>NW_027224266.1:2445033-2750662 GCF_023699985.2 Odocoileus virginianus
CTATTCATAACATTTATTCTGAGTTATATGCTCTTTGATTTGGGGGAAATGTGCTCACTTCAAATAGATTGAAATAGGCAGCATTTTGATTGTATTGATTAATCTGTGAACACAGGACTATTTTCTGAGCTTTTACTTTTTTCCTGGTGCCAATTGTTTTTAATTACAAGTAACAGAAACATCAACTCAGACTGGCTTAAGGAATAAAGAAAATTTGTTGGCTCATGTAACCAAAATATCTAGTAATCATGTGGACTTCAGGTAAGGGTTGATCTAGCAACTGAAACGAAGTATCACATTTCTTTCTTTGTTTCTACTCTGACATCTGTTGTCTCATACTTTCTAAGTCTTCTTGGCTTAGATCGTTGCCAGTAGCAATTTAGACTAAATTCAGAGTTTAGACTTCCTCATTTGCATCCAGCAAGAGATATTGCGTTAGGCATAGGAGGATGTAGAAGTTAATGAGCTGCTGTAAGACTACTGTGTAGAAATTAAAAATCTGCACATCACAAAATATTTCAGTAGATACTGTAATCAAGATTCTAGAGGGAATTCTCTGGCAGTCCAGTGGTTAGGACTTGGCACTTTCACTGCCAGGGCCTGGGTTTGATCCCTGTTCAGGGAACTAAGATCCCACAAGCCATGCAGCATGGCCAAAAGTAATAATAAAAGACTCTAAAGCTACACTATTCAGTATGGTAGCTACTAGCCACATGTGGCTTTTGAGCACTTGAAGTATGGCTAGCTGGAATTGAGATGTGCTGTAAGTGTAAAGTATACACCAAATTTCAGAGACTTCATTTAGAAAACATGTAAAAATATCTCACCAATAAATTGATTTATTTCATAAATTACATATTGAAATATTTTAGATACATTGGGTTAAATAAAATATATTATTAAACATAATCTCACCTTTTTTGTTTTACTTATTCAAATATAGCAACAAGGAAATTAACAATTATTTATTTGGCTTGGATAATATTTCTCTCAGACAATGCTGCTGAATCGGCCATTAGAAAGGTGAGCTATCTGTGAATAAATTCAAATTTATTTCACTGATAGAGAAGGATCAAAGAACACCTTTAGTAAAAATAGTTCTTTACTCCCATCTACAGTCCCCCTCTATGCTGTTACTCTATAGGTGTCCTCTGTGGTTCGTATAACCATCTGAAATTATCTTGTTTGTATACATACTTATTTGTTTTTCTCATCTATGCTTGCCCACCTGCGTAAAAGAGTCAGGTGATCAGGAAAGAAGCATCATGGGGATGAAAACAATAGGTTAGGATATTTGTGTTTTCCCAACTTTATTGCCGGACCTTGGTCATGACCTCAAACCCTGAAAAGTCTTGGTAATCTAATTGGTCAGACGACACACTCAATGGTGTATATGAGTTTTAAGTCTCTCCTGTAGGGAAAGAGAAAAGGAAAGGGGAATTAGTGAAAGGAAAAGTGTCATCTTAGGTTGCTCTTGGTCTTCTTTGAATTCCATTGTTTTTGTTGTTTTTAGTTATACCCATTTCCATTCTCTCTTTTCTTTTCCTCATCCCTCGGGGATCTTTAGTTTGGACTCATGTCACCTCAAGAGAGCTGTTGATAGAATTCAGGGACTTGAATAGGAAAACAAAAAAAGTATCTTTATTTGCACTAACCTCTGATGGAACTTTAGCATTTTCTTTAATTATGACTGTAGATTACAAACTCTGGTTTGTAAGCTGTAACTTGATTACCAATGGGAATCATCATTTTTAAAAATCTTATTACAGATGTTACAGCTATCTTGAAATAGTATCTACCTACATCACCACTTCAAAATCATAGTGGTGGCTAGACTCGATGTGATATCTTATTTAATGAATTAATGAAGTAGTGCATCTATCATGATTTTAAACAGTAAAACAACTGTTTTGTTAACTGTGTTTTGAAATAACTGGGTTCCATTATAAACCCATGTTTCTTATGTTCTTGTAGACATTATTTTGAGAATGGCCTATAGGTTTTAAGAGTTTGCCCAGGGGATATATGGCATGGAAAAGATAACCCCTGCCTATATAAAGATTGTTGGGGCATGCCTCAAAAAGGTATAGTGTTTACTTTAGCTTTACAATACGTCCTAATTCAGGTGTTTTGAGTGGAGATGGCTATTACATGGCCCCATGGGTCCATTCATACCCAAATATTTGAACAGTTTGCTGTCTAGAATCCCTGGGTAATGAACACATTACTGACAGTTAATAGGTGTTTATAAGGATATTACATGAAACCAGAGATACATGTTTGGAGTTTATGCCAATGCCAAGCCTTGAAGTGATTAAGTGCAAGCTTTTATGGGCTTACCTATGCCACAGAACAAATGTATTTATAGATGAAATTACTGTCTATTGCCAAATACCTATTATGAAAGCAGAGAGTTAAAAGGCCAATGCCCAACTAGAGATGATACAGCTTTTGCCATAGTATAGTTGAAAATATTTCTAAATAGTACAAATGATTGGAAGTAGTAATACACAAAAGTAGTGTCTTCATTCATAAGTACATATTATGTGGTGTATGAAAGAGCTTGCTTGTCATCTGATCATGAAGATGGGGACTCTTATTTGAATTTGGAATGGCAGGGGGTGGAGGGGGGCTGTAAATCTGGAGGTGCTGGAGTGAACTTGGCTCTGTTGGAAGCAATGAGCAGGGCTGTTGGTGAGAGATCACAGGAGTGAGATGGGCAGCTGAAGGATGTCAGAATCCATTTTGAGATTTTTGACTTGGGGCAAGGAAGCTGAGGTTTCTGAAAAGTGGAATGACAGCCTAGAAATGCTCTACATGAAAAAAAGAAGTAGAAAAACCGATGAGGGGGCATGTTTGTAGTATAAATATTGCAACACATAATGAAAAGTTTCCTGCTAGTTAGCTTGAATGTTGTAGGAAGATAAAAAACATTTTACTTTAGAAGATTGCCAACTAAATTTGGGATCCTTTGACTAAATATAAGTTTTTGGCATGACTGATGACACAGGATATTCACATCCTGAGAAAGACATATATACACCTGCAATGATTCTTCCCAACCTGCCCACACCGTTTTTTGCATGGTTGGTGTGTATAATGTGTTTTACTTTGTAGTTGTTCAGAAGGGTTGTGTATTTTTGAAAAGCCACTTCCTGAAAGAAGATGACTGAAAAGGGAAGAAAAGTCCTAAAATTTGGTGGTAACAATTCAAAGCCTACCCATGTGAGCTTTGGTGGTAACAATTCCTGAAGCTCCTCCAAGTCCCCACGTGTTCCTGCTGTTAGTTGCCAGAAGCAAGAATAACAATGGAGCTGAGAAAAATGGGATTTGGGCAGGAATGTCCAAGGGTCATCTAGATTTCACAGCAGAAGCAGATGACTCAGATTTCCTGGGTCTTGAATATCTTAGAGAAATGGGACAATTACTTACCTTTATTCTAATCCTAATTGGTCAGTGGCAAAACTTAGTCACCAGAAAAATTAAAAAGTTGTTTGTGCACAAATGCATGGCCAAATGGAGTTGAACATTTCATCCTCCCATTTCCTAACTCTTTGATTAGATGATTTCAGCTGAGCTCTCATCCTCAATTCTGAGAACTTTTCAACTGCAACTTGAAGGTGTGGCTTAATTGAGCATCTTTTAAATGTGGAAAAATCCCCACTTCTCACCTGTTTTACTACTAATGTGGGTATTTTGGCTCATCGCTGTGAATTGAGCCTTTAACAGATCCACTCACCTCCTAAATTCATGAGTACATCACACAGAGAAGGGCCTGACAGTCTAAGCACTTTATAGAGGTGACCTTATTTAATAATACACTTGCTACATTTTTTGAAGCCTCTAAACTGAACTCCTTACAAGCCTGTTAGATGGAAGGTTTATCTGCTTTTGGGGCATGAGGAAATAGAAGTAGCCAGGCAGTAAAGTCAATCACCAGCCCAAGATCACAGAGCTAAGAGGCGATGGAGGAAGGATTAGAATTCAGATGTTTGACCCTGAGCACATGGTAAAACCCCTGAAAACCAGGGAGGTGATATTATCTCATTTTACGGTTGTGAAAGTTGAGACTTAGAGTGGTTATGTAAGTCTCTCATATTCACACAGCTAGTGACCTGTAAGGCATCTTCCAGAGCAGTGATGTCGAAAAGAAATGTAATGTGTGTCATAGATGCAACTCATGTAATTTTACATTTTCTAATAGGTAAATTAAAGTAGAAAGGAATCAGATGAAATTAATTTTTGTATCTAACACAACATATCCAAAATACTGTCATTTCATGAAATCAGTATAAAAAACTTATGTGTGAGACAGTTTACATTTTTTCTTGCCTACTAAGTCCTTGAAATGCAGGTCATGTCTTAAACTTGCAACATGTCACCTTGTAGACTGGTCACATTTCAGGTATTCAATAGCGCCTTGCAACTACCCGCTTCTGAATTGGACGGGGCAGTTCTAGTCAAGTGCTTCTCAACCCCAGCTGTACACTGAAATCATTTGGGAGCTTAATAGATAAAGATGCCTGGGTCCCATCCTCAGAGGTTCTGATGTAATTGGTTTGGTGTGCACCCTGCATTTCCACTCTTTAGGCTATTTAATACCCTGCTTCCGCAGGTAGCTCTAACATGCAGCCAAGTTTGAGAACCTAGACAAGGGTGATGTCTAAACTAACTGAGTAGAGAACTGTAGCCACTGTCTCTTGGGAGAAGGTTCTGTGAGTTTTCTGAAATGAGAGCCATTTAAAATAACCCCTCCGGCAGTGTGCTTTGTTAGTGCACACTAAAGAATGTCGGGCAATGACCTAAAACTAATTTATTAATTTCTCCCAACTTATATTTCCCAACATTTTGACCAAGTCTTGGAATAATGCAAGAAAAGAGATTTCTATTTTCCCCCTTGATCTACACTCTGGCCTGGATACATGATCAGTGAGAGTAAAGTAAGACATAAAAGTTTGATTATTTTAATTGAGGTCAAAGGTGTTGGTGTGAGTCTGGAATTCCTGAGCTGTGGAGAAGAGGAAGTTAGGGTTTGAAAGCTGCAGGTTGTTGCCAGAATGAAACATGTCTAGTGGGGACTGCGTGGGAAGTGCTGGGTGAGGAAGGGAGGCAATTGTGGCTCTGGTTGAGGTCTGCCGGCTGCACAGCCCACGGCGTGGCGGGACGCCCACGAAGCTGCTTTTGCCAGAGACCTCACGCCTGTCTTCCCAGTCAGCCAAACTTGTATTTTTGCCCCTGAGACCTAGATGTGAAACCCAGTATTCAGGAATTAAAATGTCTCATCTCACCCGGAGGTTCACTTGTCCTTAAAATGCTTTTGCAGTCATTTGGAATAGTCTTTCTCTTGCCTTCTTTTATTTAAATTGAAACACAGCTTGAATATTCTAGACACATTTATTATTTCTCAGGAGGAAAAATACTGGGTCTACTGTAGTGGTAATGCTATAGTGACATGCAGTTTTGTTAGTTATATTTATTTGACTTAAAATTAAGCAAGAGAAGACACAAACACTGCTGGGTCTTTCGTAACATCAGCTAAAATAATTGATTTGATTCATCGAATCAAAAAGACTGCTAACTGTAAGATGCACCTTTATTTCATGTATGCTAAGTAAGACTAAGCTATTACACAATGATTTCTTAGGATTGGGGATTTTTATTTTACGTTCATCAAAAGTTATTTTAGGCTGAGACATTAATTTTTATCACATATTATTCTTTTACATTAATTAAAAAGGAAAATGCAAGCAAAAGAGATGGGGTAAGTTATTCCTAAAACTTCTTCACGGTCTTTTTGATTTCAAACCATCAGTACTTTTATATTCTCACAAAGCATTGTCCTATTTCCATCAATAACAGCAGTGATTCAGCATTTCTTTAAAATGTGCTCCCAATCATCTCAGGGATTTTCCTCCAAGGCTGTCTTTTTGGATACACAGTAAGTTTTACTTTCATAACCAAACTCTAGTGAAATCTTTCTGAAGATGTGTTAAGTGACAGTTTCCTAGTCAGGCAACCAACCAACTCATTTGAAGTATTGATGATAAAAACTGCTAGATCAAGGTCATATATGGGCAGGCAATGGCGTCTACATCATGACTGTGTCTGGCTGACAGTTTTAAGATGGATTCCAATTTCAGAGATGTTCAAATGTTAAAAAAAAGTGTGCTTCTTAGCTTTCATGAAATATGGTGTGTAAATTGTTTTTCTGATAATCAAGGTTTCCCAGCTGCTTGTCATATCCACCTTGTTTATGTACGTCTGAACAATTTCAGCAAGATTTGCCCTCTATTCTCTCCTCAGCACACCTAGGCTTTAATGAACAAGGATGTATAAGCAAAACTCCCCCACTTCCTTCTTCTCCAGTTTGCAGCTACAAAGCTATACTTTGATATCAATCTTCTCAACCTTGAATGTGTACGTGGATCATGTGGGAATCTTGTTAAAATGCAGATTCTGTTTCAGTAAATCTGAGAGGGGCTATGAGATTCTGCATTTCTGGCAAGTTCTCAGGTGATGCCCACTTCGCTGTTTCAGGGACCGCATGTTGAGCAGTCAGGCTTTGCTATATCTAAGAACATGTTATGGCATTAAAGAAATTCAGTACCTCTCCAGGGTGCATGAGTGTTTTGTTTTTCCTTCATTTATATTATTATTTTGATGAAAACCTCTTTATTGCAAATGTCACTGTATTTGAGTAAGAACAAATATTTCTTAGGATGAAAAGAAAACGAATTTTATATGTCCTTTCTTATGGTACAGGGAGAGGTATTTCTTTCCCTTAATTTGTTCCATGAAGGATTTGCTCATTTTGTTTTCCCTTGCTTTTCTCCTTGAAAAACTTGGGCAGCTTGAGTTTACTAGGAAATCTGCATGTAATTGCAGATTAATAACCTACCCATTAATACCACATTAGTTCATTGTGATTAATAGCATCTGTGTGAATACTTAATGAATTAGTAATGACAGACTATTTGCTTTAAAGTGTCAAGAGAACATTCCATGTAAAAAGGCACTACCCATAACAGGAAAATTAATTAGAGACTGGTTGGATAATAACTTGTCACAAGTAAGATATGTTTGTTTGGAAAGCCTCATTGGTATTGATATTTGCACAGTGAGAGATATTTTTTAAAACCTGCCTGGGCCTTTTAGTTTATAAAATGAGAGGAGAATTTTATTTTCAGCAACAATTAAGATGAGTATGGGAACTTACATTTATGAGAGAGATACACACACTCAAATATGTGCTAGTATACTCATGAGTTTGCCTGTGTCACTAACCAGAGCCTTCTCATAGTGACCTTTTCAATTGAGTTCCAAATTGAACTGTTTCTTCTACCTGCTATCTATTCTGAATTCATCAATTCACTTCCCCAAGGCCCAAACTTTTCTTGTTACTAATTTTATTCCTTTAGCAAATCATTTGTTTTCTCTATGGCTCCTCATTCTAATTCTGTGATGTTGCCATCATTGTTTATTTCTGTCTTTGCCCTACATCCAAGGAAGCGAAGGTCAAGAAAATTATGTGACTTGCCCAAACCAATCCAGCCATATAATTTGTCCCCCACAGATTATGGGTCTAACATTTCAAATGTCTCCAATTTTAACCCAAGCGGAAAGAGCTGCATTAGCAGAGGCTCTATCCAGCTGGTGCCTTTGAGGAAACTCAAGAAGCCTGGTGTGATTGGAGCTCAGAGTTGGAAGGGAAAGGGGACGTAAGACAAAACTGAAGAGAGAGGAGGGACCAGAGCATGTAAGCCTTGTAGGCCATTTAAAGGTTTTAGCTTCTATCCTCGGGCAGTGGGAAGCCATTTGTAAATGTCATGTCAGGGTGTGCTGATGCACGATGAGTTTTGCCAGAGCATCCTGGCTGCGTGGCCCGGAGGAAAGGGTTGATGTATGGAGATCAGTTCAGAAGGCCCCGGCGTGCTGTTTTGTTTTCTAGCTTGGGATCCGGATTAAGGTAGAGTTTGTCTTCCTTGTTACAGAAAACCTCAAGCATTATTAGGTATCCTCTTCTCTCTAACTTCGGCATGAAGAGTCATTGTCTTCTCTCTGTATCTCCCCACTCCCTGCCTTTTTTTGGGAAACATTTCCAGGCACCTGGAAGAATCAGCTAGGGGTGTGGGTGTGGAAGTTAACTCTGGTCCTACCAGCCCTTTTGGGTCCTCTGTTTGTGCCAAGGATGCTATTGCTTCCTTTGTTTTACAGGAGAGGATTCTGGGTAGAGAAAGGAAAGAAAGCCCAGCTCTGGATCCCTCACTGTCAGAAACCCAATTTTAGAGGGACAGCCTCCCTAGACCACACACTATGGTTTGAATAGCCAAGAATAGAACCTCTGCTGCTCTCACCTCAAGGAAGGTGGGAGTGAAAACAGGGGTTAGTTGGGAAGTGGCTTTTTAAACCTATGTTTACAGTGTTTTGATGCTGCTGTCATAGATGAGAGAGGCCTCGTGAAGTCTGGAGCTCAGATTTTTTAGGATTTCAGGGATGCAGTATTTATCCCACTCTTCCTCTCCGTAGGGTGTGGTATAAGCAGAAGTTGAAAATAGCTGTCCTGTGTTGTCTTTTTCATTTTGGAAGTCTTACTGGCATAGTGCTGCTTTATTTTTTCTTCTCTTAAACCAGTGAATTGACTCTCACCTCAAACCCACATTGCATTTCATCTTTAAGAAATGGACTTCTCACAGATGGGTTTTGTAGAACTGAGGACTAACTTAGACCTAAATAGACCAATGCAAGGAGAGTGTTTCCAGGACAAAAAAAAGTAAAGCTATCCTTGCAGAATGTTCAGGTTGAATTAAAATGGAGCTGCAGAGTGAGGAAATCAGCAAAGAAAGGGTAAAGGTCCTGATCTGACTTTGGGTGAGTTGGGGAATGGGGGAGGAGGGAATCTGGACTGGTGATGTAGGACTACTAATTACTGTCAACTCTACTTTAGTAAAATTGGAGAGGAGGGATGGTGAGTGCTATTGGTTGAAAGTAGTGGTTCTCGAAGTATGTTCCTCTGCCTCAGCATCAGCATTACCTAGGAATTTGTTTGAAATGAAAATTCCTGGGCCCCACCCCAGACCTATTGAATCAAACACTCTGGCAAAAGGACCCAACTCTATGTATTAACAAGCCCCTTTGAGAGACCCACAGCCAGTATACTACTGAATGGTGAAAAGCTGAAAGCCTTCTTGCTAAAATCTGGAACAAGACAAGGATGCCCACTCTCACCACTTCTGTTCAACACAGTATTGGAAGTCCTAGTCACAGCAATCAGACAAGAAAAGAAATAAAAAGTATCCAAATTGGAAGAGGAGGTAAAATTGTCATTATATGCAGATGACATGATACTATATATAGAAAACTTTAAAGACTCCACACAAAAACTACTAAAACTGATAGATGAATTCAGCAAGGGAGAAGGATATAAGATTAACATACAGAAATCTGTTACATTTCTTTATACTAACAATGAAATATCAGAAAGGGAAAGTTAAAAAAAATCCCTTTTAAAATCATATCAAAAAATAAAATAGGAATAAACCTGATCAGGGAGGTGAAAGACTTATTCTAAGAACTATAAAACATTGATAAAGAAAATTGAAGAATATTCAAAGAAATGGAAATATATCCCATGCTCTTGGATTGGAAGAATTAATATTATTAAAATGGCCATACTACCCAAAGCAATCTACAGATTTAATGTTGATCCCTATCAAATTGCTGTTGTTGTTTTGTTGCTAAGTTGTGTCCAACTCTTTGGAACCCCATGGATTGAAGCACGCCAGGCCTTCCTGTCCCTCACCATCTCCCACAGTTTGCCCTAGTTCATGTCCGTTGAGTTGATGATGCCATCCATCTATCTTATCTGCTCTGTTGCCCTCTTCTTCTTTTGCTTTCAGTCTTTCCCAGCATCAGGGTCTTTTCCAATGAGTCAGCTCTTCACATCAGGTGGCCAAAGTATTGGAGTTTCAGCTTCAGCATCAGTCTTTCCAATGAATATTCAGGGTTGATTTCCTTTAGGATTGACTGGTTTGATCTTGCAGTCCAAGGGACTCTCAAGAGTCTTCTCCAGCACCACAGTTTGAAAGTATCAATTCTTCAGTGTTCAGCTTTCTTTATGGTCCAACTCTCACATCCATACATGACTACTAGAAAAACCATACCTTTGACTAGATGGACCTTTGTGTCCATCTTTGCTTTTTAATATGCTGTCTAGGTTTGTCATAGTTTTCCTTCCAAGAAGCAAGCGTCTTTTAATTTCATGGCTGCAGTCACCATCTGCAGTGATTTTGGAGCCCAAGAAAATAAAATCTGTCACTGCTTCCACTTTTTCCCCTTCTATTTGCCATGAAGTGATGGGACCAGGATGCCATGATCTTAGTTTTTTGAATGTTGAGTTTTAAGCCAGCTTTTTCACTCTCCTCTTTCACCCTCATCAAGAGGCTCTTTAGTTCCTCTTCACTTTCTGCCATTAGAGTGGTATCATCTGCATATCTGAGGTTGTTGATATTTCTCCTGGCAATCTTGATTCCAGCTTGTAACTCATCCAGCCTGGCATTTTGCATGATGTACTCTGCATTTAAGTTAAGCAGGGTGACAATATACAGCCTTGATATACTCCTTTCCCAATTTGGAACCAGTCTGTTGTTCCATCTCCGGTTCTAACTGTTGCTTCTTGACCTGCATATAGGTTTCTCAGAAGGTAGGTAAGGTGGTCTGGTATTCCCATCTCTTTAAGAATTTTCCACAGTTTGTTGTGATCCACACAAAGGCTTTCACATAGTCAATGAAGCAGGAGTATATGTTTTTCTGGAATTCTCTTGCTTTATCAATGCTCCAACAAGTGTTGGCAATTTGATATCTGGTTCTTCTGCCTTTTCTAAACCCAGCTTGTACATCTGGAAGTTCTCAATTCATGTACTGCTAAAGTCTAGCTTGAAGGATTTTGAGCATAGCCTTACCAGCATGGGAAATAACATTTTTCATATAACTAGACCAAATTACCCATGACATTTTTCATATAACTAGAACAAATAATCTTAAAATTTATATGGAACCATAAAAGACCCAGATTTGCCAAAGCAATCCTGAGGAAAAAGAAGAAAGCTGGAGGCATAACTTTCCCAGACTTCAAATAATACTACAAAGTAATGGTAATCAAAACAGTGTGATATTGACACAAACACAGATATGTGGATCAATGGGACAAGCTACAGAGTCCAGAAATAAACCTATGCATTTACACTCAATCTTCGACAAAGGAGGCAAGAATGTACAATGGATAAAAGATAGTCTCTTTAACAAGTGGTGTTGGGAAAGCTGGACAGACACATGTATACCAATAAAGTAAGAACAAAACCTCTCACCATACACAAAAATAAATTCAAAATGGTTTAAAAACTTAAATATAAGACATGACACCATGGAACTCCTAGAAAAAGAATAGGCCAATGATGCTCTGACATAAATCATGTTTTCTCAGGTCTGTCTCCCAAGGCAACAGAAATAAAAACAAAAATAAACAAATGGAACCTAGTCAAACTTACAAGCTTTTGCACAGCAAAGAAAACCATAAGCAAAACAAAAAGCAACCTACTGGGAGAAAGTATTTGCAAATAATGTGACAAACAAGGGCTTAATGCAAAATATACAAACAGCTCACACAACTCAATAACAACAAAAACAAAAAACCAATCAAAAAATGAGAAGACCTAAATAGACATTTCTCTAAAGAAGACATACAAATGGCCAATAGGCACATGAAAAGATGCTCACTAATTATTAGAGAAATGCTAATCAGAACTACAATGACATACCCACCTCACACTGTTTAGAATGGCCATCATTAAAAAGTCTACAAATAACAAGATGCTGGAGAGGGTGTGGAGAAAAGGGAACCCTCTTACACTGTTGATGGGAATGTAAATTGGTGCAGCCACTGTGGAAAGCAGTATGGAGTTCCTTAAAAAACTAAAAATAGAGTTGCCATATGATCCAGCAATCCTGCTCCTGGGCATATATACAGAGAAAACTCTAGTTTGAATACATTCATGCACCCAGTGTTCATAGCACTATTTATAGTAGCCAAGACATGGAAATAACATAAATGTCCATTGACGAATGAATAAAGGAGATGTGGTATATATACACAATGGAATGTACAATCAGCCATGAAAAGAATGAAATAATGTCATTTGCAGCAACATGAGGGGCTTCCCTGATAACTCAGTTGGTAAAGAATCTGCCTGCAATGCAGGAGACCCCAGTTCGATTCCTGGGTTGGGAAGATCCACTGGAGAAGGGATAGGTTACCCACTCCCAAGACTTCTTGGTCTTCCCTTGTGGCTCAGTTGGTAAAGAATCCACCGTGCAATGTGGGAGACCTGGGTTCAATCCCTGGGTTTGGAAGATCCCCTGGAGAAGGGAAAGGCTACCCATTCCAGTATTCTGGCCTGGAGAAATAGACCTAGAGATTATCATACTAAGTGAAGTAAGTCAGAAAAAGAAAGACAAATACCATATGATATCACTTATATATGGAATCTAAAATATGACACAAATGAACTTATCTATGAAACAGAAATAGACTCACAGACATAGAAAACAAACTTATCATTACCAAAGGGGAAAGAGGTGGGGGGAGGGATAAATTAAGAGTTTAGGATTAGCAGATACAAACTACTATATATAAAATAGGGGGAGGGAGGTAGGAGGGGGGTTCAGGATGGGGAACACATGTAAATCCATGGCTGATTCATGTCAATGTATGGCAAAAACCACTATAATATTGTAAAGTAATTAGCCTCCAACTAATAAAAATAAATGAAAAAAACCAAACTACTATATATAAAATAGATTAACAACTAGGTGCAGCTGTATAATACAAGGAACTATATTCAATATACTATAATAAAACATAAAAATAATATGAAAGAATATATATATATATGTGTATATATATATATATATACCTGAATCACTTTGCTGTACACCAGAAACTAACATAATATTGTAAATCAACTATACTCCAATAAAAACAAAAAGAAGCCCTTCTCATGATACTGATGCATGCTCAAGTTTGGAAACCACTGGTTTGTACTAGGACATAATGTGAAGTTAAGCTTTATGAATCAGCTAATTTTGTTTTAGTCAAACCTCACCAGGCCTCCTACCTCTGACTAGGAGCTTCAGGAGTGTGTGTCCCTGATCTCAAATAGGGTTACAGGGCAAAGTGGGTAGGTGGCTCAGTACAGACACACTCCACTGCTGCAAAAACCAGTCTCAGTATAACCTGGGAAGGCATTTCTTTCAGTTATTAATGTGATGAAGAGCTCTGTCAAGAAATTCTATGAGGACTGCCTCTGGTTTAGCCACCTGGGGGGCTTGTTCTTACATAGGAAAGAAACTTGCAGAATTTTGCTGGGCACCTGCTGGTCAAATAAGCAAAAGTCAAGGACCTGGGTCCAAATCCAAGCTCTAACTTTACCAGCTGAGTTTCCTTGGACAAGTTATTACAGTTTTCTTGCCTGTAGGCTAGGGTTAATGATTCATGCTGTTTAGGGTTGGTGGGGGATTAATTGAGGTCATGTACAATACACCTGGCACAGAGCAGGTGCTTAATAAATGAATGCTATCACCAGGGTCCTTGAATGTCTCAGGACTGCTCAGGAAGGACCACTGTGGGGGGTATGTAACCATACGTGGCCTTTTCCTTGTAATGTTAAGATAGTAAAAATAGGCAGGAAAAGTGTAATTAATACTTGTCCTATAGGAAAAAACTGAAGATGAATTTTAATGACTCTAAGTTCAGCACAGGCCTTACATTGAATTATCCGCTAAGATACAAATTATCTGAATAGGAAAGCTATTTTTATGAGTTAAAATATCATGTTGGCAGATTCATTGTAATGCTATGCCATCAAAGAGTGATTTTAAAATTTAATTTAAAGTATTTTCAAGTGTGACCCTGATAAGCGAAATCCTTAAAAATTCACGTACAAGTGAACATAATAAAAGAGTTACCTTCTGTTGGACTTTTGTAGTGTCTGGAAGTTGTATAAAATTAATTTCATTCTGGACAAAGAGGTCCTTGATGCTAAAATGGGGGTATTTTTATGTTATTTGGTAACCCATGATTTAGATTAATGAGTTAGAGGTTTTTAATGCCCCTAAAGTAATCTCTGTCCCTTTTTCTTAAGCTAGTGCCAACCAACAATTATCATTTATGAGACGATCATAAAAAATGAACAGAGGAAAGCCTTCTGACAGCTTCTCTCCCTATATTTGGGTGGGAGTTTTCCAGAAGAATGAGAAATATCAGCTCTTATTGTCTTTTCAGTATGTCAAACAGACTCAGTTAATCCCATGCTTGACCGGCTATGGGGCTGAGGAACTGCAAAGTCAAGTGTCACACAATTCGTGTGAAAACATGAGGGTTATGGGATCCACAGACCATGACTTAGTTAACTTGGATTTTATTTTTTTAATGAGAATAACAACGGGCTTTGCAAGCTGATTTAGAGTCTCCACGTCTAACTGCGTAAGAATTTAATACCCATGAAGTGTGAGTTAGAAAAATGAAATTTTTCAGTACGGTAAATAAACTGAGGAGCCTGGAAACCAAATTGAAGTCTGTAGCCTGGAAAATCAACAGAGACTAAAAATAGTAAGATTAGAGGTGACATTCAACCATGGACCAGCCAAAGGTGGTTTTTAAGTACCACCAAAGGAGAAACCAGACCATCATATGATAGGTTTAAAAAATAGATGTGTCTAGAGAATATTCTGTTTATTATGTAGGTGTGGAAGGGCACATTTTCCCTTAAAATGTAGATCTGGTTTTTTAAAGTTTTGAGTTTTCATATACTTTCTCTCACTAGAATTAAGAGGACACTTCACCTGATTTCTGAGGGAAATACTTATCTGCTTGAAATTGAGAATTCAGTTTGACAAGGTTTTAGAATGCAGTTACTGCTTCTATTAAGCAAATCAGGCAAACAGCTCCAGAGAACTCTTAGCAAGTAGCCAGAGAGTTCCCTTTAGAACTGGCACACAGAAGGATCACAGGGTCTGAGGAAGAACACAGAGGAGCAAGTTTTGAAAGGATCGTTGTGCTCATTACTTCTCAGCCTTTTGGCTAAGATCAAGTGAAGAATCCCTGTGCTCTGAGAGCCATCTTCTTTAAATGGCATCAGCCTAACACCAGAGTTCTTGGTAGGTGTTTGCTCACAGGCCTACAGCTTTGTGCATGTGGAGTTTTTGAAAACAGTCTTAGTTGGGAAAGTCTTAAATATTGCAGAAACTCCAAATGATCGGCCTGAGCTGAATGTGACTATCCTGAGCTCCCGGCTTACCAGGGGACTGCCAAGTCCTCAGGAGTATCCCTGTTCCTTTGGAATGCTGTCTTATTCCAGAGCTCTCAGTTAAAGGCCTGTCTGAGCAGGAGTAGACTGAATGAGTAGAATTGATAGTCATATCTGGCTTCTGCGCTTAAAGGAGGTGGGATGCTATGTGTCCCCCTCCCCCCTCCCTCATAGAAGAGCAGGAAAGTGGAAGTGGATGGTTAACCCACGATGGTTGGTGGAAAAAAGACTTGGGTAGCTTAAAAACCAGTATTCACCTACCTGCCAATGCAAGGGACACAGGTTAGATCCCTTGTCAGGGAAGATTACACATGTTGTGGTGGAGCAACCAAGCCTGTGTGCCACAACTACTGAAGCCTGCATGCTCCAGAGCCCATGCTCCTCAAGAAGAGCGTAGCCCCTGCTCACTGCAGCTAGAGAAAGCCCAAGCGCAGCAACAAAGACCCAGCACAGCCATAAATAAATAATTTTTAAAAAACAGTATTCACAAAAAACAGATGAAATCTTGGATCTCATTGTGTGATATAGGGACTGGAATGTGAGAAAAGGAGATTACGGATGTTAGTATAATCAGGACATTACTGATTATAAAAAGAAATAATAAGAGAAGTCCAGTTTCTCACATTTCATTTGCGCAAAAACCTCTCTCAGACTTTCCTTGAGAGGAATTCGACTCGGCAGACATTGAACACCAGCCATGCCAATTGCTAAGCTCAAGTGTTCAAAGATGAATATGACCCAGGTTCCTGCCCCAGAGAGCATTTGATCTAGTGGAGAATAGATATTGTTAATGCCAATTTTATGTTGTGATGATATTTGAGGCCCAATGATCAAAAATACCTTCTTTATGAAAATTCTCTCATGATTCATCCCCTGTGAGGCCAAGTCTGTATTACAAAGGTATGGGCAAAACCAATTTTCATATGGACTGTAGATCTAAATGTGAACCAGTAAAGATTCTAGAGGAAATCATTGGACGCTATCTTCATGACCTCAGGATAGGCAAAGATTTCTTAAATAAGACACAAAACATGCTTACCAAGATGGAAAAAAATGATCACTGATCACATTGGACTGCATTAATATTTCCACTCGTTACATGATACCATTAGGAAAATGAAGTCTATGGAATGGAAGAAGACTGCAGTACAAATACTCAACAAAGGACTTGTGTGTGTAGAATATATAAAGAACTTCTATAAATCAATAAGGAACTGGTTTATGGATTACCAATAGAAATGTGAGAAATATCGCTGAGTAAGCACTTCACAAAAGAAGATGTTGATTGTCTTGATTGGAGATAGTGACTGGAAGGGAGCACAACGGGCTCCTGGGGTTCTGGTCAGAATGTTGGTTATGTGGGTATTTACTCCATGAAAATCCTTCAAATTATGATTGGGGCACATTTCTGTAGGTATGTTATAATTTCACTGAAAAAGTTTACATAAAGAAAAAGCCTTGCTGTCGAGGATGAGGAATGCAGGCAGCATATTTTCAGACATCCTCTCTATTGCCTCTACTGTGGAAGCAGAGGAAATGCCGAGGGCATGGGCTTTTCCTTGGTTTGTGAAAGTGAAAGTCACTCAGTCGTGTCTGATTCTTTGTGACCCCTTGGGAATAGTCCATGGAATTCTCTAGGCCAGAATACTGGAGTGGGGATTCTTCTCTAGGGGATCTTCCCAACCCAGGGATCGAACCCAGGTCTCCCGCATTGCAGGCAGATTCTTTACCAGCTGAGCCACAGGGGAAGCCGTAGGGCAGATGTAGTTTGTACAAGAGTCATATGCAAGGAGTGCCAGTGTCTTGGGTTAGCAGAAGGCCTTTGGCTACCATATCCTGAGAAGGGAGGAGGAAAAAACATTTATGGAGGAAGCACTAGAAACGAGCTTGATTACTTTACAATTCTGTGTATAGCTAACTCAGCCTGGAAGCCTGTTAAAGCCACTGTTGCTTGATCACTTACCATGTGCTGTGGCATTGAGAAGGGACTTTCTGTGCATTATAGTGTTTGATTGTCACCGCAGCTCCAGGACATGGGCACTATTATTTGTCCAGATTTACAGATGAAGAAACTGAGGCTTGGAGAGATTAAGTAACTTGCTCAAGTTCCAGCTAAAAGAAGCAGCAAGCTGCAACTGGAACCCGCGTATTTGTGATTGAAAACCCACCCTCTTGGCTGTGTCTGTTATTTTGCCTTTTGAGGGACAAAACCAATTTTATTTGACTAAGTGTAGTGAGAAGAAAAAATCCCCTGTGTACATGCACACATGTGCATGTGTGCACACACACACATCAAATTTTAATCATCATAGGCGCTCTGAAACTGATTTTCAAGTCTGAAGGTTGTTGCACTCTAGGTCACTATGAACAGGAGTTTTCCTTTTCTCTTGTAACATTGTTGGAAATACCTAGATGGAGGTGACAGGAGACTGAGAAATCTTCCAGGAAATAATGCAGGCTATGACAGGAATACCCTTATATGGGTGAGCCATGAGTCCTCAGTTCTTTAAGGACATTTTAATAACCCGAATAATTGCCTTTGTTAGGCTTTGTTTTCTACTCATTAATGACTCTCCAGGCTAGATTTTATACTTCTTACCACTAATTGAAATACAGAGATACATAAAATGGATGCTGCCAGCTGATTGTTCCAACACTGTCTGCATATCAACATTCTCCTGCCTGCTTAGGTTTGAAGAGAAGGGGAGGAAAAGGGAATGGTAGGACAAGGAACCTGCAGCAGCTGAATTTGTTTCAAAGGCCAAATTATGGTACAGAAACTAGAATTTTGACACATAAGAATTATTGATATTTGTGCATGGTTAGTGTTTTGGTATTGCCCTACTTAGCATATATGTGTTTTCTTTTCCCCTTCTCGTGATACACAGAGTGCCCTGGGTACATACTCAGGTTGATATGTAATATTTTGAGTTCTTTTGTGTCATGGCTCCTTTTTGGTCCCCAGGGTATTCATGTTTGCAGCCTGTGGAGTATTTATAACATCAGGATAATATTACATCTCCAAATGAAATTTGGTTTATTTATTTTCAAATATGTCTCCCCAGCAATCCAGTGACTGTGGAAGCAGTGTGGTGGAAAGGCACATGATCTGATTTGAGTGGAAATATGTGTAGGTGTAGTTTTAGAGATTTCTGTTTATTAAAAAAAAGAAATCCCCTTCCTTTATCCTTGGGGCTAGTTATCCCACTTTTATTGCTGTGATAATACACAAGAAAGAAATAAGATGGAATAATTGAAAATGCCCATGTTGAACTCAGTTTATTTTATTTGAATATATCTAGTTATCTGGACTTATTTGATGTATCAGTTCAGTTCAGTTCAGTCGCTCAGTCGTGTCCGACTCTTTGCAACCCCATGAATCTCAGCACGCCAGGCCTCCCTGTCCATCACCAACTCCCGGAGTTTACTCAAACTCATGCCCATTGAGTTGGTGATGCCATCCAGCCATCTCATCCTCTGTTGTCCCCTTCTCCTCCTGCCCCCAAATCCCTCCCAGCATCAGGGTCTTTTCCAATGAGTCAACTCTTCTCATGAGGTGGCCAAAGTATTGGAGTTTCAGCTTCAGCATCAGTCCTTCCAATGAACACCCAGGGCTGATCTCCTTTAGGATGGACTGGTTGGATCTCCTTGCAGTCCAAGGGACTCTCAAGAGTCTTCTCCAACACCATAGTTCAAAAGCATCTGTATAGATGCTTACAGAAAACTAGACAGAAGCTCTATGTTGCATTTTTTGAAATGTAGAACTTCTAGTTTAGAAGTAGATTTCTGCTGTATGGAATATATTATTATTTATTCATTTGATTAGCTCTGTATGTTGTATCTTGAAGCTATTCAAAGTACTGTAAGAGCATCTGTTGTATCATTTGGAGGCTGCTAGGTTGTGACATAGCTCAGTGTAGGCGGTGCCATGGTGCTGTGTGGGAATTCTTTGTCTTGGCTTCTTGTTGGTAAACTGATACTCTTAAGTACATCCATCCAAGGTGTTATTTTGTGGGCAGGGTAGTTTTTATTGAGTCTTTAGCTTTCCTATTTCCTTATTTAAAGAAACAGTGACAGCTGTCATTTTCTACCTTCAAACAATAGCATCAGTGATTTTATTAATAGAAAATCATTTTCCAGGTGGGCTTGCGTCCATGCTGGCAACCAGTTTGTATACATGGCCTCATTTTAAATAGCCAGGACTTTGAATGTGTAAATGGACACGTTTTCAGGCAATTTGGGTAGGGGCAATTTCCATTCTTGCTTCTCCATTTCCAGTCTAAACAACATCTACCAGGTCCACAGCATGTATAGGCAACATTGAATAAAACTTCTAATGGGAAATTTCTTCCAGATGACCTCCCCGAGAGGCTGGACTGTGAAGAAATCTTAAGAAACCGACCCTGATGAAATTGCCTCTGTTGAGCATATTACCCGGTGCAGAAACAGGGAATAGAATCCAGTTATTTTTGGTTCTTGAAAAAATGAATTCTGTTTGTGTGTGTGTGTGTATGTGTGTATAGGTGGCAGAAAACATTAACCACTGTAGAAGGTCAGGTCTCAGTTGGAAGTAGGAGAACCCTGGAGAAGAGAATGTTAAATATTTTTTATTTGAATCTCCAGCAACTTGGAATCGTTTCTGCTGTCTGCATATCTTTTATAGATTTATCTTTTCTAGGGTTGTCTGTCTTTACATTTAATTTTCTGGAGGCTGGCACTGTGATTATCAAATGACCTCCAACTCAGCATCACCTGTGGGTGGATACTAATGAATCCTTTTTTAACCTTCCTAGCACTTTTGGAGAAATCAATCAGTAGAAGACGAGACACTGAAGCCATACAGAAAGCCAAAATCCTTTATTCATCTTGCATGAATGAGAGTGAGTAATAAAATAAAATAACTTAACCACCCTTATTTTCCAGAGCTCTATTAATGTTTAAAGATATTGTTTAAGGAAAAAGAGAACTACTAAGAATTCTACTAAGAATGTTGCTTAGAGAAAGGAGCTATTTTCCAAGGCTGGGTTTTGACTGCCGCTATCTTAATGGTCTGTTGCTAGCTTGATGGATCAACTAGGAAAATTTTATTCCTGTGGGTGGCTTAGATTCTTTGGGTATCAGTTAGTCTGTGAGACATGGGTACGGTCAGAAGGGCAAATGGCTGCATGTGGTACAGAAAGCAGAATCTGGAGGCTAGATCTGGTTTGAGAAGGAGCCTATGAGGGAGGGCACTTGGGAGTGTTACTGTGTCCTTTGGAACCTCCTGGGCCTTAGAGAAATCCAGATTTCCAGGCAGGCCAGGCTCCTTCTGCTTCTCCATCAGCTTGACAGGCATCTTTGTTGGGGACCTTAGGCCTGTCTCAGCATCTTGGGTCTGATTGGAATGAAAAGAGACACTGGACATTCTACTTGGTCCTCCTTCTCAAGGCTATTGCAGAAAGAGGTTTGTGCCTCTGGGAAATGTGTTAACTTATTTAGGTTTTGGGATGTTATTTGGTGAGCTGGAAGAGGGCAGTAAAAGACAATGAAAGTGTGTGAAGCAATAATTCATTTTTACTGGGGAATGATTATTTTTATTGAGCAGTTTCCTTTAGTTAGAGTTGTTCCTTAGTCTTGCAGAGTGTTCTCAGCTTAACATTGCTTATTGGTTTCGGTCGATATAGTAAGCACAACTTCCATAGTTGGGAGTATCAGGCAGGTTCCCCATTAGCTCTCCTGGCAAGAACATCAGGCCTAGACAGTCACATTGAAGTGGGAGTCATAGATAGTTCTATCTCTGTGGTTATGGGCAAACCACTGTACCTCTCCCTAAAAAAATAGGTTGGGGCCCTACTGGAATTTTCTCTTGAGAAGATATATGTGCTTCCTAGCTTGGTAATACAGTTTACAAATCTAACTCTCCTTTCCTACTTACTCCCTTTCAGAAGCGATAGAAAAAGCAGATGCCAAGCCATTATTACATATCCTGCGGCACTCACCTTTCCGCTGGCCTGTGCTCGAATCTAATATCGGTCCCGAAGGGGTTTGGTCAGAGAGAAAGTTCAGCCTTCTGCAGACCCTTGCAACGTTTCGTGGCCAATACAGCAATTCTGTGTTCATCCGTTTGTATGTGTCCTCTGATGACAAGATGTCCAACGAACACATCTTGAAGGTACAGTGAGGACTCGTTCATCATGCTTGTTCAGTACAAGGTTAGCCTTTTGGGTTGCCTTCCCAGGGATAAAGACTCATACCACCTTAGTGAAATGATCAAGTTGAAAATTCTGTGAAATCTTAAGATCTAGACTATTCTTTGCCAGGTTTACAGATTGTAAATCATGAACAAACTGGTTATGTCAGCTTTTCAAGAAGCCAGTGAGTGAGTTTCAAGTGATCTGTGATCTGGCCATTAAATATCTACCCTGAGCATGTGTGGGACCCCTTAATTCCAGTGGGGAGAGGTGGGCTGAGACTTTCTGAACTCTGCTCTTCCCCTCCCCTCATTCCTCTGACAAAGGAGTGAACACATGCTCTGGTTCCTCATTTTCCTTTCACTAAGATCTTGTGTACATGCCCAAAATTTCATTGTCAAGTTCAGTGTTGAATCTTTTGTCCTTCCTTTCAGAGGACAAGGCAAAACTTGTTCTAAGAGCTTGGTTGCATTTTCTGTTGGGAGAGTAATCTCTTCCATAAAGGAATGGGCCACGAGGACATACCCTGAGGTGTGGACTATGACACTGGAAAGTCATACTGGAAAGTCAGGAAATCGTCAGAAAACTGCCAACAGCAGAAGATTCATCATTCAGAGAACTTAGCAAGAATGCAAACAGCACTTCTTAAATTGTTTTGTCTTTTGATTCCTTTTTTTTTCGCTTCTACAATCCCGTTAGTAATGAAAATTTTGTTGAGCCACCGATTTTTCTCCCCCATTCTGTTCTTTATTAAATCAGGAAATATTAGTGATATATTGATACATTTTATTGGAGTAGAGCTGTTTTACACTGCTGTGTCAGTTTCTGCCATATAGCAAAGTGAGTCCATCAGATGTGTCCGTATATCCCCCGTTTTCCAGATTTCCTTCCCGTTTAGGTCAGCGCGGAGCCCTGAGTCAAGTTCTCTGTGCTGTACAATAGGTTCTCATTTGTTCATGCGTGCTCAGTTGTGTCCGACTCTTTGCAGCCCCATGGACTGTAGCCTGCCAGGCTCCTCTGTCCATGGGAATTCTCCAGGCAAGAACACTGGAGTAGGTTGCCATTTCCTTCTCCAAGGTTCTCATCGGTTACCTACTTTTTACATAATAGAGGATGTATGTCAACCCCAATCTCCCAGTTCACCCCACCCCTTCTTTCCTATGTTTGTTCTCTACATCTGTGTCTCTATTTCTGCTTTACAAATAAGATTCATCTATACCATTTTTCTAGATTCCATGTATATGCATTAATATATGATATTTGTTTTTCTGACTTCACTCTGTATAACAGTCTCTAGGTCCATCCATGTCTCTGCAAATGGCACAATTTCATTCCTTTTTATGGCTGAGTAATATTCCATTGTATATATGTACCACTTCTTTATCCATTCCTCTGTTGATGGACATTTAGGTTGCTTCCATGTCCTGGCTGTTGTAAATAGTGCTGCAATGAACACTGGGGTGCATGTATCTTTTTGAATTATGGTTTTCTCTGGGTATATGCCCAGGAGTAGGATTGCTGGGTCATGTGATAGTTCAATTTGGTATATTAAATCATATAAATATAAAAACTTTAGAATATATTATTCTCTCCTGATATAAGTTAACTTTAAAAAATCTGTATGCTGGAGTTTATTTTTTTATTAATACCAAGGGACTGGCAAATGTTTTTCTGTAAAGGATCAGCTAGGAAATATTTTAGGCTGTGTGGGCTATAATGATCTCTGTCTCAACTGTTCACCTCTGCTGTTTTATGTGGTAAAGCAGCCATAGACAGTATGTACATAAATGAGGATGGCTGTATGGTGGGCTGGCCTGCAGACTGTAGTTTCTCCATCTCTGATTTAGACAATGGCCACCTCAATAAAAAATCTTTAGTCATTGAAAGAATTCCCATCTTCTCAAGAGGAAATTGTTATTTGCAGAGACAGCTGTATTTTTGTGTTGGGTGATGGAACAACAGCATGGCACTGAGAATATTCTAATACTCTCAGCATAAGACATGTTCTTCAGTGCTCTATGATGATGGTGATGGCCCAACTGACCTCTGTCCCATGTTGACAGATTACTCACTTAAACAAACCAACAAACCATGTTTTAAGACTGTCATTCTTGGTAACTTCTGTGGCAGTCCAGTGGTTAAGACTCCCTGCTCCCAGTGTAGGGAGTTTGCCTGATTACCTGGCTAGGAAACTAGGATCTCACATGCCATGTGGCCTAAAAAAAAACATACTTTTGTTCTTAATTTCAGGATATTGTGATATCCTTTGCAAATACATTAAGTGGTGTTTTTTAAAAAATATATTTTATTTTTTTAATTAGAGGATAATTACTTTACAATATTGTGATGGTTTTTGCCATACATCAACATGAATCAGTATTAGGTATACATATGTCCCCTCTCTCTTGAACCTCCTCTCCACCTCCCTCCTCATCCCACCCCTCTAGGTTGTCATAGAGCACTGGCTTTGGGTTCCCTGTGTTATACAGCAAACTCCCACTGCTATCTATTTTACATATGGTGATGTATATGTTTCAATGCTATTCTCTCAAATCATCCTGCCCTGTCCTTCCCCCACTATGACCAAAATGTCTGTGTCTCCAAAGCAACAAGTAACACACAACAGGATCCCCATAAGGCTAGCAGCTGATCTTTCAAGAGAAATCTGCAGGCCAGAAGGGAATGGCAGGATATACTTAAAGTGATGAAAGGAAAAAACCCTACAACCAAGATTACTCTATCCAGCAAGGATCTCATTCAGATTTGAAGGAGAAATCAAAAGCTTTATAGACAAACAAAAGCTGAGAGAATTCAGCACTACCAAACCAGCTCTTCAACAAATGCTAAAGGAACTTCTCTAGACAGGAAACACAGAAAAGGCCTAGAAAAGCAAACCCCAAATAATAAAGTAAACAGGATCATACTTATCACTAATTACCCTAAGTGGTATTTTGAAGTAAGTTAATTTTCAGTTTTGCTGATTGTCCTCTAAAAAAGTTAACAGTTGGTCTTTGATTCAGGTTCCAAATAAGAATCACATGCACATTTAGTTGATATATCTATTTTAATCTACAGCATACTAAATTTGACTGATTTCAGGGTAACCTCATACCTAATGAGAGAAAATTCTTGTTTATAGGAGAATCACAGCTTTAAAAGGCAGGAGAAATAATAGAACTTCAAGATTCACTTCAGTTCAGTTGCTCAGTCGTGTCCAACTCTTTGTGACACCATGGACTGCAGCACACCAGGCCTCCCTGTCCATCACCAACTCCCGGAGTTTACTCAAACTCATGTTCATTGTCAGTGATGCCATCCAACCATTTCATCCTCTGTCATCCCTTTCTCCTCCTGCCTTTAATCTTTCCCAGCATCAGGGTCTTTTCAAATGAGTCAGTTCTTCATATCAGGTGGCCAAAGTATTGGAGTTTCAGCTTCAGCATCAGTCCTTCCAATGAATATTCAGGACTGATTTCCTTTAGGATGGACTGATTGGATCTCCTTGCTGTCCAAGGGACTCTCAAGAGTCTTCTCCAACACCACAGTTCAAAAGTGTCAATTCTTCAGCGCTCAGCTTTCTTTATAGTCCAACTCTCACATCTATACATGACCACTGGAAAACCATAGCCTTGACTAGACGGACCTTTTTTGGCAAAGTAATGTCTCTGCTTTTTAATATGCTGTCTAGGTTGGTCATAACTTTTCTTCCAAGGAGCAAGTGTCTTTTAATTTCATGGCTGCAGTCACCATCTGCAGTGATTTTGGAGCCCAAGAAAATAAAGTCTGTCACTGTTTCCATTGTTTCCCCATCTGTTTGCCATGAAGTGATGGCGGACCAGATGCCATGATCTTAGTTTTCTGAATGTTGAGCTTTAAGCCAACTTTTTCACTTTCCTCTTTCACTTTCATCAAGAGGCTCTTTAGTTTTTCTTCGCTTTCTGCCATAAGGATGGTGTTATCTGCATATCTGAGGTTATTGATATTTCTCCCAGCAATCTTGATTCCAGCTTGTGCTTCATCCAGCCCAGTGTTTCTCATGATGTACTCTGCATATAAATTAAATAAGCAGGGTGACAGTATACAGCCTTGACATACTCCTTTCCCGATTTGGAACCAGTCTGTTGTTCCATGTCCAGTTCTAACTGTTGCTTCCTGACCTGCATACAGATTTCTCAGCTTTAAAAGGCAGGAGAAATAATAGAACTTAAAGATTATCATTTTTAAAAATCCCTAATGAATAAAAGGATCAAAGCAACTGTCATCAATGGCTGCTAAAACTATTAGATGAATGGTTGATGGGAAAATTCAGGAGAGAGCAGACTGATATCAGATGAACCCAGATATCAGTGGTAGGCCATTGCTAAAAGTGACAACCAGATTTTGTGTGCCTTCTGATACTATGCAGTGGGAAGCATAAGCTATCACCAATGATGCCAAAAGAAAAAGAAAAAAATGATAATCAAGCCTGTAGTTTGAATCCCAGCTTATGGGAAACATGAGTAATAGAGGATCACAATAATAAATTTTTAACAGCTTGCCTTGCACACTTATTCAATTAAACTGATCCTAGAGACACTGAATTGTCAATAACAGAACACTTTCCAAATGGAAGGAGGTACTCATGTGCTTACTACAGCTCTCCTCTGCCAGGGTGGCAGCTTCTTCCAAACTGATGTGTTTGAGCATGGTCTGGCATTTGAGTGCAGTGTGTGTTTACTTTAGGTATATCCCTGTTCATACCATTTTGTATGAGGGGCTATTCACACACCTGAATTAACAGGTTAGAGCTACAGTCTTTCTAACCATGACACAGCTGCTAGAAGTTCAAGCATGTATCTAGGTATTGGTAGGAACAGCTTTCTTCTTAGATCTGCATAAAGCCCAGTGAACCTGATAACAAAAACTAGCGTATCGATGGCTGCCAGTGTTGTAAAATTTGTGAGTGTTGCTTTTGTTAGAAGTGGTTAAAACTCTAAAAAAAAATCTAACTGAATATTTGGAGCCCACGAAGCACCTTTTAAGTTTTGTGGAACATAATTTGAAAACCACTACCATAGTGGGAAAAAGAGTAGGCTTTGGTGTTTAAAGAGATTGAGGCTTGGCTTTGTGACCCACTCACTGAGTGTCTCTGTGCAGGTTGTTTGACCTCTCTCAGTCTCGTTTTCCCCAGGTGTAATGAGAGGTTGATTTGAATTTACTTTTCACTGTTGCTCTGAGATTTAAATGGGATGAACTTGCTGACAGTTCACAGGATAGATACTGGTGCACAGTAGCACATGGCAAAAGGTACCTTTCTCTTAAATCATGATCAGGCGGCTTGACAGAACCATTTGGGGAATATTTCTCTTCAATCTTTGTGCCAAACATACATCTCAGATCTCAAGTTCAGATGCACAAGAAACAGGCATTTTCTTTAGTCAGTCTCATCTCTGTCGCTGAACTCCCACCCCACCTTCTAGTTGGAAAATGAGCCAGTCTAGACCCTTCCTCACTTGACAGCTACTTCATTTCTCAGCCTTCTCTTAGGGCAGCGATCCCCAAACCTTTTGGCACCAGGGACCAGGTTCTTGGAAGACCGTTTTTCCATGGATTGGGAGTGGAGGATGATTCAAGTCCATTACATTTATTGTCACTTTATTTCTTTTATGATTACATTAGCTCTACCTCAGACATCAGTCATTAGATCCTGGAGGTTGGGGACCCCTGTCCTAGGGGACTGGACATCTGATCATCAGTTATCTATTTCCCAAAAGAAACCTGCCATCCCAGCCCTTGTGGCCCCTTCAGGTGCGCCTCTCTGCTGCTGGGGCCCTGGGCCCCCCAACTCCCTCTCAAATCCTGCCATTTTCTAGGGGCATTGACTGGTCCCTCTTCTCACAAGAAACTCTGACTTCTTTGACTGCCTCAAAGGTCTTCTTTCTGCTCTGGGAGAACTCTCTCTTACCTCTAAACCCTTCTCCCTCAATGCATTTAGACTTCCTTTTCCATCACATTCTATTGCTATTTTCCTCAATGTTCTAGGCTTTGCTAATCCCACAAACCCATGGGGATAAGGGAAAAAAAACTGCTTTGGTAAGGCACATCACTGTGGGTATACTCTTAGGTGGTATCTTTGGGTGAAGAAAAAAGGCACTCTTCCAATGGATATTCCCATGCTGAGGACATGGGTTTGGCAAGCTGGGGCTGCTCAAAGCTACACGATGGTGCTCTAAGTTCCCTGGTGGCACGATGACACAGAATTTGCCACAGATTTAAATGGGAGAAAGGAAAAACAAAAATACACGAGATGGCAGATTAATGCCTCAGAGCATATCTTGCTACATGTGTTTGGCTTCATTTTGTGTAAGGAGATAGCAAGAATGAGGATTTAAAGGACAATAAAAGACTTTGGAATGTCTGTGGTCCTGAAAGAGTGTTTGGAAGGTCAAGGTTGTGTCAGTATGTGTTACCAGAACAGTGACTTGAAGTGACCATCACCCAGTGGCCTGCATTTGTGCAACTCTTAGTAAAATCTGTAAGGATGATAAGGACAGACTTTCCTGGAGATAAAGTTTTTGTTTTTTGTGCTATAACTACACCATAATGTGTGAAATGTTTCTTCTTGTATTACTGTTTTGTTTCCTAACCTGTGTGTTGTTTCAGTCAGAGAAAAAAGTTTATATTTTAGTTCAGGGTATCAGATTTCCTAAACATGTATTTTGTTTTCTACTTGCAATATTAAGATCAGTTACAAATGCATGGATTAAAAAACCTAAAATAACATAGTATCCTAATATTGGCCTCTTGAGAAAGTCTTTTGCCTCAAGCGTTTGTTTCTAATTTCAGTTGACTAACCTTATTCAATCAGTTTCATATATTTAAGAGGTTCCCTCGGAACTGTAGCAATCTGAAGATTTAAAACAGGTCTGGTAACTTCACTTGAATCGTCTAAACTTTTACAATAAATAGATTTAACTTCATTTCATCAGAGGGAAGCTTTGGCTTTCTTGATATTGTCTACACAGTTTCCTTTCCTTTGAGACTAAAGCTCAAAAAATTCTCCAAGTGGTTCAACTCTAATTGAAAGCCAAATCATCTTAATCATAATATTGTGTTTCATGTTCCTGGCTTACTTAATTTTTGGAAGAAAGGATGGTGTATTGGGAATTGGAGTATGATGAAGCCAGGCTGGCTTGTGACTTAGTTGTTTGGGGCCAATTAGAGAAGAAGATTGAACACAATAATTTGAGGTTTTTAGCAATACACCCAGGCAAGGTCGATGTTATGAAAACATCTTTTCCCCCCAGTTAGCTTAACTTTTTAAATGTGTGGATAAGATTTAAGGTAGAAAATTTGATGTCAGGTTCAGTTTTATTCAGTCTTTGGGCGGTTGCTTATACTCAAGAAAGAACAGCCAAAAAAAAAAAAAAAAAAAAAGAAAGAAAGAACAGCCAGAAATTTAGAGGAAGTTCTGGAACTTTAAAATTTTTATGTATTTAAAATTTTACTAACAGTTAAATTCACTTTTTGTGAAGCTCAAGTCTGTAAGTTTTTACAAATGCATGGAGTCACAGAATCACCACCATGATCAAGACAGACAATAGTCCGTCCCGTCACTTCCCCCAAATTTACCTTGCGTTGCCCTTTTGTAATCATCCACTCTCCCCATCCCCTGTTCTCCATCCCTGTAGTTTTGCCTTTTGGGGGGATGTGATTAAAATATGCCCATATTGTTGCATGTATCAGTAGTTAATTCCTTTTTATGGGTGAGTATCACAGTTTATACATTTGCCAGTTGAAGGACATTTGGGTTGTTTCAGAATTTTGGCAATAATGAATAAAGTTACATGTGGGTTTCTGTGTGAGTATAAGTTTTCATTTATCTTTGGTAAGTGGCTGGGAAATGATATTGCTGGGTCATATGTACATTCAGTTTTGTAAGAAACTAGCAGACTGATTTCCAACGTGACTGTCATGTTGCGTTCCCACCAACACTGTATGAGTGAACTAGTTTTCCCACATCCTCACCAGTACTTGGCATTATCAGTGTTTTGTTTTTTTGGCCATACCATGAAGCATGTGGAACTTAGTTCCCCAACCAGAGATTGAACCTATACCCCTTGTAGTGGAAGTGAGATGTCTTAACCATTGAACTGCCAGAGAAGTCCCTGACATTATCAGTGTTTTTGTTTTTTGTTTTTGCCATACTAGTAGATGTATAGTGGTATTTTACTGTGGGTATCATATACATTTTCTAATGACTAGTGATTTTAAGCATGCTTTCATAAATTTATTTTCCATTTGAATATTTTCTTGGGTGAAATGTCTGTTCAGATCTTTTGTCCAGTTTTAAATTGGGCAGTTTGTTTTTTTATTGAGTTATGAGGGTTCTTTATATATTCTGGATGCAAGTCCTTTGTCATATATGTGATTTTCAGATATTTTCTTCCTATCTGTAGCTTATCCTTTTTATTCTCTTAACAATGTCTTTCACAGAGCAAAAATGTTTAATGATGATGGGGTCCAATTTATTTTTTCTCTTATGAATCTGATTTTGGTGTCATATCTAAGAAACTCTTTGTGTAACCCCAGGTCAAAGATTTTCCCATATTTTTTTTACTGCAAGTTTTATTTGTTGTTGTTGTTCAGTCTCTAAGTCATGTCCGACTCTTTGCGACCCCCTGGACTGCAGCACTCCAGGCTTCCCTGTCCTTCACTATCTCCGGAGTTTGCTCAAATTCATGTCCATTGAGTCGGTGATGCCATCCAAACATCTCAACCTCTGTCCCCCCTTCTCCTTTTGCCTTTCATCTTTCCCAGCATCAGGGTCTTTTCCTATGAGTCATCTCTTTTGCTCAGGTGGCCAAAGTATTGGAGCTTCAGCTTCAGCATCAGTCCTTCCAGTGAATATTCAGGGTTGATTTCCTTTAGGATTGACTGGTTTGATCTCCTTGCAGTCCAAGGGACTCTCAAGAGTCTTCTCCAGCACCACAATTCAAAAGCATCAATTCTTCAGTGCTCAGCCTTCTTTATGGTCCAACTCTCACATCCATACATGACTACTGGAAAAACCATAGCTTTGACTATACAGACCTTTGTGGCAAAGTAATGTCTCTGCTTTTTAATATGCTGTCTAGGTTTGTCATAGCTTTCCTTCCAAGGAGCAAGCATCTTTTAATTTCATAGCTGCAGTCACCAATCCATAGTGATTTTGGAAGTTTTATATTGTTAGGTTTTATATGTAGTTCTAGATCCATATCGTATTAATTTTTGTGCAGGTCGTGATGTCTGGTTTGAGATTCATTTTTTTGGCAAATGGATATCTGATTATTCTAGCACACTTTTTTGGAAAGATTATAATCTTCTCTTTGATTACCTTTAAGGTGCTGAAAGTTTTAATTCAAGAAATTATGCTATAATTTTCTCTAATAATAATTATACATATTTAGTTGTCTGCTTATTATTTGTATTTTCATCACCTATTTCAAACTTTCCAGAGAGGGTTCTAAAGTTTGCAAAGATTTCTCAAAGCAAAATCACCTCTCTGGATTTTGTTTCTCTACCCATCAAATGGGGGGGGGGGCGGGAATCAGATAATCCTATTTCAAAGTCATCTAGCTTTGACACTATTTAGTATTGTTAGAAACTCAAAAGTTTAGAAACCATGAATCAGGGAATCAGGGGCAGGTCTCTGATACTTGATAACTGTCATTGATTGCTGCAGCACCTGTTTGCTTTGAATTGTTTTAGTAATGGTGACACATGCTCAAAATATGGCAGGGATCCCGATTTCATGACTCATTAACATGGTACAGAAGAATTTTCAGTGCCAGCAGAATGCTTTGTTTTTTTGTTTCAACAGCTGGACCAAGCAGCGCTCTCCCTAGCCGTGAGGGAAGACTACCTTGATAACAGCACAGAAGCCAAGTCTGTAAGTTTTCCTCAAACAACTCTGCATCTTGTCAGACACTGTGAGGTTCATAAGTTGTTCTAAAATCCCTAACTCTTTACTCGAATGGAGCAGTGTGAGTGTTTGACGACCATATTCCTAATGTAGGAAGCAAAGGCCTTTGCTTTGGGCAGATGAATAGCCCTCCCTGTTTTCTGGAAGTGAGAGTGCTCAGTGTCCTTATAGGTGAGCGGGGAAGACGGCACACCAAATGTGGTACCCAAGGAGTGGTCTTGCAGCCAGCCTTCAGAAGTATGGACAGCTCTCAGTATATTGCGGAAGTGTGGGAATGGACACCCAGTTGACCAGCGGGTCCCAAATTGTATTGCTTAAGAATCACCTCAGAAGCTTCTATTATGTTGATTCTTGGGCCTCAGCCATGGAAAGTCGGATTTAGTAGACTTGAAGTGGGGCCTAGGAATCTGTTTTTTTTTTAATTGGTGCCCCAGGTTAACATAAGGTTAATGAGAACCAGATGGGATCAATCCGCTCAAACTTCTTTTTTGGCTTGGAAACCTAGTCATTTCCTGGAGATTGGATTAGAGCTGGTTTATTCCTGACACTTTGAATTCATTTTGGAACCTTTGTTGAACTTCCAAGGGAGCCTCAGGCCCGGGGGACCCTTGACCAGGGAGGCTCGGGTTTCTGGCCTGGCCTGAGAGTGCAGGGACTTTGATGCGGGAAGTGCTGGCTCTCATGGAGTCTCTGCTCCTTTGCTGATAGGAAAGCCTGTATTTAGAAGGCTCTGAAGGGCAGGGTCCTCAGCGACTTTCTGGCTGAGGACACTCATCAAAAAAGATTGGCAAGTTTTCCTTCTTGAAATTGGACAGAATGAACTTTTACCAGTCTGGAGGCACTTCTGTTTCCACTTGGGTCACCACCTGATATGCAGCCATGCTTGAAATGCTGTCCCCGCCCTGTAACCAGGCAGTCTTGTAGACTCTGCCTTCAAAATATCTCTTCCCCCCTGGTGCCTCCTTTGTCTCCCTACTGCCCTAGGGCAGATCCTTGTTGAGTCTCCTTTTAACTATTCCCTCCTCCCCTTCATTCCATTAGCTCCTTAGCACCACTTGGCAGGCTCTCAAAGTACATCTCCCAGTGTGCTTTTGCTCACAAGTTAGACTCTGTATTCCTTAGAGGGAGTTCAAGGCCTCTATACAACCTAGTCCCAAACCACCTTTGCTGTCTCACCTATCTTTATTCTTCCCCCAAAAAAGGCAGCTCACACACCTCTCAGAAGGATGCCCCTGCTCCTGAGTCTGTCCCCTTGAAAAAACTCTCTCCCTGGTTTCTTGAGGCTAGAATTCTCTAGTTCTTGAGTTTCCAAGCACTTAGCAGCTTTATTAAAGACTTTATTTTGGTGTTGCTAGTGTTATAGTTAGTAATGACGTGTTTATCTCCCTCACAGGATCACACACTGGGAACTAGACTTAAGCATTATTTAATTTTTCATCTGTACTTCCCCCGTGTGCACAGAAGGCCTAGCAAGACATCTTGCATATGTGTTGATCGAATAAATATTTTTGGAATTTAACTGAAAATTGCGAAACATTTCTAATTATGACTATCTGTGAGGCTTGCTTACTGATTCAACAAATATTTATTAAGGGCCTGCTATATGCCAAGGTCTTGGAGTCATAAGCATTATAAGAATAGCTTTGCAGAATCAAGGTGTATATTAGGGAATCTTATTCCCATAGCAAAACTATGAAACAGTTTAATAACTGGTGTATTGAGTTCTTAAAATGTACCTGAAAGGAGAAGGGACCTACCCCAACCCCCTGACACACACACACATGATTCCTCAACTCCCACAAAGTAAGGTCTTCCTCTCCAATAGTATGTGAATAGTCTGAAAATGGGTTCCTGAACATGCAGCAAGGAACTTCTGCATTTTCTCGGTTTCTCTTCATCATTCTTCTCATCTTTCCTTTCCTTTCTCCCTGAGCTAGTGAGAAGAATGTGGTAAAAACCCTGCAAAATGGAAAAAAACATTCAATTGCTGGTCTTTTGTTTTTAGTGTGGAGATGGGTAAATTGAGCTGGAAGAAAATAAATCACAGTTCCCACTAGTCTTCATGGATCATGCCTCCTGCTCTTAGCAACCAGTTCTTTCCCATTATTTTATTAATATTAAAGCCTCACTTGCCTGGAAAGGGGAGTCTGGACTCATTTGTAGATATTTCATATATCCTTAATATTACTGGTTGCCAGAAAACAAGTTCTCTTGATTCTTGGTGGCCGGACATTTCTACCTGTCATGGAAACAGTACCCAAGTAGCCATCATTCTTCTTTGTCCCAAAATGGTAGATGAGTGGTTGGTATTTCATAATGTTCATATCATACTTTGAGTACAGAGTGAAAATGATGGGCATTTATTTCCACCTGCTGTTTCTGCTCTTCTGTGTTCCTCAAACATACTTCCCTAATAGACTCTTGTCATGGTCCCTTGCTTCTTTATCTCTTACAGTATCGGGATGCCCTTTACAAGTTCATGGTGGATACTGCTGTGCTTTTGGGAGCTAATAGCTCCCGAGCAGAGCATGACATGAAGTCGGTACTTAGGTTGGAAGTTAAGATAGCCGAGGTAAGTCTTCATCTAAAATCTTTTTCTTTTCCTTCTCCTTATTTTAAAGGTGATATATCTTGCATGAGAATATATATAAAAATAAAAAATCATTCTGTGGCATTGTCCTTTGGGTCCAAGATAGAACTCATAGCACCCTGCTCTGGGAAGTAGCAGAAAGAAAAACCGTAACAGATAGAAGAGCTCTTCTTCCGCCTCTGCTTGAAGCCCAGTCAGCGTCCACATGCTCCTCAGCGGTAGACAAAGAAAGCAGCAGGGAGAGGCTCTCTCTGTTTTCCCAGGGAAATGCCTGTTTGGCCTCACCTGAAGAATATGCATTTGATAAATCCATATGAAATTGGCTTAAGTGGAAGGTTATTTTTAATCTAGTTTACTCTTGACACCATTCCTATGCAGAATCAGTCTCATCTAAGATTGAGGCTTTGGGAAGTCTAGCCACATAATTTGATGTAGCAAGTGTATAGGGCAAGTTGGTAAGCATGTATTAGTTCTTATACCCAACCCTGACTTTCATTCTTTTCTTGCCCCACTCTTATGAATGTCATTGTGTCATATGCTGTGTTCTGTGTAAGTCACCTTTTAAATTCTTTCAGGCTCATGGTGGAGATAAAAAGACCTAAGAACAAACTTGAGGGAGACTAATGAGAAGTCCTAAATGGTTAGCTTTGTTCAAAGAATAACTTTTCTAGAAGAACCAAAGTATAAAATCTTTATATGTTCTCAGGACCGGACGGAACAGATATGATGAAATCTGCTTGGGGAGATACACTGTAGTGAAAAAAAAAATACTTTTATCAAGAAGAGGTTGTGTATTTGTTGGTGAAGTGAAGTGAAGTGAAGTCGCTCAGTCATGTCCTACTCTTTGTGACCCCATGGACTGTAGCCTACCAGGCTCCTCCATCCATGGGATTTTCCAGGCAAGAGTACTGGAGTGGGTTGCCATTTCCTTCTCCAGGGGATCTTCCCGACCCAGGGATTGAACCCGGGTCTCCCGCATTGTAGGCAGACACTTTACTGTCTGAGCTACCAGGGAATCCCTGTATTTGTTGGTCGTCTTTTATAATAGAAGTTGGTAAAAATCTTGAAGTGCTTAGGAGTCCAAGCGCTGTTTGGTTTTGTGTTTGGCGAGGTGTGGTGGGGTGGCAAGGTGGGAGTAGGCTGATGGATAGGGTCTGGAGGAGTCAGCCTCTTGGCTGGCGTGGTGTACATGTGTGTCTTTCTCCAGACCCCCTAGTGGCAGCACACACAGTTCCTTCCTCTGTGTCACCTTTGAAGACAGCAAAGACTGCGGCAGATGTTCTGGAGTCAAAGACTGGGCCTCTCTGCCGTGTCTAGAGGCCATCTGGATTCTCTTACCAGGCAAATCGGAGACCCAGAGACCTCATTTGGACTGAAACTCTGATACAGCGGGAAAAGGCCTTGCCCTGAGCCAGGGATCTGAACCAAAAAGGGAACTCAAAACAGCTGGGCCAAGGCAAGACTGGGAATGGTCAAGAGGCTAAATGAAGTGACAAATCCGTGGGGTGGAGGAAGGAGCTGGCAGAGAGCTGAAAACAGCTCTAAGGCCAAAGGGCTCCAACCTGGGTCCATGAGTCTGAGTAGAGCGAGGAAGAGTGTGGACATTCTCTGAAGCGGTGATTGAAATGGAGGCATGAGGTTGCCTGTGAGCTACAGGAAGTCTCTCCCATGGGTGGTGAGGAGGGAGAAGCTGAGGGCACTGAAGAGAAGAGGAGGCGGATGTCTGCCACTCAGCCTTCTGTGATTTTAGCTTGACAAATCCAGAGCGCTTGGGTTTTTTGCCAGCTGATAATACTTGTCTCTGTATCTTACATCCCAGGTCACTAGGGACCTTCAGAATTAGTGGGGTACATCATCCCAGGCAGACATCTAAAGCTGGGGAGACAGGACAACTTCACCAAACCCCCCAGAAGTCCTTGTAAACACAGCCATGGAAGTGTGCATTCAGCTAATCCCAACTAGAGAGATGTATGCCTAAGGGGAGGTCTTGTTGATGGCATGGCCCTTGGGATTGGAGCCAAGTGGAGTTTAATTGGAAAGACTTGCAACAGAAAATGGATCACAAGCAAAGTCTTGACTTATGGCTCAAACCATGAGGGTAGTGATGGTGGACAGGAGTGCAAGGGTGGGAGAGTCCTGTGTGAGTTGGAAGGTGACAAGTTTAATGCAGGGGAATCAGATGATGGAGGGCCTTAAGGCAAAATCATGATGTGTTGAGCAGTATGAGGAGCTACTCCCTGTCTGCAGAAGTGATTAAGATGGCCCTTGAGGAAGATGATCATTGCTGCTCCTCTCAGATTAAATATGGCAGAGCCTAGAACCTTCGATTCGATGTTGCCAAAATTGCCAGGAGCACAAGTGTTGGGAAGAAGGAGTGTGAAGGGTCAGGGCTGGAGAAGCAGGTGTGGAAATATGTCTGGGTGGTAACTGATCCCATACACCTAGCAGTGGGGCCAGGGAAATCTCCAGGCCAGAGAAACCAGAGGGGAGAAGGGAAGTGAGGGATGGAACTGTTGACAGAACGATCACTGGTGGCAGTGCTGTTCAGATAGTCTAGTGCTCTTAGTGAGAACATTCCCCTGGTAATGAAGGGGTGGTCTGTAGTTTATGAACTGTAGAGGTTCTTACCTGGATACTACAGGTGGACTGGATGTTTGTCTCAAATTGCCTAATCTTAGCATGGCTATCTACCCCAAGCCAGTAGTAGATTTCGTCCATCCACATGAAAGGTTAGGGAGGGATTCGAGTAGTTATTTTTGTACCAAGTCCAGTGTTTCACACTGAACAGGAAAGGAAAGTTTCTTTTTATTTTCTTAATCCTGCCTAAAGTGATTTTTTTCCCCCTCCTCTCTCCCAGAAAAATCTTGAAAAAGTTTATGATACTATACAGATGTTTTGACACATGTAGGAAGTAGTTATGCAGTTAGAAATGGTTTGTTTGAAAAAAATAACCAAAGTCTCTTTCCACCAGATAATGATTCCGCATGAAAACCGAACCAGTGAGGCCATGTACAACAAAATGAACATCTCCCAGCTGAGTGCTATGATTCCCCAGGTTAGTGAAAGCAATCCAGGAAATTGTATCTCAGCTGGTCATTTGATAAGCAATTCTATCTCACCTGTGTGTAAAATTTTGCCTCATAAAAGCTACCATTGATCTTGCTCATCGCCATCTCTGTCAGTCATCACATAAAATATCCCTTGTCTATGCATTGGGATGCTGTCTGCTCTGTGGAACAGAAAACTTTTCCAAGAGTGGCCTAAAAAAGCCTATTTCCTTATATAGACAAAAGTCTAGACATAGGTTGCTGTTGGTGTTGGTTTAGCTGTTGCCCAACGTTGTCAAAGATCCAAGTTCTTTCTTTCCACTCCACTCTTTTTAGGTGTTGGCTTTTTGACTGCATATTTGATGACTCAGGGTCGTAAGGTGGCTGCCGTAGCTGCATATGTCACATCTGTCCTCAGAGCAGGAAGAAGGGGCAAGCCCCAGTATGGGCCATGTTTAACCCTTCTACCAGGAAAAACCAAAGCCTTTCCATGTGTCATGCCTTTATTTCTTACTGAGTAAAACTGGGGCATGCGGGACTCCCTTCTTACAGGGTAGGCTGGGCAAGTGAGTGACTGGCTTTCCATTTCACTAGTGGAGGCAGGCAGGGGAGCAAGGAAAAGGAAAAACCTGGAAAGGACTTTCCAGGTAGCCAGGTCAAAACGCCGAGACAGTGATGCTACGAGGGGGAGACACGTGTTACTCTGTGTTGTTGTTTGTTTCCCTCTGTGTAAGAAAGGCTGTGCCAGAGGGAGAACCGGAAATGTCGCGGGGCATCTATGTCTATGGGGACGGGAGAGTGAATGAGCACGGATGGGGCCGAGTGCAGGGAGAAGGGAGGTGAGTGCTACTGCAAGAGGGATGGAGAGAGAGAGAGAGCAGGAGCGAAGGTGGGAGGAGGAGAGGGGAGGATGAGAGTGCAGGAGGGGCTAGGGACGTGAGTGCATGTGCTGCTGGGTGAGTATGTGCGCACATGTGTGGTCCATACAGAGATGGCACAGAACACATGTTCCATTGATGATTCAGCCAGCAAGTCTGGTCTGGGTGGCAGTGATCAGGCATTTATCTTCTAGATTTGAGCAGTTGCATATTTATTTGGTCTGAGATCACAAGCCATGGATTACATTCTACTGACTCTGGTTGCCTTTCTCCTTTTTTGTTCCCCAGCAAAGGTTCTCTCACTGTGTTTTTTTTGTCTTTCTTTCCTCAGTTTGACTGGCTGAGCTACATCAAGAAGGTCATCGATGTCAGACTCTACCCTGAACTGAAAGACATTGGCCCCTCAGAGAACGTGGTGGTCCGTGTCCCTCAATACTTTAAGGATTTGTTTAGGATATTAGGCTCTGAGAGGAAGAAGTAAGAGCTTTCTTGTGCATTTTACTGTGACTTTTATTTTTCCTTTGAAATTATAAGATCATCCCCCTCGTGTCCTTTGAAAACTGTTTTTTAGAGAAAGTTACATTAAAAAAGTCTTGGGAACATCTTTAAATCTTATCAAATTCAATATAAGTAAAATTGGATTTCATCCTTTCTCCTCAAAACTGTAACTTTCAACAAGTAAATATCAGGAATTGTTTTATAGCTAATGACTTGATATCTTAAAATCCTAGAACCACCACTGTAGCAAAAGATGGAAAAAATATAAAATATACTGAGTTTTGACATTAAAAAAAAAAGTCTTGGGGAAACGTGTGGTGTCCTTAGTGACAAACGAGCCAAGACCATCATCTGGTGTAGTTTATTTACTACGATGACAACAAATATACAATGTTTTTGCCCCTTATTTCTGATCTTTCTCCATATTCCCTCTGATAACCTAAATTGTTTATTAGTTTTGGAAACTAGTTATATAGTGATGTTATTTTTTGAGACTTCTATATGAACATCTTTGTTTTCTCCTAGTTCATTCTTGATCTTGGGCTGTTTTTTCCTTCCTTCTTCTCTTAAGCCAATAAGTCACTTTGTGTCAATAAACCAAAGTACCAATACTGAAAAGACTTAAGACCACTCAGAAAGCTGTATAAAAATTAGACTGGTGAAAGAATGTCAGGGACTGTCGGGTTTTTCTTTTTTTAAACAATATTTTGGAATTTGATGCTTTGTTCCTTTGGCACTACAAAGCAAGGAAATTCTAAAAATGTCCAGGAAAGATAATTTTTTAATTGACATATAGTTGATTTACATTGTTGTGTTAATTGCTGCTGTAAGCAAAGTGATTCTGTTCTATCTATATGTACATTTTTTAATATTCTTTTTCATTGTTGTTCATCATAGGATATTGACTATAGTTCTCTGTGCTATGTAGTAGGACCTTGTTGTTTCTCCATTCCATATATAAAAGCTTACATCTGCTAACTGCAGCCTCCGACTCCATCTCTCCCCCAACCCCTTCCCCCTTGACAACCATTAGGCTGTTCTCTATGTCTGTGATTCTGTTTCTGTTTCATAGATAGTTTCATTTGTGTCATATTTTAGATCAGGAAAGAGAATTTTGCAGCCTCATGAAGCCATTCAGATTTGACTACAGAAAATGAAGCACAGGAAGGTCAAATAGTTCACAATCACAGTTTAATAGGTTAATTGCTGGACCATGATTAAAAATCATATTTTCTTTTAAAAAATATTTGTTTGACTGTGTCAGTTGACTATGTCAACTGTGTCAATTTGACTGTGTTAGTTGCAGCATGTGGGATCTAGTTTCCTGACCAGAGATCAAACCCAGGCCCCCTAATTGGGAGCATGGAGTCTTAGCCATTGGACCATCAGGGAAGTCCCCCAAATCACACTTACTTATTTGGACTTAGACAAGGTTATGTTGCCAGGAATTATGTGAAAAAAAGAGGCACCTGGAGAAGTCCTGGGAATAAAATTTATCATCCATCCCTACCTATGAAAACATTTAGACACTTTTGAAGAGCTCTTCTCTTTAAGGTGCTATTTTCTTATAATAAAAACAATGTGGTATTCATTGAAGAAAGCATACAGAAAAGTAAGCACACAGAAAAGGGAGAGTTGAAATAATAAATTCATTTCAGATTCTGTGTGGGGTGAAACCTTGATATCTCAAGTGTGATCTGTGGATCAGTAATGCCAACAGCATCACCTTGGGCCTCTGGTAAAAATACAGATTCCAGCAGTCCTCTTCTATACATCTGGAGCGAGGCCTATAAATCTGTATTTTAACAAGCACCCTAGGAATCTTATGATTAGTTTTTTTGGGAGATTCACTGCTTTAGAAACTTTTTCATGTGTACTTCCTAGCTCTGAAATTTTGTAAAACGACCCAAATGATTTTGTATTCCTATGCCATTGAGTTACTCAACACTTTTTGAACTGTGGTGGTAATTTCTGTTGAAAGATGGAGTTTCCATGCTATGTATACATTCTCCAGAACTTAGTGAGTTGGTTTCTTCCAGTGTCTTGTGTTATCTTCAGTTGTAAATTAGTAGGTAATTTTTGAAAATTTACTAATTTTATTTCCACAAAAGCCTAATTGACAACCAGGGAATAATAGATTGGGCCTTGGTGTACTGTATTAGATAATCTCTCTGGTGGTGATTACGCTTTAGAAATGCAGGATCTGACATGACAAAAGGAGCCAAGAAAGACCATGACTGAAGGGAGATTTTAATCTGGTTCTTATCAAAATGATAGCTTAGATGTAAGCATAGTAAACCACAGTGGAAGAAATGTAAATAGAAAAATTAACTGCAGACATTATGTCCATAACATAAGATGATCTGCAGATATTTTGAAACTTCCAAATCTCTGTCACATTGTTTACTCTTTAGCAACCAATTCATCAAAAACAACTTGTATTGTGTGTATGTTTATGAGATTTCAGAACACTGTATGCTTCTTGAGAATTTTGATAACACTTTATTTGCATAGCACAGTAAGTTTTTTTAAAGACCACTTTTATTTATTTTTAAGTACTTTATCTATTATTTATTTATTTTTGACTGTGTTAGGTTCTTCACTGTTTTGGATGGGGTTTATTTGCAGCAAGCAGGGGCTACCCTTTGTTGTTTTGTGTGATCTCGTTGTGGTGTCTTCTCTTGTTGTGGAGAACTGGCTCTAGAATGCATGGGCTTCAGTAGTTGTGGCACACGGGCTTAGTTGTTCCACGGCATGTGGGATTCTTCCCAGACCAGAGATTGAAACCCTTGTCCCCTGCATTGGCAGGCAGATTCTTATCCACTGCACCACCAGGGAAATCCCCACAGTAAGTTTTTTAGATCGCTAATCACCTTTGATCCTCTCCTTGGGTTGTAGCACAAGAGTGCTCAAGGAAATGTGCCCCTGGGTCCCCATAGTTACTTTATTAGTCAGGACATACCAGTCACTGTAATAAGCACCTCTGCACTTATTGGTTTGTACAATTGTACCCTGTGCTTCTGGAACGTCCAGCTTGACTGTCCCTGTAAGGCAGCTTTCCTCCAAGTAGGGACTCGGGAACTCAGACTTCTTCCATCTTGTGGTTCTGCCTTCATCTGGCTTTTTGGAATCTTCTCCATTCAGCTGATGGATGGGGAAAGAGAGTAGAGGATTGCATAGGTGGTTTTATGGGAAGGCCTTGAAGTGGTATGTGTCCATTCTGTTGATCAGAACTCAGTCACATGACCAATTTAACTGCAAGAGAAGCTGGGAAATATAGCCTAGCATTGTGCCCAAGACCGAAATATCAAAGAAATTATCTAATTTTCTGGTTTGCTCCTCTCCCTCACCCCCATGAAACAGTGAGCATTTGATGGTGGACACTCCTGTAATTGTTTTTATAACATCATGGCCTGGTATGGTACTTCTCACATAGAAGATTCTTCCTAAAAATTTCTAGAAGTTAGCCAGATGGCCCCATGACCACTATCTGGGAGGTGACATAGAAGCAGGACTCCAAAGGATAAGGAGGAGTTTTCCAGGTAGGGGAGAGTGGAAAAGGAGGATGTTGAGCATGTTGGGTGATGGGACTAACATTAACCTGGATGTTGTCTTTAGGGGTTTCTGGACCTTCCTAGCAGTCCAGTGGTTAAGACTCTGCTCTTCCACTGCAGAAGGCATGGGCGTGATCCCAGGTCAGGGAACTAAGATGCCACATGCTGTGCAGCATGGCCAGAAAAAGAGCGAGAGAGAGAGAAAAAAAGAGGCAACAGTTTCTGATTCAGTAGATCTTGGGGAAGGCCAAGGAATTCTCAGGTGATGCTGATGCTGCATACCTCTGGGCAGCCTCTAGGGTTTAGGAAGATCTCTTCAGCTTTGAGAACCTTTGAGAGGTACCTGTTTGGCTTATCTCAGGTGGTTTGGCTCAGAGAAGCAAATGCAAGTTGTGGAATCTGAAGATCCAGATGTTAGTCCTAGATTTGACACATGCTTAGAAGTCCTTTGACCTCGGATCTTTGTTTTATTTGTCTGAAAATTGGAATAATAATAACCATCCCATAGCATTGTCATGAGGCTCAGAGAAGATCTTTGTGATCTCTTAAATGCAATACAGTACAAATGTAAGCTGTCACTAATTGACAACAAGGGTCAGAAAAATCTTTAAAAAAAAAATCTTCCTCGTCAGAGGCTTTGGGAAGTGATTTCACGTTGCTCTCTTTGTGGTGGATTCTTTCTCTCTCGAGGCTCTGTTTTCCTCTACTTTATTGATTGCAATTTTGGGGAAATTACCATACTGCTGAAAATGCCTTTTGAAAAGAGAAAGATATTATGTGTTATTTTTAAGGACTATTGCTGAATCTTCTTTTTGTTTGGTTTTTTGAGCGTTAAGTGGCAGTCATTCAGTCATTCCGGTCAGATCTGTTCCTGGCGTGGTAATATAAGCACTCCAGAGCTGTGCTCCCCAGCGTTGTGTCAGTTTATTTATAATGCTGGAGCAGCTCATCAGTGCCATTGTCTCCCTGTGCGTGCCTCCCTGCTTCTGGCTTCTAGCCGTCAGAGGTCTTGTGCTGTGGACTTATAATGCCTTGCCTATGGAGGCCTCACACACTGTTCTTTCTTCATACCCACAGATTTTTGGAAAGTGCCTTTGTTGGAGGGTTTTGACTGGTCAAGAAATCTTTGTGGAACAAGAAGGGTTAATCTGTCCGTGTGTGGCATGGGGAAAAGCAGAGTCTTTCGAGTCAGGCATATCTTAGGCTTGTCTAGTCTTCTTTGCATTCCTCGTGGCATCTGGGAGGATACTTGGCCAACAGTAAGTGCTCAGTGAGCTCTTGGTGTCTTGCTCAGGATTAGGAATGTGAACTCAAAAGATCCAAAGGAATGACCTGAAACTACATGCTTATTACACCTGTTCTCCAACTTGGTTACATCCTGGACTTAGCTGGGGCGATTTAAAAATAATATTTGTCCTGGGTCTCAACCTAGAGACACTGATTGAATTAGTCTGGAGTGGCCTGGGCATCTGGCGATTGTAAGTTGGAGACCGACTGAGTATGAAAAGATCCTGAGGCATTACTTCATGGTTCTAGGCCTCAAGTTTCCTGTCATGTAAAATGCATATGAAGACATCTCTCCTGTAGCGGTGCTGTGGGAGTTAGAGGTAATATGAGATGCCTTAAGCAGTATGATTTTAAGGGAGCAGGAAAGGCAGAAAAATCTAATACCCCAACATATTTGCATCATGCTGTGTCTTTTACTGCCACCATCAGGCCCCATCCTAACAGCTTCCCCAGTTAATCTGGTGCATCACAACCACCTTGAGGGAATAGCTTTTGAATTCATGTAAGCATGTCTGCTTGCCATGGATCTCCTTTGAATCTGTACGTAGGGATCCAGCACAGCTCTCACACCCCAGAGGCAGTATTTTAAGGTTGAAGAGCCTACACACCTTGCATTAGGGTTGGTCTCTGCCCTTTTGATATTCTAGATATTGGACTCTAGTTGCTGCCTGCATCTTCCCAGCTGTAGCTGGCCTTTCTGCCCAGCTCTGTGAATGATGAACTGGCTCATCATCCCCGCCCACACATAAGCTTTTCCTCCATTATTTTGCCTCAGAGAGGCTAAATTCTTGCTCCAGAGTTTATATTCCCACTCCACACCCTGAAGCCTTCAGGCCCGGGGCCTGTCCCTCTCCTGAGGCCTACTCTCAGCCCTCAGTTTGAGGCAGGCACTCTCCCAGCCAACTCTCTGGCATGCAGTTGTGGGTGCTAGGGTCTGCCACATCATTGCTATGTGCTTGCCTGTTTCCCCTGCTCAGCTGAAAGCTCCAGGAGATCAGGGACTATAGCTTCCTCACCTTGCCGTCTGCCAGCACCTAGAACTATTTGTATGTATCAGGTGTTCAGGAGGTGCTGAATGAGCGAATGAAGGAACGATCCCTTATGTACTTACCATGTATCCCATTCAATGGAAAAACCCATTTCTATGAGCAAGCTGAAATCTGAAGTCCCATATCCCCCAGCTAGACTTTTAAATTCTCTGAATGTAGGCGTGAGTTCCTATTTCTTTGCATTCCTCGTGGCATCTGCGAGGATACTTGGCCAACAATAAGGGCTCAGTGAGCACTTGTCTTGCTCAGGATTAGGGATGTGAACTCAAAAGATCCAAAGAAATGACCGGAAACTACATGCTTATTATAGTGCCTCAGAAGAGCAAGGACAAGGGCTAGACTTTGCTGATGAGAGTGGCGGTCTCTGAGGGGAAGTGTGCATATACTTCAACAAGATCTATGGGGTCTGAGAAGAAATGTTTTTTGAATTTTTTGAAAAAAGTTTATTTCTTTGCTTCTGCTGGGTCTTCATGGCTGCACGGGCTTTCTCTAGTTGCAGCAAGTGAGGGCTACTCTCCAGTTGTGGTGCACAGGCTTCTCATTGTGGTGGCTTCTCTTATTGTGGAGCGCAGGCTCTAGGGCACAGGGGCTCAGGAGTTGTGGCTCCTGGGCTCTAGAGCACAGGCTCAATAGTTGTGGCGCACAGGCTTAGTTGCTCCATGGCATGTGAGATCTTCCCAGATCAGGGATCAAACCTGTGTCTCCTGCATTGGCAGGCAGATTCTTTACCACTGAGCCACCAGGAAACCCCAAGGAGAGAATTTTGGAGCTTCTATGTATCATTCTTTCTATTGAAAAAATAGCTAGGCTCTACTAGTTTTGCTGTATAGATAGCCATGAACCCTTCATTTGATCTATATGCCACATACGAGAGTGGGCAGTGTTACCTTCACTGATTAGTTTTTATTCCATATATTGAAAATAATCTCAGATCATTTACATATACCTATATATTTATGAATTTTACTCTTGGTGTAATCCTCACAAAATGAGCAACTGATGTAAAAAATTCTTGTAGAGAAACAGGAATTGAAACTATTATAAATAATATAAGCACAAAGTGAATGGGAAGAAAATGTCAGAAGCGGCCCTTCTCCCACTCTAGTTATGCCATCTTGGTTGGCCAGATGACAAGATAAAAACAGTGGTGTTCTAACAAGATCTGGGAAGGATATGGTCGTAATATTTTGAAATAGTTAAGATGACTATATGGGATGCTGATTTACATTGACTGTTGTTGTTTTTACCTAATCCTATATGGATAGTGTGTATTGAAAAATTAACTAAAGGTGTTTGAAGGATTAATTAAGGACTTTGGAAAACATATTTATTTCATTTTCTCTTTCAAAATTTCTATTTCTATATTTGTTAAAGACATTCCTGATATGTTAGTCCATTAGTATATCTCTATATAAATTAAAATAGCTATACATATGTTGGGTGTATACACCGAAATAGATTTAGTTGCTAAGAGTGAATGTCCACTGAGTTAGGATGCCATGCAAATGAGAGTGTGGGTTATTCTTGATTGGCCAGTTACCATCATCATGTCACACTGCTCTCACATGGCTGGCTGACCCCAAGAGCCATCTCAAGAATGTGTGTTATTAGTCACCATGGTAATGGCGCAGCTGGGAGGGGATGGGTCATTAAAAATTCATCATCACTATTGAGTTGGAAATTAACTCAGATCACACATACTTTTGAGGTCAAGGTGCCTTTTGCTTACAGAAAAAGGCAGCAATTAAGGAAATGCAATGGATTTTTAAAAACATGTGTTGTGGATATTATGAGTGTATGGGGTTGTTCATGTGTTTGGAAGTGAACAACAATAAGAAAACCTGAAATTTACTCTGTCAAACATTTTGTTAGTTATTTTAACTTGACAATAACCCTGTAAGGTAGAGGTCATCCTCATTATATGACAAAGAAAGATGAAATCAATGAACTTAAGTGACTTGCCCAAACTCCCACTCTAGTAGGTATCCAGCTAGGGTGCATATCTAGATAATTGGCATTAGCCAGTATATTGCATTTTGTTCTCAAAAGGTAAGAATCCATCTGCACTTTGTCAAGTCACCTAATAATTGGAAGGTATTGACAATTTCTAGGCATGAAAGCATGGATAACAGTGGACTCCATGTTGTGAGTGGGAAAGCAAAATGTTCATGCTGAGACCTGGGGTGAGAATTTTCATATCATATGTCTGCATTAGGTGGTGAAAAGCAAGCCATTTTTGGTTGAGCTTATTGACATTTTATCATCTGATGTCATTTTTCAAGTGAAAGTTCCACAGTTTTGTATGAGCAAAAGGTCCCTCCGTGGAGCTTTACCAACAGATTTTCCCAAGGTGTTCTGCAGAGCATCAGATATCAAGCTTAGTACAATAAATGCATTCTCTTTCTGTTAACAGGACCATTGCCAACTATTTGGTGTGGAGGATGGTTTATTCCAGAATTCCAAACTTAAGCAGGCGCTTTCAGTATAGGTGGCTGGAGTTCTCACGGGTAAGTTTTAAGAAGATTGCAGTGTTACATCACTGGATAACTTTACATGCCAGAACAGTCTGTATATTAACTAATCCAATAAAAATCATCTTTAGGGATTGGGCAGAGGGAGTTTTACAGCTCAAATTCTACTTTTTGGGGGCTTTATTTCTTTTTATTGAGGTAAACCTTACATACAGTAAAGTATATTCAAGCTCTTCTTTGATGAAGGTGTATAAAGATATTTAGGGCAATACTTGAGACCATCACGTTTTCACCCTCCCCTTCTTACCAATTTATTCCCCTTTCCCCCAGTGTTTTTAAGTGGGTCACTATAATTATAATTTTAATATTTCTTAGTGATATATTTGTAACTATCTTTTGTTTTCAATATTCTCAATATTCAAAATATGCATGCTATATATATTAGATGGTAAAGTTTCATCTTTAATTTAGGGATAGTGTTTTGTCTCTAACTCTAGCTTGATCTTCAGTCTTTTTTTGCCTTTTTATTTCTTTTTCATTAGTGTTTGTCTTCTTAATTCAATCAAATTTATCCTAATTCTACTAGGCCAAAGAGGCCTAAATTTAGTCTCCTCTGAGATGTGGTTCAACTGCCTAAAATGCTTTTCTTTTCCCCCTCCTCATCCAGCCCTGTGATCTCTGCTCCTCTCCCACACTTGTTCTCTTTAACTTACATGAGTGTCACTCTTAGTTTCAGAGGCTTTTGTCTGAGTAATTCTCTTACCAATACAGACTTAAGGGTTTTGTGGCTCTTTTTTTTTTAACATTTTAAGAATTTTGGGACCTTAACAAATATTTTAAGTTAATTTTCTCTTAATTTATAGTTAAGTAATGGAAAATTTTGTAAGCTCTAATTTCATTTAATAGACATTTTAATTATTAGGGAAAATGGTAGCTAGAGAAGCTCTTAGTAGGTCATTGCTCTTGAGTAGTAGCACAATTATTTTGGATACATTTTGGCCCTTGAAGTCACTAGGGTACTGAACTTGATAGAAAATATCATAAAACAACTATATATATTGAGGTCATATCAAAGGGTTAAGCTGTAAAACTAGTAGATTATATATATGTGTCTGTGTATTTTTAACTTCTGTGGATCACATAAAAGATGGTACCCAGCTGCTTTCCACCCCCACTGTGAAGAAAATAAGAGAGAGAGGTGTAAGAAGTAGTGTGTGAAAATTTGAGGTTAGGTATGAAGGGATGTTTCTTAAGCATAAAGTGCTAAATATAATACTGAATTGCCAAAGAAAGTTGTAGGATCTCTTTCTCTAGAAGTTTTAAAAATAGATTCATTCCTTACCTCAGAGAGTGGTTATGTTATCAGAAAGTAGAGGAAGAATAGATAAACTTCAGTGTTAATCACGTTTGCTCTGTACCTACAACCGGGGTCTAATATCATTCACCGGATGCCTCCAGCCACTGTTCTCAGAGCCTCCCCTTGCTGTCTACCTTTACTTTGCATTTTGAGCACTCCAAACTCCTAACCCACAGGGGCAACTTAAATGATATTTATTTCTTTGTCTTCAACCCTGAAGAGTAAGTCTTTGAGCCTTCCAAGTCCTGCTTTGGACCTTCCTTACTTATTTGTAAATGTTTTCTTATAATGCTTTAATTGGGACAGATGAGAAAAACACATCTCTTTTTTACTTGGTTACCAGTGTGTTCCGTTATGACACAATGTAAATATGCCTCTTGGGTTGTTCATGGTGGGCATATTTTCCTGGTCTGTCATGTGAGTGTACTTTCCAGAGCAAGGAAGCCTTTGCTGGGAGTAGGGGGACTTTGATCACCCATTGATTTTAAACCTTTCTTGGTAGGACTTTAGTTCTCAGAATGTATTAACTACCATCTGGACACTTGGACAGTATCCTTTCACGTCCCTGCCAACTGCAGAAAAACTATGCTATTGTCCACATCCTTTGTTCAGTGGGAAAATTGGAAGGAAAGGAGGGATACATTATTATCCTCTCTTAAAATATTTTCTCTTAGTTTTATATATAATGAGACAAGCAGAATATTTTTCTTCATTCGATTTTACCTTCGGTTTATTATCTGACACATGTATATGGGTTGTGGCATGTAGTGTTTTATAGACTGTATCCTTCAGGTTGTTTGACCATTTTTCAGCCATTGATTTTATCCAAGTGAAGCTCAATCTGGTTCGATTATCTCCCACAGGTAATCCAGGGGACCACAACTTTGTTGCCTCAGTGGGACAAATGTGTGAACTTTATTGAAAGTACCCTCCCTTATGTTGTTGGAAAAATGTTTGTGGATGTACACTTCCAGGAAGACAAGAAGAAAATGGTAAGTGCTGCCGCCCCCCCAGCTGGTGAAAACAATGGCAGTTAACCAGATCTGAGATAGATAATATGGTCAGCAGGCCAATATCAGCCTTCTAGCTTTTAAAGTGATGAATCTAGATAACAGTTTTGCTTCAAAGAGGAATTCTTGCAGTACCATATTAATTCAAAACTCAAATGTAGAATGTTATCATGAAAATTTAGAAATGAGAAAACAGCATGAAATCATGCCATATAGAGTCAGAATTTCTCCTGTAGAAATTAAATGTCTTCAGTCAATGCTTAGGAAAAAAGGGGGCCTGGATAATTTTGGGATTAGATATTTGAACCATTGTAAATACAAAAGATAGAGATATTTCATCAGATTTCTTTGTTTTAAAGGTTAGGAAGCTGGAGACCCAGTGATGAAATGATTTGTAATATATTTAACAGCTTTCCTTTTTTGCCAGTTATACTTACTTATTTTCTTCAAAATAAACAACTTAAAAAAATTGAAGTATAGTTGATTTACAGTGTTGTGTTAGTTTCTGGTATATAGCAAAATGACTTAGTTATGTTTCTAATAGTTGTATATATACTATAATGTAACAATTAGCAATGTCAAGCATCTTTTCATGTGCCTATTGGCCATCTGTGGAGAAATGCATATTTAGGTCTTCTGCCCATTGTTTGATTGGGTTGAAAAGAAACAATTTTTAAAAATTTATTTATTTTTAATTGAAGGATAATTGCTTTACAGTATTGCATTGGTTTCTACCAAACATCAACATGAATCAGCCATAGGTTTACCCATGTCCCCTCCCACTTGAACATCCCTCCCACCTCCCTCCCCATCCCACCCCTCTAAACAAACAATTTTTATTGAAATAATGGTTGCTTTACAAAGTTGTGTTAGTTTCAGATATACAGCAAAGTGATTCAGTTATACATACATATGTATCTATTCTTTTTCAGATTCTTTTCCATCATATGTTATTATAAGATACTGAGTATAATTCCCTGTGCTATACAGTAAGACCTTGTTGTTTATCTATTTTATATATATAGTAGTATGTATATGTTAATCCCAAACTTCTAATTTATCTCTCCCCTCTTCCCCCTTTGGTAACCATATGTTTGTTTTCTATGTCTGTGAGTCTATTTCTGTTTTATAAAATAAGTTCATTTGTATCATTTTTTTAGATTCTACATATAAGTGATATTATATGGTATTTGTTTTTCTCTGTCTGACTTACTTCACTTAGTATGATAATCTCTAGGTCCTGTCCATGTTGCTGCAAATGACATTATTTCATTCTTTTTTATGGTTGAGTAATATTCCACTCTGTGTGTGTGTGTGTGTATATAATATGTATATATATATCACACCTTCTTTATCCATTCATCTGTTGATGGACATTTAGGTTGCTTCCATGTCTTGGCTATTGTAAATAATGCTGCTGTGAACATTGGGGTGCATGTATCTTTTTGAATTAGAGTTTTTTTTGGATATATGCCCAGGAGTAGGATTGCTGGATCATATGATAGTTCTATTTTAGTTTTGTAAGAAACCTCCCTAATGTTTTCCATAGTGGCTGTACTATTTTTTTCCATTCCCACCAACAGTGTAAGAGGGTTCTCTTTTCTTCACACTCTCTCATGTTTAGCAACTATTAAGTGGCTTAGAAATAGAAATACAATGCAGGGACTCTCCCCCCACCCTTTTCCTTTTGCTGTCATCTAAAAACTAAAGAGATGTGACATTTGTTTCACAGAAAACACTGTCAGGTTTTTTTCATAAGCTTAAAAAGAAATCTTTTTATTTTGTGAATTTCTAAACATATATGCCAAGAACATTGTAATCAACTTCCACGTACCCATGATCTGTGGCTATTTGTTGTAGTGGCATTAATCACCCAGCTAGATGAATCCACTAATAAAGGCTGAGGTTTAATTTCACTCATTTACTGAACAAATATTTGTTGAATATCTGTTATATACCAGGCATTGTTATAGGCACTTTATGAGGCAGCAGAGAACAAAGATCCCTGACCTCACTGAGATGACAAAAAAAAAATCAAAACAGTTGTATGCATTATGATAAAGACTCTGGAAAAGAGAAGAATGAGATCCGGGTAAAGACAAATCAGGAGTGCTGGAAGGTGTGAGTGTGTGGGAAGGGTTGTAGGATTAAATGAGATGGTCAAAGAAAGCCTCACTGTGAAGATGACATTTGGTAAAGATTTGCAGGAGGTGAGAGAATCAGATACGGCAGTTATCTGGAGGAAGAGTATTCTAAGCAGATGGAACAGCTAGTGCAAAATCCCTGAGGCAGGGATGTGCCTGGAGTGCTCAGGGAAGATCAGGGAGGTCCCTGTGGCTGGAGCAGGGTGAGTGGGGGTGAGAGAAGCAGATGCTGCGGTCAGAGCAATAGCAGGGCTGATGTGGCATTTTAGAAGACTTGTAGGACACTGTAAGAGTGTTTGTTGGCTTTGATGCTGAGTGGAGTGGGGAGCTATTGCAGGCTTTTTAGCAGAGGCCTGTTGTGACTTGACTTATGTTGAGAGGCTCCCCCTGGCCGCTGTGCTGGGAAGAGATTGTAGCAGGTCAAGAATAGAAGCAGGAAGGCCAATTAGGAGACTGTCAGAGGGACCAGGCCAGAGGTGATGGTGGCTTGGACCAGGCGGTAGCCGTGGACATTGTGAGAAGGCATGGTATTCTGAATACATTCTGAAGGATAGAACCAACACAGTTTGCTGATAGATTTCTTGAGGGATCTGAGAGCCAGAGCTCTGAGTCTGATTAAGTGGAAATACAGAGTTGCTGTTAACTGAGAAGAGGAGTGTTGGGGGGAGGATCAAGTTTAGAAGGGAAGACCAGGGGTTCAGTTTGGGCCCTGTTGAATTTGAGATGTCATCAGACTTCCCGGTGGAGATGTCGGAGAGGCAGTAGAGGAAGTACAGTGGAGTTTAGGACAGACGTTGAGGTGGAAGATTGAAGGAGAGGGAGCGTATGAAATCGTTGTCCAGGGGAGTGGGGCACTGAGTAAACTGAGGGAATGTAGTACGGGTGCCTGGAGGCTGTGATGGTTTGGGTGAGGCTGGAGGTCATGAATTTTATTTTTATTTTTCGCCATGCCACAAGGCTTGTGGGATCTTTTTTCCCTAACCAGGGATCGAACCCAGGTCCTTGGCAGTGAAAATGCAGAGTACTAACAACTGGACCACCAGAGAATTCCCTGGAGGTCATGAATTTTAAAAAGTCTACTCATTTTGGCTGTATGTTTTCCATCGTTTCAGCAGCATTGGAGGAGAAGGTCCATTTTGAATTAGAAATGGAAATTTATCTAGTTTTTTTTTTTTGGTGTGCATTCTCTTTATGAAGAATTGTATTTTACAAATGGCATGAAGCAGAGTGTCTAGGAATGATTAACTAGGTAGGGGAAGACAAATAACGTTTTCTCTACTCTTCTAGGTTCTTGGCTGAGACTCTCCTGTAATACAAGATTAATAGGAGAAAAACTAATAAGTTTAATAACATGTGTATTTCCTATACTCAGGACAACTGAGTAACTTCCAGAAATGGCTGAAGCTACCACCTTAAATTCCAAGTCGAGCTAAAGATGAAATAAGATGTTGAGCAAAGGGAGAAGCCAATTATAGGTTACCAGACAAAATGCAGTAATTAAGGATGGTTGTTACACAGATTTAAGTCCTTAACTTCTCCATTGGTAAGAGTTTCTAGAGATTTAGTCACCCTCCTCTTCTTGGTACAGAAACGGAGACCTCTTTACAACGGCGATTACCCTTATAAAGGTTAACTTCTCTCACAAAAGAGTGACTTCTCTACTTTCAGGAAAATTCCTGTGTCTGCAGCCTCTCAAAAAATAATCAGCCCCAAATAATCAATATGCCAAAGGGACATATTTTCTCTCTGTATGCTCAGTCATGTCCGACTCTTTGCAACCCCATGGACTGTAGCCTGCCAGGCTCCTCTGTCCATAGAATTTTCCAGACAAGAATACTGGAGTGGGTTGCCATTTCCTTCTCCAGGGGATCTTCCCGACCCAGGGGTCGAACCCATGTCTTCTGCATTAGCAGGTGAATTCTTTACCACTGCGTCACCTGGGAAGCATTTTTGGGATGCTATATTTTGCTCTCCCTCACTAATAACAATCCATTATGGTCAATCAGATTTGAATATAAGCACCTTGAATGCAAGTGATCATTAAACAATGGATTTAAAGGCAAAGAAAGTTAAAACGCTTGATAAGTCATTATAATTCAACTAGTTGGTATTACGTGTCGATGTGTATTACAACTATGTATTATGTGCTGAAGTTTGCTTTGGAATGCCATACATCTAAGTACATTTACTTAGGGTTTTTTTTTCCTGTCTTTTGATACTTGGGAGAATTTAATGCCAAGTTTGAGACTTTATATTTGAACCTGAAAGTACTCTTCTTGCAAATAATTCCACTGAAGAATTAATGTCATTTCAAAATATTCAATATTCCCATTGTGTTTTCTTTCACTCCTTGGTAAGAGTAAATGGATTGAGAATTTATCAGATAATCACAGTGGTAACATTATAAGCCCTGGAAAGGATATAAAAACAATTAAGGGATAGTGGAGGTGTTTTTATATAACAGGATTCTTTTTTTTTTGGCAGTAGAAGAATTTTAAGTAATATGAAAAGTATGTGGATTAATTTGTTTTTCTCAGTTTTGGTGTGAAAGTCCCTTTTTCTTGTCAGCATGTGACCTTTTAAAATAAAGTTGATTTTGGCACTCCCCCCAATGTTGTGGTGTACGTGGGATGAGGAGGTAGTGTGATCGTTACACAGATACTCATCTATTTTACATAAAATTATTTGCTGCTCTTAAGCAGAAGCTGTTTGCTTCAGGGAATATTTAAGTTCAGAACTTATAAGAGAAATATCTGGCTTTTTATAGCCATGTTGCAGGGCTCTCATCCAAGAACCACCTGGAACCACTGATTTACTTGAAAAACATTCTTTATTATTAGCTACAATGCAAAGAGAAAAACAGAAAGATCCCCATTGGGACAAATTCCAGAGACACTAACTCAGAGGGAGGGCTGCCATTGTTTTTTTTTTTCCCCAAAAAACAATTGTTAAGCAAATGAATGCAGTCAGAAGGGTAAACTTCAGGTGCTTCTCAAACTTTAATGTGTACCAGAATCACTGGAGGATCTTGTGGGTTAAATGCAAAATCTCACTGGGTCTGGGTAGGATCCAAAAATTTGCATAACCAGCTCCCCAGTGATGTCGATGCTGCTGGTCCCGGGGACCACACTTAGAGTAGCAAGGCCTTGGCATTATTTATTTGTTTGCAAACAGCACCAAAAAGCAGCCCTGGTGATTCATGTGAGCAGGGCAGGCGTTCGACTCAGGAGAGCAGTACACTGGTTACTAAAGCCTGTTACATTAGCACAAGTAACCACTTTGATTTCAGATCATGGAAAATTTCATTGATTTAAATTGGTTTAAATAGACTGTGCCAAACCCTGTGTGTGGGCCTCCAGGCTACTTTTTAGTTCTGCTTCTGTGGTGGTGGTGGTGGTTTTCCTCTGAGCTGTTTCAGTTTTTATTTGAAAACTGGTACCTGGGTTTCTGTAAGAGACTGTGTGCTTCTCCGCAGTATCTCTGTCTCTCCAGCCTCTTAATGGTGGGTTGGCCCAACTGCCGTTGGCCCAACTGGTTGGCACACCTTGTTCTAGAGAGGGTGGGAGGAGTAGTTCACTTTGAGGTTTCCTTTGTGGAGGAGAAAGCATCCTTTTCCCTCCCCCAACCTACCTCTCTTCCTTTTAATTGGGGAGAACACACAATTTTATGTTACTGTTTCCTTGTGACTTCCCATATGCATGTGCACACAGCCACACACATATAGCTCATATTCATTCAGTCACACCTAACTATGGGAGTTTTCAAAATTTAATTAGAAAGGGGAAGGATGGGATGTAGAAAAAGGAGAATCCTTTCACAGAAAGCCTCTTAAAGAGGCCACATGGAACAATCAGATACTGTCTGAAAGAGCCTTTCAGATAATGAGACAGGGCCTTAATCCATGTGGGACTGGCTGCAAACGTTACTTAGACCACAGGGGCAGGCCAGTGGCGCGAGAGTAGGGAGTTGTGGAACTCTTTGGACAACTGCTGACTTTGTTACCTAAAGTAGCGCTATCCAATAGAACTTGATATGAGCCACATATGTCATTTTGTATTTTCTACTAGCCTTATTTAAAAAGTAAAAGGAAGCAGATGAAATGAATTTTAATACTATATTTTGTTTAATCAAATATATACAAAATATTATCATTTCAACTAGTCATTAATAGAAAATTATTGATACAGTAGTTTTTATGCTTTATTTTATATTAAGTCTTTGAAACTGCATGCATGCTTCATATTTATAGCACATCTCAATTTGGACTATCCCTGTTTCAAGTGTTCACTTGCTGTATGTGGCTACCACCTTGGACTGTCCTTGTCTGAAGAATTGAAGAGGGATACTTTGAGATCAGCATGGCAGGGCTGAGTCCCTGGATGAGCGGGTGCTAGTAGCCAGGACTGGGAAGGTAGAGTTGTCAGTGTCTGACCAACTGGGTTTCTCAGCCGGCTCTAATATTATGAGAGGGAAGGACTCAAGCAGTCCCCACAAGGGATTCATGGTCTGGGAACAGGGATGGGAGTTGAAGTCAGGCTGCTTGCTGAGGCTGTTTTAGGTTCTCTGGGATACCAGCAAACAATCAACAAATTCCAAATTCTGCTCTGAAGTAAGCACCTTGGAGGCTTGGTTCTCATTGGCTCAGGGACCGGGTGGTGTCAAGTCTGCAAGTTAAAGGTGTTCAGTGCCCGAAAGTTGTAAAAGACTCAGTTAAGGCAAAAGTCAGGAGTTCCAAGCTCAAATCCCCTCAGAGCCAGTGAGGAACATTAAATAACGTACAGAACTAAAGCTGGCTGAGTGTCAGCAAAGGCTGGGGCAAGTGCCCTGAGGAGTGGCAATTGCCCCAGGTGAATCTGAGACACAGTACTGATGATCTGCAGTGGCTGTGATAGTCAGGATTCACTTCAGGCTCTTTTCATGCAGGATGCCTGCTGAGGGTTGCTCGGCTTCTGATTTTCTGAGAGAAGTCAGAAATATGGAGTTTTATGTGAAATACCCCACATTTTAAATCTTGGCAATACTTTGGAGGCCAAACTGAATCTGTCCTTGGGATACCATCTTGTGCCTTGTACACTAACATTTTGTCTCCAGTTTTCAGATCCCAAAGTCATGACCTTGTCTGTCAGAGAGCTTCTTTAATTTTTTCATGTTATTTAGAAGAAGATCATGCATAATTTAAAAAAAAAACAGCATATTAGCTATACATTTAACAAATTGCTTTTGTGGAAAGTTATATGCAGAGTATGAAAGTGGAACTCCCCCAGAGAATCCATGATGTATTGTCACTGTCAATAGAGATGATGCTCCTATCTTACCGTGACAAACCCTGATCCTCAGGCTCATGACCTGAGTGACAGGAGAGAAGATTTAGAGGTATGTGTTTTTATGGGAGGGTGGTCTAAAGTTGTTTGTTGTCTTCCATTTTTTTTAAATTATTAATGATAATTTATTTCTATTATGTATGTGTAAATGCCCCAGATAGATATCCAAGTCCATGGCAGGCACACAAAGATCCCAGAGATGGCTATAAATGTTTTTAAAAATCTGTTGATGATAAGAAAGTAGCTAACTTTTACTGAGATGTAGTTGGATATCTGGTATGCGTTCTAAGAGCTTTTGGTGTGTTAACTCATTTAGACCTCACAATAGTCCTATAATTGCTTTTACTGTCCTCATTTTCCAAATTAGGACACTGAAGCTCTGAGTTAAGTGAATTCCCCAAGGTCATATAGCCTGAAAATGGTTAGGTGGAATTCAAGTTCAAACAATCTAGTTTGAAGTGGGTGTTCTATTCCCTTGCTTCTCTCTGAAAAACACTTGAATCTTCACCATTTTAATGACTGGAATGAGGAGACCTGTCATAATGAAGAGACTTCTTAGTGGCTTGTCCTATAATTCATTCACTCTTTGTTGTTGTTCAGTCATTCAGTCATGTCTGACTCTTTGTGACCCCATGAACTGTAGCACGCCAGGCTTCCCTGTCCATCACCAACTCCCAGAGACTTGCTCAAACTCATGTCCATTGAGTCAGTAATGCCATCCAACCATCTCATCCTCTGTCATCCCCTTCTCCTCCTGCCTTCAATCTTTCCTAGCATCAGGGTCTTTTCTAAATGAGTCAGCTCTTCGCATCAGGTGGCCAAAGTATTAGAGCTTCAGCTTCAGCATTAGTCCTTCCAGTGAATATTCAGGTTGATTTCCTTTAGGACTGACTCTTATCAGGAAATTATTTATTCATATATTAAGATCTTATACAAATAAAAGATATAATTCCTATTTCTTAGCATTTTAGAAGTGGGAATCAGGTGAAGTAAATTTTGCTTCTAGTATTTCAGTATTTTAAAGACAAAGTGTGAAAGCACTATCAATTCAAATCTAACCAGTTGACATTGCATTTTTTCACATTCATATAATTTTCAGAAGAAAGAGGGACACAGTAAGAAACAAGCTGATTATCAGAGATTTCATCTAGGAGCAACATTTGAGGTATATCTTTGGCTCAGTGCACATACTGAGCTCAATTTCTGGGATTTTCTACATATATCATTCTGAGGAGTGATCCCTGATGTTTGGAATGATGACCTAAGGCTCTGTAAGATTTCTCATCAAAACAATCTTTAAAATGTTTACCTTTTTGGTTACAAAGGCAGAAATGTAAATATATACCTCAAAGAACAATTTTCTATCATGTTGCTGCAAAGGGAAAAAATAGATCTTTCTACTTTGTGCTTTAAATTGTAGTTTCTAAAGGATTCAAGGAAATTGGAGTTTTCATTTGAACATTTTGGCTGAACTAAGTTATTAAACTGCCTAATTTTATTTCATGATAGACACTGTGTCCCCAAATTACTTTATTCATGTAACTCAGCTCTGCCAATAGGCATTTTATTGCTGTTCTCTCAAATTTTCTGTTTTTTGTTATAAGGTAAACCCCATTAAAGAAAATTATTCTGATACTTGTTAAAATTTTATAGAGGATTTTATTCAGGACTATTTCAAAGGGTGTCAAGATTTTCAAAGTAAGAGAGAGAAAGATCAGGCTCAACTCTGAATATAGCTGAGACAGCTGGGAATTTATGGCCAAAGAGCAGGTTGAAGGAATCAGTGAATGGAAAATTACTAAGAGGAAACATTCAAAGGTCAAGGGACATTTTTTCTTCTTCTTTTTTTCGGTTGTGCCGTGTATCATGTGGGATCTTAGTTCCTCAACCAGGGATTGAACCCATGTTCCCTGCAGTGGAAGTATGGCGTTCTAACCATTGGACTGCCAGGGAAGTCCTGGTCAGGGGACTTTTGCTGAAGGCAGGCTCGGTGCTCAGATATCAAGAGTGGAGGGGATTCTCTCTCAACTGGCTCATCAGGATTCTTGGTAAAACTGGGCTGTGCAGGCCAGGCAAGGACAGGATAGAACCATCCTTAAGACCTAGTCAAGAAGAGGGTGTAGAGGAACCTGGCTAAAATTTGGTCAAGGAGAGAGAGTTTGTCAACAGTGAAATAAAAGATAAAGTGACTGGTCTCTTCTTGTATATTGACAGTCTGTATACAGAAGGCTAATTTAGTTAAAGAACAAATCTTTTATTATACTTTCGATTGAGACTTTATTAGGTGCATAATTAAAACTTTACTTACTGTGTCAAACAATTCACTGATTCCTCCTGTATTCTAGTAGCTTATTCCTTTTTCTCTTTAAGGTAAGGACATCATTCATGTCCCCAAGTAATGCCACAGATGACCTACAGTATCTTCCAATTTTCTGAGCGCTCTGCATGAGCAATTCTGGTAGTAATTCTTCTCCCAAGAACAGGCTTCTCCTCCCTCCCCATACTGCTGCAGCTGGTCCTGAAGACTTAAGTACCCACATGGGTCCAATCGCAGTGGTAGAGTTTGAACTTGCAACCGCCATACACTAGGAATTCACCTCATTAGTTAGCCAATATAATTGAATTGATGAACTGCCATTAATATTCAGTTCTCTAATTTCCCTGCTCACTGTTTTTCTCAGTGGTTGAGTAAATGAGATGTAACTCTAACGTTAGTGGCGGAAGTCACATGAAAGTCAATGTCATGCACTATAGCAATGCCCTTATACCGAGGGATTCTTCATTCCTTACAGGTATAAGGAATGCTCCTCAAAAGAGTTGATCTCAGTATAGGCACTGTACTGATAGAGATCAACCTCCCTTCAACACAGCTCATGCAAAGAGAGGATATTCTATCTGGCTATCAAGTGTCCCTGTTTCTTTTTGCCTAGTCAATGGTATCAGCTATAATATCGGCCAGTTTCTCTGGGTCTTTGCAGAATTAAGTTTTGCAGTTTCTCTGGGTCTGTCTGAATTAAGGCAAACCAAAGTGATTTGAGTTTTAAAGGACTTCTAAATATAGTTACAAAACATTGACCTTATAAAGAAGTTACATCTGGTTTTCTGAAAATTGGCATATATATAACTCTCATAGCCCAGTTCTACTCTTATCATTTTGGGCAAATTAACCTCTTCGTTTCTCTGTTTTCCTGTTTATGAATGGTACCCAAGTTTTGCTGCTATAGCAATGCTCTGTAACACTCAACCGCCAAACGTCAGTGGCCTAATGTTGATGCATCTGGAGTTAGCTGGTGATCCCGCAGGCAGCTCTGCTTATTTTGGCTTGGTTTGTCAAATGTCTGGGGGCCAGCTGGTCGAGGCTGGCTTCGGCAGAGGTGATCAGGATGACTTGGTTCTACTCCAAGTATTTTCCTTCTGTCACCCAGCCAGCCTGGGCATGCTGTCCTAGTGATGGCAGAGGTGCAAGTGAGAAAGCAGAGACCATGAGGCTTCCTGAGGCCCAGGCTCAGGACTGGCATAATGTCCTGTCTGCATTCTGTTCACCTAAGCCAGCCACGAGGCCAGTCCGGTTTGGCAGAATGGGGTGATGCAATGCATTTTTCATGAAAGGTCCCATACAAAGGGCATGGATAGAAGCCTGGAGGTATAGAGTTAAAAGCCATCGTTGCAGTGAATCAGACATAGGGATACAAACAGTACCTACCTCGCTGGTTTGTGATGAGGATTGAGTGAGATAACCCACATAGAAGGCTTAGCATGATGCCTAGTGCATAGCGAGTGCCCAGTGAATGTCAGCTACTGTTATTACTGTGTGTCATGCCTGGGGGTAATCACGAAGAGCAAATGCATGCCATCAAAGAACTATGGCAACCCTCCTGCACTGACAGCTCTTCTTCCTGATTTCTCTTCAACAGAGTGAGTGTGAGTGAGGTACTTGGGGCTTTTGCTCTTCCTAGTTCTCCATACATGCCCGGCATAGTAGCTTTCAGTTGGGTTAAAGATCCTTTTAAGGCCTGTGCCCTGGCCACATTCCAGAGCCTGCCCTACCATTTAATGCTAAATCTGGCTCCTAGGAGAGTCTCATGCAACTACTCAAGGAGCCAAATGTAATTTCTATAGCAGATCCAGGTTTCACAACTCTCTGCGGGCTAAATGTTATTACAACAAATGTCATCAGACCCCAATCATGACAACTCTTTTTAAGCAAGCTTGGTAAAATGACATCCAGCAAAACAAGTAATTTAGAAAGCTCATTGGGAATTCTTTGGAAATAAGTGTGGACACTGCTCTTGCCCTTGTCCTCGAGTGTGCTACCACGGTAATGACAAATTTGGCCCACCTTGCTTGTTTGTTGATTCTGTCTCTGGATAACATTGGACACTATTGTCTTTGCCACTTATGATTGGCCAGAGTCTCATCAAGCAGATCTGATCAGACCTGTGGGCTGTACTAGAAATTCATTCACTCAAAGAAAGCATTAGGCCCTCCAACAGAGCTGGGTTTTGGAAGTGACCTGGCAGAATTCCTTGCTGGAGGAAGTTTACCCACAGCCAAAGGCTAGACCATTGTGAGACTGGTGACTTCTAAATATTATTCTGGTTTCTGATCTGTTCTCTCAAAGAGTAGTAAAGTGGAAAACAGGAAAAGATGAGTTAGAAAATTAGAACACAAGTCTATTTATAGTCAGTAAATATGATCCTAGCCTTATGCTTTTTGATGAGAACATGCTAAACTGTTGCACCACCAGACTAACATGCTTTGTAGTATATCTGGGGCCTAAATAACTTGGCATTTTTTTCTTTCACTACCATTTTGAATAGCTCTACCAAGTTTGTTAATGCTGACAAACTGATATGATTTGTTTTATTAGCTTGCTTGGCTGCCAGAAACAGCGTCTTCTAACTATCTAGCCTTAGTTTTTCTTGCTTTACTGCTTCTCACTTAATATAGGTCTCTTCTTTACTTCTTATTTCAATGCCATTATTGTACTTTTTTATCAGGAGCCAATTCAAAATTGTTTTCATAAATATAGTATAAATAATGAGTCAGTGGATAGTTAACATTTATTAGTGCATTGATTTATTTAATGTCTGTGTTTCTTTCTAGTGAAGTGACGGTTGTCATAAAGAAACGTTTTAGGAACTTCCCTTACATTACAGCTTATTTTTTCTGTGTTAACCACATGAATTATTGACAATAATTTTTGTTCTTCTCATTCACTAGTCAAATGGTTACAACTTAAGGAACCATGTCCTGCTCTAGACCAATGGGGAAACTGGAGACTTTTTGATCTTATGTTTTATTAAGATATTACTTATAATTTCTGAATATATGAAAAATGAAAATCTCAACATTATGCTTTTGTTTTAAGAATTTCATTGGAACTGCATTATTTTAGGATTAATGAATACAGTCAACCTTGAAGATTCTTTTCTTCTTTAAGAACTCTATCAGCCTATAGCTGTTTGTATCAGATATATAATATATATGTATGTAAACATATATATATATATAACCATTCTTAGCCATCTGTTCTATACCACATTGGCATCATCAACCTCAGAATGGACTGGACTAACTGAGTCATTTGAGTCCTACTAGAGTTTATATTTCAAATAACTGCTGGAATAACTGTTACACATTAACATGTATAAAAGATATTTGATTAAATTTAACTTCTTTGCTAGATACCCACTGGAGGTTTTATTTTTATTTATTTATTTTTTTTCCATTTATTTTTATTAGTTGGAGGCTAATTACATCAGGTTTTAAAACGTAAATCAACTTCTATTTATTGAACATCTGCTTTATGTATCTAATGAGATGTGAAATTATATCGTGAGAAATCATATCATGTAACATATGAAATCATAAAACTAAGAAGTTTAAATTTGCAGAACACTGTAGGGGAAGAAAAGAATTTTTTCCCTTTATCCTCCTAGGTTCTTGGCCAAGACCCCTCTGTAATAAAAAGACAGATTAACAAGAGAAAAACAAGTTTAACAACATGTATCCCTTCTGTTTGGAGCTTCCCTGGTAGCTCAGCAGTAAAGGATCCACCTGTAATGCAGGAAATGCAGGTTCGACCCCTGGGTTGGGAAAACACCCTGGAGGAGGGCATGGTAACCCACTATAGTATTCTTGTCTGGGAGCTCCCATGGACAGAGCAGCCTGGTGGGCTACAGTCCGTGGGGTCGCAGAGAGTCAGACACGACTTAGTGACAGACTTGAGACCTTTTAGACTTGGATACCTCCCATATGTATGAGCAAGATGCAGGAAAACCAAGTAGCTCCCTGGGCTGTATGCTCCGTTGCTTCATTCGTGTCCACCTCTGTGCGGCCTTATGGACTGTAGCCTGCCAGGCTCTTCTGTCTGTGGGATTCTCCAGGCAAGAATACTTGAGTGGGTTGCCATGCCCTGCCCAGGGGGGTCTTCCCCAGACAGGAATCCAACCCACATCTCCTGCACCTCCTGCCTACAATGGCCCAATTCATCACCTTAAATACCATTTCCAGTTAAGTCAAAAGATGTTTTGTAGGGGAGGGAAGCCAGTTATCGGAGATTACCAGGCAGAGCAGGGTAAAAAAGGGTAAGGTTGTTATACAGGTTTTTGCTTCTCCATTGGTAAGACTTTCTAGAGATTTCAACATGACATCTTCCTGGTACAGAGAGAGAGACACCCTTTCAAATGCAGATTTCTCTTATAAATGTAAATATCCCTTACAAAAGGGTAACTTCTCTGTTTTTTCTCATCTGCTATTTCTTAAAAATAATTAGCATAAAATGTAAAATAATCCTCATGCCAAAGAGGTAAGTTTTGGGGTGGGAAATTCTGCTCCTCTTCCACACTTTTTCATTGGCTTACATATCCATGGTCTCAATTGATCTAAATCATAATTCTTGTTTTCAAAGCTTATGGATTTGTTGAGGAAATCAAATAAATATAGGCTGTTAAACCCACAACGACATTGTTCTGATTATAAACCTACTAGGATCTCAGAGAAGGATCTGAAAGTGTGGGTTTAAATGTTTGGGATTCATTGGTGTGAGGTGGGATCTGTGTTGGCTGTGTAGGATGTCTTTGTCACCAGAGACAAAGTCTTGAAGGAAACTACGACTGACAGTGGGCTGACTGACGTCTTCTGTTACTGAGGTGAACTCAATGTGCAATCAAGTCAATCTCCAGACACTGAGTTGTGGTGAAGGGAAGTATAGCATTATTTGCAAAGCCAAGCAAGGGGAATGGGCAGCTAATAGTCAGAAGACCTGAACTCCTTGATGGCTTTCGGGCAAAGGTTTTTAAATGCAACATTAGGGGTGAGGATTGCAAGGCACAAGGTCAGCTTGCAGACATTCTTCTAATTGGCTGTTGGTGAGGTGGCAAGGTGATGTTTTGAGAGTCTTAAACATCAGTCTTCTGGTTCCTGCCAGTCTGGGGGTTACATGCTTGTGTTTGGCACTTGCCATCTGGTGGGTCCTGTTTCTGTAAACCAGCTCAAAGATATGCACCAGATTGTTATCTATATTCCTTCAGGAGGAACTAGGAGTCTGATTCGGTTTTATGGCTAAACTGTTGTATAAGTGATCATTACTTTTTGCTTGATTGCTTTGCCTTTGTTTCTGCATTCTCTCACTTCTCTTATTATTTAACTGATCAAATCTGCTACTCAGGAAAGGCTGGCAAGACTGAAGTATTTTTTCCAAATAAGAAGTAGGGGACACAGAGGGATCTGTCACCAGGAAGGCCCTGCAGGGTCTTGCTTGATTTCACCTCTTCTCAAAGCAGTGTTAGCATATAGTTGCAGCATGTGGGATCTTTTGTTGTTGTCAATGGACTCTCTCCTTGTGGCTCAGTAGTTGTGGCACATGGGCTCCAGATCACAGGGGCTCAGTAGTTGTAGCACGTGAGTTTAGTTGCTCTGTGGCATGTGGGATCTTAGTTCCATGTGGGATCTTAGTTCCCTGACCAGAGATTGAACCCATGTCCCCTGCATTACAAGGCAGATTCTCAGCCACTGGACCACCAGGGAAGTCCCTGAGACAATTTTAATGCACTAAGATAGGAGAATCTCATTTTCAAAAACCTTTGCTGGCAGGGTAACAGGTGTATGTATATGCATATGGGACACCCCAGTGTCTGGTGTCTGACGTAGAACACTATGGGAAAAATCTTGGAGTGTACAGAATGAAAAGGGTATCCCACTTTTAAATAACGTTGTTTGAGAGAAAGAGCTAAAAACTGCTTGGTATACTGACCAAATAAACTGTATTTTCTCAGTGTGGGTCCATAAAATCTGAAATAAATAGATGCTTAACAAAATGCTGCTTTCCCGGGAGGGCTCTTATGCTGAATGTAGCCAATTTTAACATGGTAACATTTAATTTTTATATGTTATATTTTGATTTTTAACTCTAAATATTTTCTATGGATAAGTTCACCTTATGACTTCTACTTTAAGTGATTCCTATTAATGTTATATGCTGGCTGGTTGGGGCATTAGGTCAAGGTTTGGTGAAGAAATACTATTCCTGTCTTTTTTTTTTCTTATTTAAAAATTACATCAGGCTTTTGCTGCCTCAGGGAACATGACTTGACTGAAGGCAATGTTATTATGTGATGCTGTAGAGTAGTCTAAAGTTAAAAATCAGAAGTGTTCAGTGATTTATCTTCCTAGTTCCAGCATACTAAAATCATTATTTTTCTTATTTGCATTGATGTGCCAACCAATGACATTAATAACCTTCAAAGATTTCCCTTGTTCTTAAAGTCTGCTGGGGCAGTTCAGCACCACTTCTTAGAAAACATTGTACAATACATCTGTAGAGTGTGCAAAAGGAAAGAATTGCAAACCTATGATGAGACGTCTCAAGACTAGGACAGAGAACAACTGAGGCTTACAGGGAAAGACAAGAGGAAATTGATTACAGTTTCTCTCGGTATCCACGGGGATTAGTTCCAGGACTCCTGGCAGATACCAAAATCTGTGATGCTCAAGTCCCTTATATAAAATGGTGTAGTATTTGCATATAACCTATGTATATCCTCCCAGATACTTTAAATCATCTCTAGGTTACTTATAATACCTAGTACAATATAAATGCTATATAAATAGTTGTTGGCAGGCCGCAGATTCAAGTTTTGCTTCTTGGAACTTTGTGGAATTTTTTTTTTTCCCAAATATTTTCAATCTGAGCTTGGTTGAATCCATGGATGCATAACTTGCAGATATAGAGGACCAACTGTACTTGGGCTTTTACATCTATAAGAAGACCACAGAAAGATTGAGTCATCAAAGCATGGCTTTAGGGAAGACAGGTGGTAAGGGGAGTGGAGGGGTACGAGAAGGAAAGGAAGAGGAAGAAGGAAGATGTGTAGGTGTCAACTATTTGCCTTCTTCATCCCAGCAATACCTGATATCTTTTTACCACTTTATTTCCATTTGGGATGCCAATCAGCAAGGTACAGAGCTTTGAAAACCTATGCAAAATTCTTAAAACGTTAATGAATATGAAACCCATGGTTTCACCCAGGAATGGCCAGGGAGGGTCCTAAGAAACCAAGGTGGTTAAAGAGAAGTATTTGGAAGCACTCAGCATATTTTAATAATTTGTACATGTTTCATAAAAATGCTCCAAGAAGAAGACAGGCAAAATGACTTTAAGATTCACCAAGGAAATCCCCAATGGAAATCCCCTAATTCAATTACATACATATATATATTACATATATATATATATATATATATATATATATATATATATACATCTATATACAGAGAAGGCAATGGCACCCCACTCCAGCACTCTTGCCTGGAAAATCCCATGGACGGAGGAGCCTGGTAGGCTGCAGTCCATGGGGTCGCAAAGAGTCAGACATGACTGAGCGACTTCACTTTCACTTTTCACTTTTATGCATTGGAGAAGGAAATGACAACCCACTCCACTGTTCTTGCCTGGAGAATCCCAGGGATGGGGTCGCACAGAGTTGGACACGACTGAAGTGACTTAGCAGTAGCATGACAAGATGTCTTGACTTGGATCATGCTTGTTTTGTTTTATTTGATTAACTAATTTTCAACTGTAATGGAAGCAGATTAGCTTTTGTACTCCTTACTCCAAATAAGGATATACTCAGCTTTTAATTCTTTAGGAGCTTTCTACTATGGCTGCATGTTGGATAGCGTATTGAGAGGAAATCTTTCATTGCCCTCTTGTCCTTATCTGTGAATATCCCTCTTCCTACCAGTATGTTCATGCTGCCAGGATGCATATAGCCCTGTGTGGAAAAAAAAAAAAAAACAAACTTTTTAGAGAACTTCCCTTTTCGCAGAAGATCTTGTTCCTATTTCATGGAGTAAAGACATGCCATTCTGCTAGGACTCTTGACCTTCCATCATCTCATCTATACATTCTTCTGCATTCCTGTCTATCATTTTATCCTTCTTGCCTCTCATAATCCTGTCTCATGTCTAAGGTGAATCCTTCCATATATTCTCCAGATCCCATCCCTTTTTGCCTTCTCAGGGACCATACATGTCGCTTTTTCTCTCCCATATTTTCAACCTTTTACTCTTCACTGAATCCTTTCCACTGTGTGTGTATGTGTGTATTTTGCGTTTTTAAAAGGACTTAGTTTTTTAGAGCAGTTTTAAGTTTATAACTTGGGGAGGAAATTTTTTCCCCCTCTATCCTTCTAGGTTCTTGGCTGAGACCTCCCTATCATAAAAACACAGACTAATAGGAGGAAAATAGAAGTTTGACAACCTGTATATCTCCTGCATACATGAAAGAGAGCCAGGGAAACTGAGTAACTCTCCAAAATGGCCCAAACCATCACCTTAAATACTATTTCCAGCTGAAGACTAAAGAAGATGTTTGGGAGTGGGGTAGGGGGTGGGGGACAGTTAAGGACATTTATTGGGAAAAGCACAGTAAACAAAGGTATGGTTGTTATGCAGGCTTAATAACTTCATGTCTTCTCCATTGATATGAGTTTCTAGAGATTTAGTCGATTTGCTCTTCCTGATTAAGGGCGTGTGTGTGGTGTGTGTTAGTTTCTCAGTCGTGTCTGACTCTTTGCGACCCCATGGACTGAAGCCCACCAGGCTCCTCTGTCCATGAGATTTTCCAGGCAAAGATACTGGAGTGGGTTGCCATTTCCTTCTCCAGGGGATCTTCCCTGATCCAGGGATCGAACCCGAGTCTCCTGCATTGCAGGCAGATTCTTTACCAACCGAGCTACAAGGGAAGCCCTAAGGGAGACACCCTTACAAATGCCAGTTGCCCTTATAAATGCAAATGTTTCTTCCTAGAGGGTAACCTCTTATTTTTTGCAGCTTATTTTGTGTGTGGTTTCTTAAAAGTAATCAATTCAAGATAATCCTTAAGCCAGAGAGACATATTTTGGGATGGCATACTCTCCATCAACAATGAAATTGAGAGGAAGGTGTAGAGATTTTGCTGAACGGTGATTTCCTTGGTTCTTGCCCTTCTCAAGGGAGAACTTTCAGTCAAGAGGCATTGAGTAGTTTTAAGTAGTAAGAGTGTTATTAGGCAGACACTTATCCATAAGCACTGAAGCAAAACCCGTGGGGAGCAGGGGCAAAAACTGCAACGTTAATTTGTTATGAATATGACATAATGAGCCCTGGGTTACTGTGAGTCACCTTTTAGGTCTTGGCGCATCTGCACCAACCTCTGCTGGCGATTTTGTCTTGCTTGGTGCTGATATGGCTGGAAACCTAGTGATGGTCCTTGGTCTCAAAAGGGAGGCTCTCTGAACGTGCTCTGACCACCAGTGTTCAGGTGGTGGAGGGAAAGACGAACCATCCAGGATGGGGTGGGACCTGCTCATGTCTGACCAGCTACCAAACACTCCTGCCTCCCTTCACATGCAGTTTCTGCCATTAACATCACTCAGTTTTTCCTAAACCAAAGGTGAACTTACACTGACACATCACCCAAGGTATATAGTTTACCTTAAAGTTCACTCTTGGTGTTAAACATTCTGTGGGTTTGAACAAATGTATTTTGACATGAGCCTATCATTCTAATACCATATGGTTTTTTTCACTGCCCTAAAAATTCTCTGTTCTCTGCCTCTCTATCTCTCCCTACACCTACCCTACAACCACTGATCTTTTTTTTTTTTTTTTGCCTTTTCTGGAATGTGATATCATTGAAATCATACAGTATGTAGCCTTTTCAGATTGGTTTCTTTCACTTAGTAATATGCATTTAAGGTTCACTTAGTAATATGTACTTAGGGTTCCTCCATGCCTTCTCATGGATTGATAGCTCATTTCTTCTTAGCAATGAAAAATGTTCCATATTCTAGATGTAGCACAGTTTGTTTATCCAGTCACCTACTGAAGGACACCATGTTGTTGTTGTTTAGTTGCTAAGTCATGTCTGACTCTTTGCAACCCCATGAACTGCAGCACACCAGGCTTCCCTGTCTTTCACTATCTCCTGGAGTTTGCTTAAACTCATGTCCACTGAGTCAGTGATGCTATCTAACCATCTCATCCTCTGCCGCCCACTTCTCCTTCTTGCCCTCAATCTTTCCCAGCATCCAGGTCTTTTCCAATGAGTTGGCTCTTCGCATCAGGTGGCCAAAGTATTGGAGCTTCAGCATCAGTCCTTCCAATGAATATTCAGGGTTGATTTCCTTAGGGATTGACTGGTTTAATCTTGCTGTCCAAGGGACTCTCAAAAGTCTTCTCCAGCACCACAGTTCAAAAGCATCAGTTCTTCAGTGCTCAGCCTTCTTTATGGTCCAACTCTCACATCTGTACATGACTACTGGAAAAACCATAGCTTTGACTATACAGACCTTTGTTGGCAAAGTGATGTCTCTGCTTTTTAACACACTGTCTAGGTTTGTCATAGCTTTTCTTCCAAGGAGCAAGTGTCTTTTAATTTCATGGCTGCAGTCACCATCCACAGTGATTTTAGAGCCCAAGAAAATAAAGTCTGTCACTGTTTCCTTTTTCCCCATTTATTTGCCATGAAGTGATAGGACTGGATGCCATGATCTTAGTTTTTGAATGCTGAGTTTTAAGCCAGCTTTTTCACTCTCCTCTTTCACTTTCATCAGGAGGCTCTTTCATTCCTCTTTGCTTTCTGCCATAAGGTGTCATCTGCATATCTGAGGTTGTTGATATTTCTCCCAGCAATCTTGATTCCAGCTTGTGCTTCATCCAGCCCAGCATTTCGCATGATGTACTCTACATATAAGTTAAATAAGCAGGGTGACAATATACAGCCTTGACGTACTCCTTTCCCAATTTGGAACCAGTCCATTGTTCCATGTCTGGTTCTAACTGTTGCTTCTTGACCTGCATACAGGTTTCTCAGGAGATAGGTAAGGTGGTCTGGTATTCCCATCTCTCTAAGAATTTTCCACAGTGTTGTGATCCACACAGTCAAAGGCTTTAGTGTAGTCAATGAAACAGAAGTAGATGTTTTTCTGGAATTCCCTTGCTTTTTCTATGATCCAACGAATGTTGGCAATTTGATCTCTGGTTTCTCTGCCTTTTCTAAACCCAGCTTGTACATCTGGAAGTTCTCGGTTCACATACTGTTGAAGCCTAGCTTGAAGGATTTTGAGCATTACCTTGCTAGCATGTGAAATGAGTGCAGTTGTGTGGTAGTTTGAACATTCTTTGGCATTGCCTTTCTTTGGGATTGGAATGAAAACTGACCTTTTCCAGTCCTGTGGCCACTGCTGAGTTTTCCAAATTTGCTGGCATATATTGAGTGCAGCACTTTCACAGCATCATCTTTTAGGGTTTGAAATAACTCAGTTGGAATTCCATCACCTCCACTAGCTTTGTTCATAGCAATGCTTCCTAAGGCCCATTTGACTTCACATTCCAGGATGTCTGGCTCTAGGTGAGTGATCACACCATCGTGGTTATCTGGGTCATTAAGATCTTTTTTGTACAGTTCTTCTGTGTATTCTTGCCACCTCTTCTTAATATCTTCTGCTTCTGTTAGGTCCATACCATTTCTGTCCTTTATTGAGCCCATCTTTGCATGAAATTTTCCCTTGGTATCTCTAATTTTCTTGAAGAGATCTCTAGTCTTTCCCATTCTGTTGTTTTCCTCCATTTCTTTGCATTGTTCACTTAAGAAGGCTTTCTTATCTCTCCTTGCTATTCTTTGGAACTCTGCATTCAGATGGGTATATCTTTCCTTTTCTCCTTTGCCTTTCACTTCTTTTTCTCAGCTATTTGTAAGGCCTCCTCAGACAACCATTTTGCCTTTTTGCATTTCTTTTTCTTGGAGATGATTTTGATCACCACCAGGTCCCTTCTTCTGTCTTCTGTTCCTCCAAAAATAACCAGCTTAAAACAATTGATATGGGAAAGAGACATATTTTAGGGGGCAAATTTTGCTCCCCTGCAGTGATGTCATAAAGACTCAGGGGTGCTTGTGACTGCAGAGGCAAAAGATCTAGTTCCTGAAGATTTCCTTGTTTCAGCATCCTCCTTCTGTGCGTTTTTGGTTTGAAATGGTCCCTGCTGCATGTCTCTTGGTTTTCTTCTACCTTTCTGACGTTTTCCTCTGATTTGTGAGGAACATTTCCTCTGATTTATGAGTTCCTGGCCTCAGTACTGTCTTTACCTCTAAGGTCAGGTCCTGGCTCTGACCCTTCCTAGCTGGAAGAGCTGGGTGGAAGAGATCACGGGCTCTTTTGACTGCTAACTTCCTCATCTGTAGCATAAGTGGCTTCTTCTCCACCAGTGAGTCTTCATCCTGGTTACACATTAGAATCACCTGGGGAGGGGGGACGGGTGTTAAACCTCCCAGTGCTCAGGCCTCACCCTGCAACAATGACAGCAGCATTGTTTAAATTCCTCCTAGTCCACCTTCCCTCCCCAAGATTCCAGTGTACAGACAACAGTGAGAACCAGTGATTTAATGATTTTAAAGGACCTTTGCTCTTCTGTCATTTCATGTCTTCATTGTGCCCCAGTCTCAAGTTGAGATTTCTTTTCTTTTAATGTTTTTACTAAGTTGGGAAGAAATAGCTGTGAAGTACCCCCCTCCATCTGCTGTTTGTTCTTATTTACATATGGTGGAACCCAGCCCATTGATTTCCAGCTCTCGTTCCCTTACAACTGTTATTGAACTGAAAACATAGCTGAAAACTTATTAAACAGAAAAAAATTATTTTGAGCTCTGTGCTGACAATTCATTATAGAACCAAGGAAACATCTAAACTTCTTTCTAGAATTAATGCTAAAAATGGATTTACAACTCCATAGTCTCAAATGAAAATTTTCATTCTGGTGCCGAACCTAGTATTTTATTCTTTCTTGAGTATCCTTTTAGGAAAACAGAAGCATCTTTGCAGGAAAGTGGAATTTCGATTGATTTGTACCCATAGACAGGCAGGGCCTCTCCAGATTGCTCCATGTGGGCCGCTGAAGTTAAATGTTAGCATCTCTCCCCCAGTCTTCTCTGTTGACCCACAAATACTAGAGGAAAAGCCAGGGCAAACACATCATCGATGTGGGTGTGCTCGAACCCTTGGAACACTTTGCAACAGGTCTTTCAAAAGACAGAATTTCTGTAGCAGCCCCCTTTAGACCTACCATTTTAGACTTGAAATAACAGAAGACTTTCCAGAGCTGTCAGAGAGGAGAAGGGGAGTAGGAAGAGGACAGAGAACAGCCAAGCATTTGGTTTAACCCCTGGCACTAATGTGGAGAGAACTGGGGTCCTGACATAAGTCTGCTTTATGTTGAGAAATATCCTTTAGTGTGCTGGCTCTCCTGCCTATTTCTCTGTTAACAGTATCTCTTTCAATGGTTCACTCACTTTCTTCTGCAATACCTGTCTGAAATATGGAGCCCATTCTTGTTCCCCTAAAATTCTTATTAGCTTACTGAAATTAGTTGCATCCTTGATAAGGGTGGACTCCTTTAGTAGCTACAGGTAAGTTACTAATCACAACCTATGGTGAATTCCTCTTCCCATATAATCCTTTTATGACCGGACCATCACATTGTTCTTAAGGGAACAAATGGTTAGTTTTCTTCTAGCAGTGGGGGAAAAAGGCATTTCCCTAAAAGAAGAAATTCTGCCAGGGCATGTAGTGAATCTGAAGGGAGCTTCTTGTCCACTGTGTTTAGCATTGGACTATTTATCGTGGCCCAGAAAACCTTGTCTGAAGGTTCTTGGTTTTGACCTGCTTCTTTGGGTATTTTCTTATAGATGGAGGAATTGATTGAGGGTGTTCGCTGGGCCTTTATTGACATGCTGGAGAAAGAAAATGAGTGGATGGATGCAGGGACAAAAAGGAAAGCCAAAGAAAAGGTAAGGATTCCTTTGGATAAAAAAAAAAAATATGACTTTTGGTTTAATGGATTTTCATGCTCCCCATCAACTGTATGGTGGATTTTTATATTGACTGAGCCATTGACTCCAAATGACCCCAGAGTTAGGTATCTGTTTTGCGATGAATATGGATATTTTATTCCCAGGAGGTAAGAGAAAATAAGATCTGACTTACTCGAACTGCAGTTTCAAACACCTTGTAATTCAACCTTTCCTTCTCTCCTAATTGCCGGCTGTAAGAGCCACATGGCTTGCTGCCCAGTGAATTTTGCCATTAAACCATCATTGGCTAGGGCAGAATGCAGAGCAGTGGGGAGCCAGGGGGAGCAGCTGGCAGAAGAGCCCTCAAGGCACAAGGAAGAAAAACCCATATTGGCCGTGTGTCCTTCTGCTCCACGCACCATGTGCGCTAGTGTCCTCAGGCAGATACTTCACTGTAACCAAGCAGATCTACTTCCTGACCCATCATTTTGTGCAAATGATCCAAATAGCATGCTTATAAATGGTAGACCATTGTGTAGGAATACAAACATGTTTCCTAATAGAAGCAGACACTTGCTTGCCCTTGTAAAACTTTCTGGTACCATGCAGCAAGATAAAGGAATAAGTGAGAAAAGTAGCAGCAGCCTGGCTGTTTGAAAATAAAGAATGGGGCCCATCTTGAATTCTAGGTATTCTGATGGAGCTGGAGCTCACATGGATAGGAAATGCCTGCAACATTCTTAACAGAGGCTGCTCTTCTGCTTGGAGACTGCACTTAGGAGCGTTTCTTCTTTAGGTCCATGGACCAGCTATAACTTTCCAGGCCCCTTCCTAGCAAGGTCTGACGCAGTGGATTGAGGGTGCAGTCTGAACATTTGTGATAGTAACCAGTCTCCCTGGTGATTCTTATCTTTTGGCAGGCCTCGGGAACACTGCTTAGAGTCATACTGATTCATGCTGAGCAAAACATTTTTTTGCGTTATGGTCAAGGGACAAAGGGGGAAAGGGTTTTCATAGCAGGGAAACGACTCTGTATGATACCATAATGGTAGTTACATATCAGTGTACATCTGTCCAAACCATAATGTAAACTGTGAACTCTGGGTGATACCGATGTGTCAATGCGGGTTCATTGATTGCGATGGATGTCCTACTCTGGTGGGGAATATTGATAATGGGGGAGGTTGTGTGTATGTACTGGCTGGCTGTTATGTAGGAACTCTGTACTTTCTGCTCAATTTTGCTATGACCCTAAAACTATTCCTTGGACTGCAAGGAGATCAAATTAGTCAATCCTAAAGGAAATCAGTCCTGAATATTCATTGGAAGGACTGATGCTGAAGCTGAAGCTCCAATACTTTGGCCACCTGATGTGAAGAACTGACTCCTTAGAAAAGACCCTGATGCTGGGAAAGATTGAAGGCAGGAGGAGAAGGGGATGACAGAGGATGAGATGGTTGAATGGCATCACCGACTCGATGGATATGAATCTGAGCAAGCTTTGGGAGTTGGTGATGAACAGGGAAGCCTGGCGTGCCACAGTCCATGGGGTTGCAAAGAGTCGGACACAACTGAGTGACTGAACTGAACTAAAACTACTCTACATAATAAAGTCTATTTAACAAAAAAAGAGGGTACCATTCTGGGAATGCTTAGCCTGGTTGAAATGAGAATGTGCCGAGGTTTAGCACAGATATTTTCTAGAGCTTTAATACTCCTAAGATGAATAAACACTGCCATAGATATTTTTTGTCAATAGACATGAAAAGCCTGTTTAGTGTTTATAGTGAAGAAAGAACTTGCTGGGGGAGGAAGGGGGCAGTGGTGTTGGAGGAAGACAGAGGGTGAGTTTGATTGTTTTTTCCTGTTTGAGAATTTGTCACATCTGTCTGAAGTCAGGTTAGGCACATGCTGATGAAGGCAGGAGGAGCACATGGGCTGTGATGAGAAGCTCTCCAGATGGTTGATGAAACTTTTTGCACCAACATGTCATTGTTGTTTGAAGGCTTTATTTAGTTCCTGGGCTAGCTTATGATATGATATCTGAAACAGAGCATGTCTTACACTGGGCAGTTGAGGGCACAGCACAGTGGGAGCTCTTGATCTTAGCCTGAACCATTGTGGACTGAGAGTCACTGGTGTTGGGGGTGGGTTGGAGTGGGCTGTGTGGGTTATGAATGGCTAGATACCAAGGGAATGCTCTGGGGACTGCAGTCAGTTCTTTGAAAAGTATGGCTGGTGATTGCCTTATGGGCTGTCTTTGGGGTTGTGTAAGGGAGTGGTTGCCTTATAGTTGGGCCCTCTGGGCAAGTAGTCATGGGTCCTTCTTGAAGGAGGATTATTCTCAGTCCTTCTAATATTAGACACATTCTTGTTCACCCTCTGAGTTGCTCTCCAGTCTTATATTTTATTTCAAGGAGAACCCTCACCTTTTCTTATGAAAGTACTCTTTGAACACTCTGCTGTCTTTGAGCTGAGTTCAGCCTGGCAGGAACTCACACTAGTTCCTCAACAGGTGCAAATATCAAAGGTAGTTGTCCTGTTGGATGACACCAGGTTCCTGGAGCATATCTTGAATTTCAGAGCTCAGAGCAGTTCCTTTAATTAAAGGCAAGAAAGAAGGAACATTGTCTAAGAATTTCCAGCTGTTTTCCAAGGCAGGTCTGGCTCTGGACCCCAGAAGATGAGATTTTCTTTTCTAAATTAAGTGAACCTGCAGATCTGGCAATGACCTCTGGGTGGAGCTCGTAGAACTCATAAAGACAACATTTAGGAAGCTGAAGGCTTTTATGCAGCTTTCTGCTTTGGGGTTGTTTTTGAAAAATTATTCTTTTTCTTGTCTTTTTGCTAGGCTGTCCTCAATTTGATTGCCTTTTAATAGTCAACAAGAAAGAAGAGGCTCTACCTAATCATGCCTTGAATCTTAGTTGGAAATCTCTGACTATCTTAGGGGCTTTGTCTTTCTGATACTGAGTAGCCCCTGCATTAAAACAGGATTTGCCTGCATCTGAAGTGGAGGTGAATAATTCGCCTGCTCTTCCTGGTATGACTTGGCACTGTTCTTTGGGCATGTGTTGTATGCAGTATATCACCCAGGCGGAAGATTTCTCATCAATAATAGTGCCCACACTGAGCCAATGCTGAGTCACTTGGCAACCCATTGGGAAAGCTGGAAAAATGTTCTGATTTGTGATGGGGAGAAGCTTTTCTTTCCTTCACAATCAGGCTCTGGGCTGCAGCTAATTACAGTGCCTCCTAAGGGGTGTTGACTTCAGCATTCCCCAGTGACCTGCCTCCTGAGCGGGGAGGGTCCAGATGCCTAACACCTTGGCTTCTGTGGTGGTTACTCCAGTCTCAGAACAGAAGCGTGGGGCTGTGGCTTTGTATGCTCTTTGCTAAGGGTGATCACTGTAAAATATAAACAAGGAAACCTCTGCTTCCGTGAATGAAGGATGGGTTTGTTATCACAGTCACCCTGCCTTTTCACTCAGGAGGTCACGAGTGGTTTTGTGTTGTGAAACCAATAGTGTAGGTTTCAAACTGGAAATTTAATCTGGTCAAATAAGTACCAATTTTTGTTTAGGATTCTATGTTCCCTGCAAGCATATGTTCTTATTATAAACAAGCAGCAAAGGACTGGAGGCCTGCTAATTTTTTCCGGCTGTCATAGCTGTTGAATGAGTGTAAGATGAAACAAATTACTTTGGGGGCGTCTTCTAGAAGATTTGCCTTTTCCAGAACAGAGTAGGAGAATCGCAAGGTCACCCCACTACATAATGTTTGTGAGGCCTGCAGGAAGGGATGTAGCACTGCTTTTGGCTGCTCTGGAGGCGGGAGCCAGGCTTGTGCAGGTGAGCCCTGTGTCAGAGCAGGAGGAACTTGGCTGACCTCCAGCTGGATTCAGTTCTGTAGCCAAAAGCTGGATTCTTTGTAAATATTCGTTTGTGCTCTTTACTCCTGCAACTTTTGTTTGCCAGACCACCACCCTTGGAGAAAAAGACCCTGAGGGAACTCCTAGGACTGCAGCATCCTCAGGAGGCTGTGAGTGGTTTTAATTTTAGCCATAGCAGATACAGAGGGCTCCCAGGAAATCTGTCTCATGGTCCCATCGATATGAGCATGTGACTTCCAGGCACATGCTCTGGGCACGGTGGGAAGAGTTTTCCTACAGAGAGCCAAATAGAAGTTGAGCTCACATCTTTGGCTTTGTCTGTGTTGGGGAGGGAAAATAACCTTTCCTTCTATCCTTCCAAGTTCTTAACTGGGGTCCATACAACAACAACAAAATAGATTAACACAAGAAAAACAAACAGAAGTTCACTAACATGTATATCTCATACACATGTGAGAGAAACTCAGAAAAATGAGTAACTCAGAGAAGTGGCTTAGAACTCTGGCTTGTGTGTCACCTAAAACGAAGAACAATACATTTGTAGAGAAATAGGAAGAAAAATAGGTGAAGGACTGGGAAGCGTGGCATGCTGCAGTCCATGGGATTGTAAAGTGTTGGACATGACTGAGCAACTGAACAACAAGAGAAGGAAAAAGGGAAAGTAGTTTTAGGCTTCCAAAAGTGGCAGATGGTGGGAATGTAAATACATGTGAAAACTAATGATAGATACAGGCTAGTTAGTAGACTGTTATATGGAGTCTTCTGCTGCTGTCTTCAGGCCTACAGTGTCTCACGTTGTCTCAATGATTCCCTTTTGTCTTCCCTGATAGAGACGGGAGGAAGAACATCTTTAGAAAGTTATCTCCTTTTAGGCAAATTGAGAGAGAGCAGGAGCTTTTCTTATATCTGTTGCTTCTCAATTGCCTAGTTGCCTTCAGCTCAAAATAATTTATATGTCAAAGAGGCATATTTTGGGGTGTAAATCTGGTTTCCTTTATCTTTAGTCTCTGCCCAGATTTATTTATTGGAATTACCCCAAGTATATCCAGTCTTTTGTGTCTTCCCAGGTGGCTTAGCAATAAAGAATTCGTATGCTAAACAGGAGACATGGGTTCGATCCCTGGGTTGAGAAGATCTCCTGGAGAAAGGAAATGGCAACCCACTCCAGTATTCTTGCCTGGAGAATCCCCATGGACAGAGGAGCCTGGCGGGCTACAGTCCATGGGGTTGCAGAGAGTCAGACATGAGTTAATGACTAAAGAGCAACAACAACAAATAGTCTTTACCACCCATGCGGGTGTCCTGCCCACATCCAAGCCCAGTGATTCCCAGGGTGTTCTTCCAGACCACCAGAAGCAGCCTCACTGAGGACTCATTAGACATGCGGATTTTCAGGACCACCCCAGACCTGGTGAGCTGGGGGAAGAGGAACCCTCTGCCCTTGCCATTACCATTTCACTGCTCATCTCTCTGACTTAAGCTGCTAGCATCTGTATTTCCCAGACAGCTTTGTCTTCCCACTGGAGTGTGCTAGGCTGCTCCCACAGAGGGCTCAGCGGACTGGGGAACTGATGATTGATGTGATTGATGGGGGTTGCCACAGCCCCTTCCTCCCTTGAGTGTGCTCTGAGCTCGCTCCCGCTGGCTCCATGAGATAGTCTTAGTGGAGTGTGCGTCTTTCTTCATGGACTTCACTAGTCCTTTCATAGTGTTTGGTGTCTCTTTCACGTCCCAGATGAACTGCTTGCAGTTTAGTCCTTGTCTTGGGATCTACACCTGGGGGCTTCCCACCTAGGAGACAGCCTCTGGGGTGTGACTTTCCCCATCCTCCCTCTTCTTAAGTTGAGAGCACATGTTGCTGCATCTGGATGCTAGCACCACTTCAGTACATTCAGTCCTGCAGATGTATCCGGAACCAACAGTGGGCCAGGTACTGGACTCGGAGCTGCAGATTCGGAGATGAGCTGTTGTTTGCACCCTTCTAGGAGAGCACAACAGTGATAGGGATTCCGAGACGACGGGGAAAAGTGTTCATGTGATGGAGACACAAAGCGATCCTGCAGGTCTAGAGGAGGAATCTCTGAGCCCACACAGTCTGAGTGAGGGCACTGACATGGGGAGTGCCCGTGCTTCCACCTTTGTCCCCTGCCACAGCCCTCGTTCCTGCCGCCGGGGAGCATGGCTGCTTTGGCTCTTCTTTCCTTATCAACCTCAACAACTTTGCCTCCAGCTGTCACTTTCCTTTGCTACCTTCACTCCTGCCTCATCTCACATATTCCTTTTAAATTGCTTTGTGGAAGAAAAGGAAGGGAAGGGCTTTTGTCAAACTGTCTCCTGCTCTTGCCTGTGACAGATTCAAGCCTGTGTGCGTAGGTGCTTAAGACTGCCATCACGCTGGTTCGTGCATCCACTCCGGTGCTCACCCAGGAACACACAGGGACTGACAAAATGGCAGGTGAACCATCTTTTGGTCTCCCCCCACCTCCCCTGGGTCACGGGCTCACACTGGCTACCACCTTGAGCTTGCTGACACTCTCTGGCTCTGTGTCTCGCTGACTCTGTCACATGCACAGTCAGGCCAAGTAGTGGCCTTCCCACTTGTCCCTTCTCTGCCTCACTGGCCCCAACAGGAAGTACAGTACAGAAGCCTTCAGACTCTGGAGAAAGACTGCTGTGGCTCAGAGCCCATGCCTACCACTTATTAGCTGTGGGATGACTTAACCTTCCCAACCCTCAGTTTTCACATCTGTAAAATGGTGAGATGAGTACCTACCTCAGAGATTTGTCATGAGGAGTTAATATACCTAAAGTAGTTAGAAGAGTGCCTGGAGCATGAAAAAGACTCTCCAAGTGTGCTCAGCTGTGTCTTCCAAACTGCTGTCCTGAGCAGGAGGGGAGACTTTGGCCGCACTGGCTGCTGATAGGTGAGAAATTAGATTCTGTGTGTTTGGGCTGTTGTGTTTCCCTCTGAGGGCCCTCCTAACCTTCAGATGCTTTAATGCTTTTTTTTCAGAATGCTGTCCTCTGTAGTCCCTTCAGGGCACTTAATAGTGAGCAGCCCCTCCTGAGAGGGTGATGGGATAGGAGTACCTTGCTTTTTCTCTGTAGATTTTAGATTTTCTTGTTTTGAACAAGTTCAGTGTTTGTGATACACCTTTTAAATACAAAAGCAAATATTTGGTGTAAGTAGTAGTTTGCTGCAAGGGCTTCCCAGGTGGCTCGGTGGTAAAGAACCCACCTGCCAAGTAGGAGACGTGGGTTCGATCCCTGAGTCGGGAAGATTCCCTGGAGAAGTGTGTGGCTACCCTCTCCATGGACAGAGGAACCTGGTGGGCTACAGTCCAGTGGGGTCACAAAGAGTTAGGCATGACTGAGCGACTAAACAGCAGCAGCAGTAGTTTGCTGCACATGGTTACCAGAGGCATATTACACCTGATACCTTGTTGGAGTGAGGTTACTTTAATTGAGTTTTGGTGTTCTGCATAGAGCCTTGTGGAAATGTTGTTTTGGACAGTGTTAGATGCCATTGGTTCTCATACTTGAGTTGCAGTGGCACCCCCTGGAGGGCTTGTTAAAACCCAGATGGCCAAGACTCACCCCAAGAGTTTTCGGTAGTTCTGCCCTGAGTGAGTACTGGGACACTCAGAACCCACCCAGGCCACCCACTCCACTGTTGCTCCAGCTTCTAAAATAGTCCTTCCTGTTATGGATACGAAGGCTCCTTCTTGGGCACTTCCACCCCTAGACTTCACATCTGTCCCCAGGAGCTCTGTGGAGTATACCTTCCACATGAAAACCCTTCCAGTGTTTGAAGACGTTTAAATGTTTTCCTGTATCAGACAGAATGTCTCTCATGTTCCTCATTAAATTAATAAGCCTAATATACCAGGTAGATGTTGTAAATGCTTCACAAATATTAACTACATCAAAACCATGATGCCTGTATGAGGTTGCTCAGGTTGTTTCATTTTACAGGTGAGAAAACTGTGGCACAGAGAAGGCAAGCAAGCTTGCTCAAGGTCACACAGCCAGTAGGTAGAAGAGCTGGAGCTCAATCCCTGGCAGTCTGGTTTCAGAGTCTGTGCTTTTATCCACAGGGCCAGTGGGTCTCTAAGTATGGTCCCCAGGCCGGCAGCATGGACATCACTTAGGAACTAGCTGAAAATGCAGATTCTTGGCCCCACCCCAGATCTATAGAATCAGAAACTCTGGGAGGAGACCTAAGAACCTGCGTTTTAGTAAGCCCTCTGGGTGATTCTGAAGCTGCTGGAGTGTGGGATTCACTGCTCTCTGCTGTGGTTCTGATGCCTCATCCTGCTGGCTGCGCTCCAGCTTTTCAACATCTTTTTTGAAAGCTCAAGTTCAAAGCTGAACACAATATTCTAGATATGGTCCAACTCGCACAGCACAATGGGAATATTATTACTGCCTTTGTTTTGCATACAAATTATATTGGAAATCAGAAGTTTATATTATGGCTATCTTTTCCCCTCAGTCATGTCACTGTTGGCTCATAACGAATTTACAGTCAGTTAATTTCTAGGTCTTTTTTTTTTTTAATCCCACAAGAAGTGTCGTTAAGCCCTGTTGCTCCCATCGTAAGCTTGGCATTTTGTTTAAACCCTCATCCCAGAAGTTTACATTAATTTATATTAAAAATCCATTTAGCTTTGGTCATGGCTCTGGTTTTTAAAAAGTGTATGTTTCTGGATCTCCTGTATGTTTATTATTTTTGCTGCAAAAATCTATGCTTTTTAAGGAAAATCTTGAAGGTAGAGTATAACAGTAGAAAGTCATTGCTAGTGCCATCACACGAGCATAACCACTGCTAACATTTTGATATATCACTTTGTATTTTTTCCCTATGCATAGGCTTGAAAAATGCTGTATATATAAATTTGATTCTTTCTTTTTTCTCTCTTATATTTTAAGCATTTCTTTTGTTACTGCATAGTCTTTATAAAAGAATTTTCACTGTTATTGCATAGTCTTCCAGTGGTTATACAGGAGATCACTTAAATATTTCTCCATAGTTCGGTATTTAGGTTGTGCTGTTATTGATATTACTATGATAAACATCTTGTGCATAATGCTTTCCCCCCAAATTTAGGATAAATTCCATAGAATGGCATCTTGAAAGACCTTTAAAAATCTCAAATTGGTTATTCATTGTCTCTACCTTTATATCATTCATAATATAGTAAGTCCATTTTTTTTTCATCTGCACTATGCATACAGCTTGTGGGATCTTAGTTCCTTAACCAGGGATTGAACCTGGGATCATGCAGTGAGAGTGCCAAGTCCTAACCACTGAACAACCAGAGAAGTCCCAGATAAATCCACTTTTTGGTTTGATTGTTTTTCTGGGTTATTAATGAGCATTCTCACACAATAGGATTGGAATCTCCCTACTCATTCATCCTTTGGAGACTTTTGATTTATCTATTGAGCAGATTCATAGAGAACCTGCTCTGTGGCAGGTCTTTTGTTAGATGCCTATCAGTTGACTAACCAGTGGAGTTTTAGTCCAGTTATTCTGCCTTGAACAGTTTCATGGAACTGTCATCTGATTTATCCATTTTGCCTGCAAGGAGATCAAAAGACATTTTAGCAATGCCTTGATATGATCCAATTACACTATATTTAGGGTGTTCTGTGATTTTCTGCTTTATTGTTCTGTTAAAAAAGTGGGAACTTGAGGAAATTGAACATTCATTGGGCTCCCATTCCTTTTTCGGTCCTGTGTTATCCTCAGTGGAGATTAAATCAGTCTGTGGGTTACAGCCAGCTCCTCAGACTCCCGAACGAGAAATCTCCATTTTACTTCCCAGCCAAATAACTGGAAGCACTCAAATCCTGTTGAGTCTGTCTTCCAAACAGCCTTCAAATCTTGACCATTTCTGTCCCATAGTTCTTTTCTCCCCTAGCTTCACCTCCTTTCCCCCTTTTTTAATTGAGGTAAAATTCACATAACATAAAATTAAGCATTTTAATGTGTACAGCTCAGTGGCATTGAGTACGTTCACAATTTTGTGAAACCACCACCTCTGTCTAGTTCCAAAATGTTGTCATCATCCTCTTAAAACTTTTAAGGAGGGAGGTCATGTTGGGTTCTGAACACACAGGAATGAACCAGTGACCACAGTTCTTCCCTTCCAGGGGTCAGTTAAGTTCAGTTTCAGTCACTCAGTCGTGTCCGACTCTTTGCGACCCCATAGACTGAAGCACGCCAGGCCTCCCTGTCTATCACCAACTCCCGGAATTTACTCAAACTCATGTCCAACGAGTTGGTGATGCCATCCAACCATCTCATCCTCTGTCATCCCCTTCTCCTGCCTTCAATCTTTCCCAGCATCAGGGTCTTTTCAAATGAGTCAGTTCTTCACATCAGGTGGCCAAAGTATTGGAGTTTTGGCTTCAGCATCAGTCCTTCCAATGAATATTCAGGACTAATTTCCAGGGGTCACTTCAATGCAATAATCTATATTTGGCGGGTAGAGTTTTTCAGTTATAAATAAACACTATGATGTTAAGAGAGGACAGGAAAGACCTATCAGAAATGCTAAAATGGTTTTTTTTTCTCCTTCTGAGGCTATAAGTGGGGGAATGGACTAAAAAGGATGAGATGATGTATATCTGGTTTTAAGGCTTTAAAAGTTTTAAAAGCTTCCCTGCCTTTTTTTTTTTTTTTTTTGGCCATGCTGTGCGGCATTTGGGATCTTAGTTCCCCAACCAGGGATCAAACCCATGCCCCCTGCATTGGAATGTGGAGTCTTAACCACTGGCCCACTGGGGAAGTCCTAACGTCCCTTCACTTTTATCCATGAAATTGATTTATTGAAGAAATTGTGCTATTTATCTGGAAGAATTTTCTGTCCCTCGCATTTCCTGTAAATTGGGGGTTTAATCTAGAGGTTTGATTAGATATACGTTCAATTTTCTCTTGGCACAAGACTTCATGAGCAGTGTTGTGTGCCTCCTATGCAGCCCACCAAGAGGCACATGGTGCTGTTTTGTCCCACTTCCAAGGAAAATGTTGATTAGTGGGTTCAAGAATTATCAGATCAATCCTTCATTTTTAACTTACCAATCAACCTTTCATGATAGGTAGTGGTCCTCTTTCTTGACTGTACCTTCACATCACTCTTGTGGAGCTTAAAAAATCCAAATGCTCAGGCCACCCCCCAGACCAATGAGCTCAGACTCTCTGGGGGTGGGACCCAGGCATCAGTACTTCAAGTTCCCCAGGAGGTACAAATATGCAGCCAAGGTGGAAAACTGCTCTTTAAGTCATTTAAGTGGTCGTTGGTACAGTGCATAGATACATGAGTTCAGTAGGAATTGCAGTGGGTGACTTTCCACTTCTATCATTCTTTCTGCATTTATTAGCTGAAATATTTCTATAAAAAAGATTTTTTCTCATAAACCACTTGATTACACTGACATACAGCTTATACTGATATAAACGGCCAAAAGGCAGCATACATGTCTTTTTATTTATGGATTTTCACGATCAGTTAGTGCCTTACTATTTCCAAAGGTACCAAAGGAGTTCCATTTTTAAATATCATGATAAACTCAGGGAAAGTGAAAGTGTTAGTCGCTCAGTTGTGTCTGGCTCTTTGCGACCCCATGGACTATAGCCCACTAGGCTCCTCTGTCCATGGAATTCTCCAGGCAGGAATACTGGAGTGGGGTGCCATTTCCTCCTCCAGGGGATCATCCCAACCTAGGGATGAACCCGGGTCTCCTGAATTGCAGGCGGATTCTTTACCATCTGAGCCACCAGGGAAGCCCAGACTCAGGGAATTTTATGTATTTGGTCCACTTATATTCATTACAATCATTATTTTTTAGCTCAAACTGTCCCATTTTGGCCAACTTGAATCTTTTACTTTAGAGACTTTTGACATGACTCCAGTTGTTTCTCCATGTCCATCTATTCCCCCACCATCTTGTCTTTGACTCTAGTCGTTTCTGATAGCATCTTTGTTCCCTGACACAAGATATCCTCTTTAATGTTTGATTTCTATTTAATCACAGACTGTTTTGAATAATTTATAAATAATTGCCTTATTTAGTTCTACCAATGATCTATATATTAATTTTTTGTTATTGTTGTCATTGTTATGGGAGAGGGGAGAGACTGATTACCAAATTGAAATACAGAATTTCAGTAACAAGCAGATTTGCAGAAGTTTGAGTGAGAAGTTTATGTGAATTATCATTTGTAAGGGGCACTCTCTCATGTCAGTGGATATACAGGTAATATATTCTATGATGTTTGAAAATTTTTGCAGTGTTGTATTCTCATCAAGAATATAAAGAAGTATATAACTAGTGCATGACCCTGCCATACATTAAAAAAAATTAATGCGAGTATCAAGAAATAGAACTTTTAACAATGGAACTATGTTAATAGATGAAACTTGCAATAGTAAATATTCCAAAAATCTTAACAATATGAACAAGCAGTAATAGTTTAAATGTGGTACTGTAACAGTGTTTAATGTTTAAGTGTAATATTAAGGGTTATTTTGGTTTGTGGGATTTATTGGTTGTAGGACTTTGAAAGAAATTGGAACATGCTGTGATAGCCTCAGACTGAAATTCCAGAGGCCCAGGGGAGAGAGCTGCTTTTTAAAAATTCTGAAGACTATTTATTACTTTTATTCATGGGATGGAGCGGGGGAGAGGTTTAATGCCTGTCTTTATTCCTTTTTGGTCCAAATACAAATTGAGTGTGTTAGGAATTCACTAACAAATACATGTTTAGTTTGGTTTGATAAGAAGAATCGGTTTTGATATATTGGTTTTTAATTTCATGGGAAAACAGTTCGTTAGAGATGTTTGAGTTCTCTGTGTTTATTTTGTGATGCTGCTTCTCTTTGGCCTAAGATGAAACTAATAGCCACGACGTGTCTACTTATCTGCTATGTCTGGGGCTGTGTCTGCTGCTGTCAGAGGCTCCCCTCTTATCTGGCTGCTGGCCCTGCTCCGTCAGTTGTACGGGAATGGCAGTTCCATTAATAACCCGAGGGCCGGACAGGCAGATAGTGGAAAACGGGTGAAGAGAGAGAGATTGTATTTAACCTGGTGTTCTGAGTTGTCATTTTCTAGACCCTAGCACAGCTGGGTAAAGGTGGGCTTGAGGGCGTGATAGCAAATCCACTTCTGACAGAATCTCGCTGATGAGCTGGAGAAACAACCTGATACCAAGATAAGAAAGAGTAAAAGAAACTGGGAAAAAGGTAAAGATTTGGGGTTGGAAAAGTTGGAGGAAGCAGTGGTAGGAAGACATGGCACGACCAAAGTATTCTGATAGAGGTGCTGACAGCTGTGCAAAATCAATTTCATTTTGATTAAAAATTTTTAAATTAATTTATTTTGTATTATTTTCCACTTTTAATTAATTAGTTAATTTTTTGGCTGTGCCACACAGCTTGCAAGATCTTAGTTCCCCCGCCAGGGATTAAACCCAGGTCATAGCAGTGGAAGTGCTAAGCCCTAACCAATGGAGCACCAGGGAATTCCCTCATTTTGATTTGAAATATTTATCATTCTTGACATTTCAAATGAGCAAAATTCCTTACCGGAAAAAAAAAAAAAAAGGATTTTATGGGAGGATTGGTTCCTCATAGAGAATTTTGGGGTTTTGTTCTGTTTTGATTCTGGATCTGTCAATTGGCAAGAGGGAAGAGAGCAGGTTCTAGTTTCCTTTGTGTGGGGAGAATAACTCACCTACTGCAGTGGTCTATGTTTGGCTTATCTACTGCTGTGTAACAAACCACCTCAAAATCTGCTGGCTTCAAGCACCAAGTATTTTATTATCTCTCATGGTTCTCTGGGTTGACCGGGGCTCAGATAGATGGCTCTGGCTGGTCTCATCTGGAGTGTGTCAGGGAGATGCAGTTGGACGGTGGCTATGGCTGAACACATGAGGTGGCTTCTTTATTCATGTCTAACGCCTCAGTGTTCCTTATGGGGGTGTTTCTCCAGAAGGGCAGTGTGGTGCTCTTAGTCTCCAAGAGGCAGGAAGCAGAAACTGACAGTCTTCTTAAGTTCTGGTCTTAGAAGCCCCAGAATGTTTCTTGTGTTACATTCTTTTGGTCAAAGTCAGGGACACAGCCAGTTCATATTTGAGGGCAGGAGAAAGACTCCATCTCTTGATATGAGGACCAGTGTGCACACACAGTGAGGGAAGGCATGGTTGGCAGCCATCTTTGGCCACTGCCTACCTACAATCTATATCCTTTGCCTCTCTCATCTGTGTTCAGTTTTTCATTGTTTACAATAGAGAATTTTGAACTACATTTACCTCCTCTTTAACACCTGACCCCCAACTATCATTAAAATTTCCCCCTGTTTTCCTGTTAGATTGGTTAACTTGTTTCATATTACTGACTCATTCTTTTCCTAGTTCAAAACCAGCATATATTAACACAGTGACTTAGAGAACTGTTTGAGTAAACCTAATTACTGTCGAACTGTGATACAGAAAGGATTCAGCCTCAGTCTGTGAAACCTTCCTGCATAGGTATAAGAAATACCTGCTACATGTTAGGGCCCAGAACTGGACTAAGTCCGAAGGGACCCAACCTCATCCTAGTAGACAAATCATTTTTCCCAGTTTTACATTTGAGTTTCTTAGTAAATAAACTTAATTTTCAGTATAGACACTCTTGACACTGACTCCCTGTACTTTATTTTATTTTTGGTTGCCCTGGGACTTTCTCTAGTTGTGGTGAGTGGGAGCTACTCTTCATTGTGGTGTGTGGGCTTCTCTTTGTGATGGCTTCTCTTGTCATAGAGCATGGGCTCCAGAGCACATGGGCCTAGTTGCCCTGTGGCATGTGGGACCTTCCCGGGCCAGGGATGGAACCCATGTCCCATGCATTGGCAGGCAGGTTCTTAACTGCTGGACCACAGGGAAGTCCTGTACTTTTTTTTTTTTAAATTGAAGTGTAGTTGATTTATAATATTGTGTTAGTTCCAAGCATACAGAAAAATGATTCAGTTACACACATTTTTCCAGATTCTTTTCCATTATAGGTTATTTTAAGACACTGAATATAGTTCCCTGTGCTGTACAGTAAATCCTTGTTGTTTATCTATTCTGGGCTTCCCTGGTGACTCAGTAAAGAATCTGCCTGCAATGCAGGAGACCCGGGTTTGATCCCTGGATCAGGAAGATCCCCTGGAGAAGGAAATGGCAACCCATTCCAGTATTCTTGCCTGGAGAATTCCATGGACAGAGGAGCTTGGCAGGCTGCAGTCCATGGGGTCGCAAAGAGTTGGACACGACTGAGTGACTAACACTATGATCTATTTTATATATAGTAGTATGTATCTGTTAATCTCAAACTCCTAATTCATCCCACTTCTTTTACCTTTCCCTTTTGGTGACCACAGATTTGAATCTGTTTTGTAAATAAATTCATTTGAATTATTTTTTAGAATTCATTCCATGTATAAGTGATATCATATTTGTCTTTCTCTGCTTATTTCACTTAGTATGATATTCTCTAGGTCCATCCATGTTTGCTGCAAATGGCAATATTTCATTCTTTTTTTAATGACCGAGTAATGTTGAATTGTATCTATATACCACATCTTTTTTTTTTTAATTTTTTTTTAAATTTTTATTAGTTGGAGGCTAATTACTTTACATCATTACAGTAGTTTTTGTTATACATTGATATGAATTAGCCATGAATTTACATGTATTCCCCATCCCAGTCCCCCCTCCCACCTCCCTCTTTTTAATCTGGATTTTTTATTGAGATAATTTTAGATTCATAAGCAGTTGTAAGAAATAAAGAGAGATTCCATGTACATTTTACCCAGTTACCTTCAGTGGCAACATTTTAAAAAACTACAATATAAGTCATAACCAGGAAATTGACATTAATATAATCCACAGACCTTCAATTTCCCCAGTTTTACTCTGTGTGCATTAGACAGTTTTATTACATGCAGGTTTATGTACCCACCACCACAGTCAAGACACTAAACAGTTCCAGCACCTTGTGCTACCATTTTATCATATACCCACCTCCCATCCCTACCCCTGAATCACCAAGCAGTTCTCCATTTCTAAAGTTTAACATTTCAAAATACTGCATAAAGGAATCATACTGTCTTTACCCTTTTGAGATAAGCTTTTCCCCACCTCGGTATAGTTTTCTGTAGATCTGTCCCCAGCTTGTGGTATGTATTAATAATTTATTTCTTTTTATTGTTGAGTGGTATCCCATGATACAGATGCACGACTGTTTATTTAAACCATTCAACTGTTGAAGGACGACTGAGCAGTTTCCAGTTTGGGGCTGTTACAAGAAAAACTGCTATGAACATTTCTGTGTGTGTGTGTGTGTGTGTGTGTGTGTGTGTGTGTGTGTATGTGTGTGTATGTATTCTTTTTCAGATTCTTTTCCATTATAGGTTATTACAAAATATTGAATATAGTTCCCTGCAATATGTAGTAGATCCTTGTTGTTTATCTACTTTATATATAGTAGTGTGTATCTATTAATCTCAAACTCCTAATTTATTCCCCTTCCCTTTCCCCTTTGGTAACTATAAGTTTGTTTGCTATGTCTATGAGTATATTTCTGTTTTGTAAGTAGGCTCATTTATATCATTTTTTTGATTCCACACATAAGTGATATCATGTTATTTCCCTTTGTCTATCTCATTTACTTCACTTAGTATTATACTCTCTCTTCATGTTGCTGCAAATGGCATTATTTCATTCTTTTTATGGCTGAGTAATATTCCATTGTATATACACATATACCTTCTTTATCCATTCATCTGTCAGTGGATATTTAGGTTGCTTCCATGTCTTGACTATTGTAAATAGTGCTGCTATGAACATTGGGTGCATGTATCTTTTCAAATTAGAGTTTTCTCCAGATATATGTCCAGGAGTGGGATTGCTGGATCATATGGTAGCTCTATTTTTAGTTTTTTAAGGAACCTCCATACTGTTCTCCATAGTGGCTGCACCATTTATATTCCCACCAACAGTGTAGGAGGGTTCCCTTTTCTCCACACCCTCTCCAGCATTTATTATTTGTAGACTCTTTGATGATGGCCATTCTGACTGGTGTGAGGTGATACTTCATTGTAGTTTTGATTTGCATTTCTCTCATAATTAGCAATATTGAGCATCTTTTCATGTACCTAATGGCCATCTGTATGTCTTCTATAGAGAAATGTCTTCTGCCCAGGTTTTGATTGGGTTGTTTGTTTTTTTGATATTGAGCTGCATGAGCTATTTGTGTATTTTGGAGATTAATCCCTTGTTGGTTGCATTGTTTGCAAATATTTTCTCCCATTCTGTACATTGTCTTTTGTTTTGTTGATAGCTTCCTGTGCAGAAGCTTTTCAGTTTGATTAGGTCCCATTTGTTTATTTTTGCTTTTATTTCTTTTGCCTTGGGAGACTGACCTAAGAAAACATTGCTGTGATTTATGTCAGGGAATGTTTTGCCTATGTTCTCTTCTAGGAGTTTTATGATGTCATGTCTTTGTATTTAGATCTTTAAACCACTTAGAGTTTGTTTTTGTGTAAGATGAGAGGGAGTGTTTTAAATTCACTGATGAACGTAGGGTTCTGACTTGCTGTACTTTATAACCGAAGACCCTCGGCATTGGATAGGGCTGTGCTTTGCTCTGTGTCCTTGCCGACCAAAGGTAAAGGGGACAGATCTGCTGCTTTTGGTATATTCTGGCATTGCCAGCGCTGAAATCACTGTGCAGGTTAACAAGAGTCTCCTTGCAGGGGTTTGTAAGGATTAAATAATGAGCTGAATGGACCTGTCCCAAAGCAGAGCAGAGTGAAGGACAGTGCTGAGGCTGTGTCCTTCAGGGCTGCAGAAAAGAGCCTTTGCTTAATTCTCATGTTAAGTTATAAAATGAATTTACAGGACAGGTGTATGAAATAGTTCTTTTTGTTCTTTCAGGCTTTTGAAAATGAAAAGTAAGATTTGGCAAAGTGGTTTGTATAGATTTGTAAAAAGTCATATTCTAAAGAGGGCCTATGAGTTGTCCTAAGTAATTTCTGATTTCCATTAAAAATTATTCATGAAAAAGGAGCTTGTCAGAGAGAGGGAAATCTTGAAATGAGAAAACTTGATGGAGTAGAAGAGGAAGGAGAGCATCCTTTCCCTCCGATCTTCTCTCCTTACTTGCCAAACCCTACCTAATCATTGGGTGCTTATTTGAGAGTCCTCTGTCAGCATCTGATGAGAATGAAAGCTGTGTAGGGTGCCATATGACCTTGTGAGGAAGAGCTGGAAGCTCTTGCAAACTTTTCAGCCTAGTGTTACCTTAGACCCAGGCTATTGGTATTTTAAGAAACAAAATAAAACTCCTCAGGCAATTCCAACAAGCAGCCAATTTTGAGAAGCAGAGCCTTATTAGATCACTGCTGCTCAAACTTGAATGTGTACACCACTTTCCCAGGGGCCTTGTGAAAATGCAGATTCTTAATAAGTTTGGAGGAGGGCCTGAGATTTTGCATTTCTTGTGAGTTTTCAGGTGAGGCTGATGCCCGTGGCCCATGGACCACAGATTGACTAGTGAGAGCGGAGAGCAGGAGTTGGCAAACCTCTCACTTAAAGGACCAGATAGTAAATATTATGGGCTTTGCAGGTCATATGGTCTCTGCCACACTATTCAAACCTACTGTTGTCACACGAATGCAGCTCTAGACATTATGTGAACAAATGGATGTGAGTGTGTGTCAGTAAAAGTTTATTTGCAAAATCAGGCAACAGTTTGAGTTTGGCTTGCAGGCCGTAGCTTACCAACGTGGTCTACAGCCTTCCTACTCTCAGTGTTTTGACCAACACCTTGCTGCTTTCTTCTCTTGTTGGGCTAAAGTTTGAGTAAGAATTAAGTGATATTGGATGTGCACATGCTAAATTGCTTTAGCTGTGTCCAACTCTTTGTGACCCTATGAACTGTAGTCTGTCAGGCTCCTCTGTCCATGGGATTCTCCAGGCAAGAATACTGGAGTGGGTTGCCATGCCCTCCTCCAGGGGGTCTTCCTGACCCAGGGATTGAACCTGCATCTCCTGTGGCTCCTGCATTGCAGGCTGATTCTTTACCACTGAGCCACTGGGGAAGTCCATGTGGTTTTGTGTAGTGGTTACTTATTGGCTTTGTTGAATGATGAATAGTTGATGATGACGTTTACTCTGCTGTTTACAAACAGCCCACGTTGTCCCTGGGCTGTAGCATATTGCTTTGTCTTCAGTATAGGGGGCCTTTCTGATTTCCTTCCCTCGATTGCCTTTTAAGAATTAGAGCAAAGAAAAGGCTAAAATTTGTTTCCAGATTGTACCCCATGGGCATCCCAGAATAAATGACCAAGTCTGAACTGTAAAGGCAGAGGATGGCTTTGGGTTGCATTTCCTTTTATCTGTCTCCCGCCACTCACCTGATAGTGCTGTAGTAAAATAAATTTGAATCTGATGAGGAAGTAAAGCACTTAGCCCAGTACCTGATCCATAGTTAAAATTCAACAAAGACATTAGTTTTGTTATTATTAAAATATGTTATTTCTTTTTTTTGATAAGAATATTTAATATTTAAATATTATATAAATATTTATATAAAATATTTAAAAATATTCTTATAAAAAAATAAAATATGTTATTTCTATTGTTACTGATGGTGTCTAGCAATGAAATCTCCTTTTGGAAGATGTCCTTTCCACAAGATCCTTCTCTTTTTCCCATCCTATCTGAATCCATCCCATCCCATCCTTTCCTCTGCATTCTTCTAGTTTTTTGTTTTGTTTTTGCCTTCCATTCTCCATGTGTCTGATTGTGAACTCCTTGAATACAGGAATGCAGTATATTAAACTATAATATCTCAACTCCTGCTACACAAAACACAGATGAATTTCACAGATGTGATGTTGAGATGAAAGAAGCCAGACACAGAAGAGTACACACTTTTTTTTGAAGTTCAAGAACTGGCAAAGCTAATCAATGGAGATAGGTCAGAATAGTGGTTATCTTTAGGGTGCATGGCATATTAACTGGAAAGGCACCCACGGGAGCCTTTTGTGTGCTATGAATATTTTACATCTTGTTTCAGAGTCGCTTGCACAGGTTCATGTGTGTGTATGTGTGTATTTAAAAGCAAATCTTTGATTTGTATACTTATTGTGTACTTTGTTAGAACTCAAAAAAATTTTAAAAGATGTTTTCAAGTCTGTGGTGCTTATTTGGCAGTTAGTAATCATTCAGTAAAAGATTGAATATTCAACAGATATTATGATGAAGAAAGTTGTCAACTTAATTATCATGTGACTAAAGCCAAATTTTGAAGAAGACGTAACATTCATTTGAAAAGTATGGTGGACATAGTTCGTAATCAGAGTTCACACTATTGTGCACAACACCGCTTGAATCTTCACTTGGCTGTTTCAGAAAATACTGTAAATGGGGAGGACGGGACTTGTTATTTAGGACTGTTTGTGCAGGTGACATGGCAGGGAATGAGATAGAGAAAAGGACACAGTTCCATCACCTTGGTGGAAACCTCATTATTAAATTGAGTCTGTACTGTTTCTATCTCCCTCCTTCCCCCTCTCCCCTTGTCTTTTTGTCATTTCCACTTTGAAATGAAATCTGCAACTCTAATAGATGCTACTGAAACTTGTATGGCATTTTTACCAGACAGTGTTTGAATCTCGGGTGTTGTGTTAAAAATGAAAAGACCAAACACATGCACAAATAAATGAAGGTTGAGTTAATCTTTATAATTAAATGCAATATTACCCTGCTTTGACTGGTTTTAGCTTTCAAGTGGATTGCATGCTAATTTTTCAGTGAACTGTAATTGTATTAACGTGGCTTTTTAGTTGCCTCAAAGTACTTAAAAATAGATTTTACCAAGCTACTCAGATAAAAGTTATTAGAACTTTGAATGTTCTAAGATCTTGATCTCTGAGATTTTGGGGTGTATTTCTATCATGACTTACAGTCGCAGAGCACTTTCCAGTTGTTAATTCTTCGCCTCTGTCATCCTGTGATTTAGGTGACATTGACCAGACGTCAGGATGAACTGCGTTTGCCTGAGGCACATTAAAAAGTTGATGGGAGACAAGATTATGGTGTTTTCTCCATAAAGTGCTCTTAATGGCATAATAGTGGTGACCATGAATAAAGTGCCTAAGGAATACTGAGGAGCCTTGGGGTGCTGGGCCCCCCAGCTGCTGCCCCTCCCAAGTGCTCAGTGGCCACTGTGGTGACTGCCAGAGCATATGGGCAGAACCCCCTCGCCTTTGCGGGGAGGGGTGTGCCGGCTCTGCGGTGGGGCCTAGCACCGCTCTTTGTAAGCATTAAGGTGGCTCAGTGGGTAAAGAATCCTGCAATTCAGGAGATGCAGGAGACACAGATTTGATTCCAGGGTTGGGAAGATCCCCCAGAAAAGGAAATGGCAACCCACTGCAGTATTTTGCCTGGAGAATCCCATGGACAGAGGAGCCTGGCCAACTACAGTCCATGGGGTCACAAAGAGTTGGACATGACTGAAGCGACTGAGCTAGCAAGTAAGCAAGGACTCAAATTGAAGGAATGGATGAACTCCCTTCTTGTGAATGGGTAATATGATATCAGGAGTTCTCTCAAGTGGGTCCAGATACCTGGATAGGTACCACAGTCTAGATCAGGTTGTGTCTCACATCTGAGCTTGCATGAGAATCACCTATAGCAATGATTCTTAACCCAAGGTGCTCTTGTACCCCCAGGGGATATTTGGCAAGATCTGGAGACTTTTTTGGTCACAAATGGTAAGGGGGAAGAGTCAACTGGCATCCAGTGGATAGAGGTCAAGGATGTTGCTCAACATCCCACAATGCACAGGACAGACCCCCACAAATGAGACTCAATTCAGTTCAGTCTCTCAGTTGTGTCCAACTCTTTGTGACCCTATGGACTGCAGCACGCCAGGCTTCCCTGTCCATCACCAACTCCCAGAGCTTACTCAAACTCATGTCCATTGAGTTGGTGATGCCATCCAACTATCTCATCCTCTGTCATCCCCTTCTCCTCCTGCCTTCAATTTTCCCAGCATCAGGGTCTTTTCAAATGAGTCAGCTCTTTGCATCAGGTGGCCAAAGTATTGGAGTTTCAGCTTCAGCATCAGGCCTTCCAGTGAATATTCAGGACTGATTTCCTTTAGGATGGATTGGTTGGATTTCCTTGCAGTCCAAGGGACTCTCAAGAGTCTTCTCCAACATCATAGTTCAAAAGCATCCATTTTTGGGGCTCAGCTTTCCTTATAGTCCAACTCTCACATCCATACATGACTACTGGAAAAATCATAACTTTGACTAGACAGACCTTTGTTGGCAAAGTAGTGTCTCTGCTTTTTAATATGCTGTCTAGATTGGTCATAACTTTTCTTCCAAAGAGTAAGCGTCTGTTTTAATTTCATGGCTACAGTCACCATCTGCAGTGATTTTGGAGTCCCCCAAAAATAAAGTCTGCCACTGTTTCCATTGTTTCCCCATCTATTTGCCATGAAGTGATGGGACCAGATGCCATGATCTTAGTTTTCTGAATGTTGAGATTTAAGCCAGCTTTTTCACTCTCCTTTTTCACTTTCATCAAGAGGCTCTTTAGTTCTTCCTCACTTTCTGCCATAAGGGTGGTATCATCTGCATATCTGAGGTTATTGATATTTCTCCCAGCAGTCTTGATTCCAGCTTGTGCTTCATCCAGCCCAGCGTTTCTCATGATGTACTCTGCATATAAGTTAAATAAGCAGGGTGACAGTATACAGCCTTGACATACTCCTTTCCCTATTTGGAACCAGTCTGTTGTTTCATGTCCAGTTCTAACTGTTGCTTCTTGACTTGCATACAGATTTCTCAGGAGGCAGGTCAGGTGGTCTGGTATTCCCATTTCTTGAAGAATTTTCCCACAGTTTGTTGTGATCCACACAAAGGCTTTGGCATAGTCAATAAAGCAGAAGTAGATGTTTTTCTGGAACTCTCTTGCTTTTTCAATGATCCAACAGATGTTGGCAATTTGATCTCTGGTTCCTCTGCCTTTTCTAAATCCAGCTTGAACATCTGGAAGTTCATGGTTCACGTACTGTTGAAGCCTGGCTTGGAGAATTTTGAGCATTACTTTGCTAGCGTGTGAGATGAGTGCAATTGTGCAGTAGTTTGAACATTCTTTGGCATTGCCTTTCTTTGGGATTGGAGTGAAAACTGACCTTTTCCAGTCTTGTGGCCACTGCTGAGTTTTCCAAATTTGCTGGCATATTGAGTGCAGCACTTTCACAGCATCATCTTTTAGGATTTGAAATAGCTCAACTGGAATTCCATCACCTCACTAGCTTTGTTCATAGTGATGCTTCCTAAGGCCCACTTGACTTCACATTCCAGGATGTCTGGCTCTAGATGAGTGATCACACCATCGTGGTTATCTGGGTCATGAAGATCTTTTTTGTACAGTTCTTCTGTGTATTCTTGCCACCTCTTCTTAATATCTTCTGCTTCTGTTAGGTCCATACCATTTCTGTCCTTTTTTTGTGCCCATCTTTGCATGTGATGTTTCCTTGGTTCCCAAATGAGACTAATCTCATTAGTTCCCAAATGAGACTAATCTGGCCAATATTCATTCGTGCCAAGGTTGAGAAACTCTGCCTCAAGGTAAGGTTTGTTATAGTGCATGTTCTTGGGTTGCAACCCAGAGACATTCTGACTTAGTAGGCCCAAGGTGGGTCCACAAATTTGCATTTTAGCAAGCTCCCAAGTGATGCTGATTTTTCAAGGATGGAGGTTCGAGAAACTCTGAACCACAGGACTCTAGAGTCAGAGGAACAAGCATTATGTATGGACATTGACTCTATGTCATCCATCTTAAAGAAAAACTGTATGACAGTGTATATTTACCTAATTTAATAATTCAGCAAGTATCTTATTATCTCTCCCCTGAGTTATGAGGGAGGTAGTTTGAAGTTTTTTTAGGCTAGTAAAGAATTGTTCACATCAGAGGTAAACCTCAGTAGAAAAAATGAGTACAATTCCCAGTCAGTTGGATTGTTGATGAGAGAATAGAGTATGTTATTTAAGCTAATCTCCAACTTGCCTCTGGTTTAAGTAATTTAACAATTGGAGGAGGATTAAGTAGCTGATTAAATTTATCTGAGAAACATTAGGTGTTAGGGACTAGGTGTTCAGTGTGCATTTCTGAACACTTTGACTCTTGACATTTCAAAATGGTTTTTAGGAATTTATGTACATTCTTTCTTTTCCTCAAAAAGTACATTATTTTTCCACTGTATTCCCACTTCTGGTTAATATTTGTATGCTGACTCTCTTTTAGAATTCAGGTATTTACCTCAAGAAAGCATGAAGCATTATTGTAAGTTCAGTCACATTTTTATCTTGATGAAACTGTCAGAGAAGGTTTACCTTTCTCCCTGTTTTTCCCTTGCTATCTTTACTGTTAGTTTTGAAAAATTTGGAAATTTCTTATGTAAAAGAGGTGTGGGCATAATTTTTCTGCACAGAGCCAGATAGTAAATATTTTAGGCTTTGGGGGCCTTATGGTCTCTGTTGCAACTACTCAACTCTGCAGCCTGAGCATGAAAGTGGGCAGAGACAATCCATAAACAAATGAGTGTGGCTGTTGTTGGAGAGGAAAAACTACTATCCTTTGAGGTTCAGTAGTTGGGGGTCTGTGAATTAAACTGACAAAAGATGGACTAGCAGGAGAAAAGACAAAATTTATTCCTGTAGGTAGCTGGGAGCTCACAGAACATGTAGCTCAAAGAAGCAGTGAGAATTTAGGCCTTATATATCATCTGTTAAAAGAAAAGCTTTATTATATTTTTTATTGAAGTACAGTTGATTTCATAATTTTATATAACTTTCAGGTGTATAAAATAGTGGTTGATAATTTATAAAGAGTATACTCCATTTATAGTTATTATAAAATATTGGTTATATTCCCTGTGCTGTACAGTATATCCTTGTAGCTTATTTATTTTATACATAGCCCTTATATACCATCTTAAAAGGGGAGGGAGTTAGGATTTCAAGGAACAATAAATGGTGAGACATGAGTGAGAAATAGATGGGAGAAACTAGTGGAAGGTAAGGTTTGATTTAGTAAGGTCTATTTATGTAATTTCTTATCCCGGCACTGACTTCTCATCTCTGGTGATAGGAGTCACTCTTTCCCCCTGGTAAGAGAAGCCTCCCTTATCAGGGATTTATGACAGTGGAATTCTTTCAGAAGGTCTGCTTTTAGGCAGATGAGGGATATGCAGAGAAGCCTCTTTCTGTATCTGTTGATTCTCAGATGCCTTCAGCTCACAGTAATTTTGATACTGCAGTGGTGTATTCTGGATCCCTTCACCAGTTCCAAAATGCAGTAATTTTTTTTTTTTACAAAAATAGGTGATGGGCTTGTTTTGGCCTGTTGGCTTTTGTTTGCTGACCCATGACGTAGAGCTCTTTTCATGTGGGGTAGAGAAGAGTACCATTTACTTTGGCCCATATAAAAACCTAACTATAATATAGGATTGTTCTGGCCCTCAGGCTTTTATCATCTTGCCTATGTCTGGATGAACGGATTTGTTTAATTGAAGCTTAGACTATTCATTTGAATAGGTCTAGCAGCTGTTCTATTTGTGAAAACTTTGTAAGCAGTTTACCACATGTAATTGAAGGTAATAAAAAGACATTGATTTTTTAAAAATTCTATGATCTGGCCACTCTCCCGTTCAGCTTTAAAAGGAATACATGAGAGTTGCCACTACTTTGGGCTTCCCTGGTGGGTCAAATGGTAAAGAATCCTCCTGCAGTGCAGGAGACCCAGGTTCAATCTCTGGGTCGGGAAGATCCCCTGGAGAAGGGAATGGCAATCCACTCCAGTATTCTTGTCTGAAGAATTCCATGGACAGAGGATCCTGGCAAGCTATAGTCCACGGAGTTGCAGAGTCGGACATGACGGGGCGACTTGCACACTTTGCCACTATTTTAAGGTATATGGCCCCTACCATCAGGGGGATGTGCTGTTTTATGGATTAACCATAGGATGGTTTTGGGTTTCTAACTCAGTTGCTACCCCCTGCTCCATCTATTTACAAAGAAAATCCAAATGTTCTTTCTTTTTTTTTTTTAAATGTCTGTTGGGTGCAGGGCTCACCCAAGGGAGAGGGCTGTCACCATGATACCAGGAAACAGTTGAGTGCCAGTGTGGCTAAATGACCATTTACCTGTGCCAGAGTAGTTTCCTGTTTTGGAATGGAAAAACTGCTCACTTTCAAGACACATGGAATAGGCATTTTCAAGGGAGAAGATGGATGGGTGGATGGAGCTGCTTTGTAATTGGGAACATGCCTTCTTAGAATGTTGTCCATATCGGAGAGGAGCAGGGATTGTCTACTACATCCTAAGTCGCTAAGTCGTGTCTGACTCATTGCGGCCCTATGGACAGTAGCCCACCAGGCTCCTCTGTCCATGGAATTCTCCAGGCAAGAATACTGGAGTGGGTTGCCATTTCCTCCCCCAGGGGATTTTCCCAACCCAGGGATTGAAAAGCTTATTGTCCACTATACTGGGACAGGATTCAGGCAGAGTTAAGGGTGGAAGACCCGAGATCTGAGCATTCCTGTCTTCCAGCTCTTGCACTATCAGAACTGTGACTTGAGCTTAAAAAGCCATATGATTCATGGGGGCGCTTATCTGTCGTCCCCTCCATGTGATGCATGAACCTGGGAACCCCACCGGAAAGCAATTTGCAGAATTAAAGTTTTTGAAGACTCATAATAAATCATTGCCACTCTTATCAAGAAGATAAAATTTGATTTGTCAGATAACTGAGTTGTTATTATTTGTGGAATCCAGAAAGCCCCAAAGGATATTAAAACCTGTTCCCCAGGCTAATTTTCATCAATACCGTTAGCTCTGCTTAGGATCATATCTTCAGCCAAGACATCTACGCTAGTCAGTCATTTGTTTGGCATCATGGAAATAGCTATTGTTTTGAACGATAGTGTAATTCATGTACAATCTCCTAAACTTCCGGTGCTTAAAGCTCAGAATTGTGATTGATGTTTAATAGTTATTATAGAACTCAATCAGGGAAAACAAGACCTTGGCATGGTTAAGCGCAACTGAAGCTTTCAAAGCTGTTGCAGGCGTAAGAAAGTTGTGCTATAAATTGTTTGTAAAAGGGCAGTTGATCATCAGTTGTTCCATTTTTCTCCTTAAGTTAGTTAAATTAATAAAAAGGAAAAAATATGCTAAGTGACTTAACTACAGAGGAAACACAAAGCTGTTGCATTAAGTGATTAAAATGATTCCTTTGATGTAGTACATGCAAGATGTTTGAGAATTTTCCTGACTCTCCTAAATAGCCAAGTCAGTGGGGATTAAAACAAATGAGCTTTCTGTCTTGATTCTATCAGCTTAATACTAAGTGGCTTTGAAAATTCAGGATAAAGCAGTCAAGTGACCCATCTTTAAATCGGTTTGGTCATCTGTGTAAAAATTACATATTGTTTCAGAGCTCACAGTCAAAGTAGGATTGTTTGGTTCTGTTCTTCCCAGCAGCACAATCAAGTTGTTGTATAAAATTCTGGGAAGAAGGGGTGACTTGAGAGTTTAAGTCATGTTGTGTTTTAAGTTTTCAGTTCCTTGTAGTTTTTTTTTTTTCCTGGGTTCATTTATGATAGCTTCTCTCTCTCTCTCAAAGTAATAATCTTCATGAACTGTCTGTTGTCTTCACGGAAATTAATTGTGATTTTTAAAGTTCTAGTTCTAAGAATTTTAGGCCACAGAATAAACTCCCAAGCAACTAAGATTTGTTGCATATACATGCTAGTAATAGCAAAGGACAAAATAAAAACAAATAAAAAACTTAATAGCTAAGCCATGCCCACATATCCACACCCCCCACTCTGTTCAGCATGGATCACTTTCGCAAGTTATGTTGAGCCCTTACTGTGTACTAGGCTCCATGCCATTAATTGAGGAAGCTCAGTGAACAGTCTACCATCATTGAATTATCTGTGTCAGCCCAGCAAACTATGGCTTTTGAGCTATGTTCAGCATGCTGCCTGTTTTTGTATGATCCCCAAGCTAAGAAAGGATTTTGCATTTTAAAATGGTTTTTAAGAAGTCAGCCTATTATACAGAGTAAAGTAAGTCAGAAAGAGAAACACCAATACTGTATATTAATGCATATATATGGAATTTAGAAAGATGGTAACGACGATCCTATATGCAAAGCAGCAAAAGAGACACAGATGTAAAGAGCAGACTTTTGGACTCTGTGGAGAAGGTGAGGGTGGGATGATTTGAGAGAATAGCATTGAAACATGTATATTACCATATGTAAAACAGATGACCAGTGCAAGTTCAATGCATGAAGCAGGGCACTCAAAGCTGGTGCTCTGGGGCAAGCCCAGAGGGATGGGGTGGGGAGGGAGGTGGGAGGGAGGTTCAGGATGGGGGACACATGTGCACCTGTGGCTGATTCATGTTGATGTATGGCAAAACCATCACAATATTGTAAAGTAATTATCCTCCAATTAAAATAATTAAAGTCAAAAGAAAAGCATATATCATGTTATATAAAAGTGATGTGAAATTCAAATTTCAGTAGTGTCTATAAATAAAGTTTTATTGGCACACAGCTATAGCCATTCATTTGTGTGGTGTCCATGGCTGCTCTCCCAGGTATAATGCAGAGTTGAATAGTTGTGACAGAGACCATATGGCCTGCAAAACTGAAAATATTTACCATCTGGCCCTTTACAGAAAAAGGTTATTAACCCCTGATCTAGGTAATCCAAAATTATCCTTTCCCAATTCCTTTGTTATCCAAATACATCTTTCAACTCTCTGTTTCACTATCCTGGTATTAGAAGTACTTTTATCTGCATTTTACAGATGAGGAAACTGAGAAACAGAGAGATTCAGATAATTAAGCTACTGCTCATTTTTCATAGTAGCGATTATGGAAAGTTGTCGTAGAATGTTCCTCTTCCATCTGTTAATACAAATATGGTGAGACCATGGCTCATCTTATATATTTTTATATTCCTTTAGAACTGAGGGGAAGCCTGAGCCTCAAGGGCATTATCAATAAATATTTGTTGTTTGAAATAGCTTATATTGAAAAAATACACTTTTGATTCCCATCAAGAGTTAGTCCCAGGGATTTTAAACATTGCTCCATTTTCCAGACAGTTTCCTAGGTTCTCAGAAAGTCTCTTTCTTTTTTCCCCTCGTTTTTCATCTCTTTTGGTAAGATCTCTTTTTTTCCATTTATTTTTATTAGTTGGAGGCTAATTACTTTACAATATTGTAGTGGTTTTTGTCATACATTGACATGAATCAGCCATGGATTTCTTTATATGGAAATATATGCCTTAATGGGAGCAGCATTGAATGATGTTTTTGTTCATATGTTAAACTATAACCTTTTTTCCCATTTATTTTTATTGGTTGGAGGCTAATTACTTTACAATATTGTAGTGGTTTTTGTCATACAGTATATTATCTAGGGTGAAACTATAACCTTTTATATTTTCTGATACTATTTCTGCCATTGATCAGAATGGGTTTATCAACTAAATTGCACATTACAAAAATCAGTATTTATTGAGCATTGGTCACTTGCTGTATGCCCAGTACTGTGTTCCATGTGGAGAACACAAGGAGGATTAAATGGAATAGCCCTTTAGCCTGATTTGAGTAGTATCAGAAAGAAGGTTCTCTCTACAGAAACCTCCCTTATAATTTAATTTCTCACTTTGATTAATGAACTACTCTTTTAAATACAGATATTTCTCTAGAGTTAATACATTAGATTGCTGTTAGTCACTCACATTTTATTACAAATTAGAGGCCCAATGACAGCTGTCTTGAGGGAATAACAGTTTTGATGGATGAGGTGGGAAAGAGGAGATGACTTTGGAGTATAGAATATTGCTATGAAAGGCCAGTGTTGGGTATGATCAGAGAGCAGAAGGTATGAACACCCAGGGCCTGGGTACTGAGATGAATGGATATAGGAAAGAGAAGGGATGGGAAAACAGAACCCAAGATGGTGAACACTAAAGGCAACTTTTTCTTTGATCTTTGCTAAGATTAGCATTCATAATGTTTCTTAGGTCCATTTTGTGAGGTGTGCATATAGTGGCCCTCAGAAGAGTCCTTAGAATTTGGGGGGAATGCGAACAGCCTGAATTTTCCTGGCTCATGCTTAGAGTCTGGCTTTGCTCAAGAAATCTTCCACTGTTCTCTAAGAATCTCATGGGCCCATCTGTCTCTCCATTGACTGCAGGGTTGCTTCAACAGCCTTTCTCTCTTACTATGTTGTGTGCGTCCCTAAACCTTGACCTACAACTAAAAAGAGTGACGTTATTCCCCCTGGGAATCAAGGTATTTAGTTAAGGATGTAACCTGGCCTGGGTTCCCTTGAAAGACCCTCCAGACAGGTACATAACAGTGTTACTCCAGATCCTTGGAAGACGTTATGTGTCTACTTTCTCTGTATAAACTACAGCCAAAATTTATTCATCATGTACTCTGGACCAAGGCATAAAAATGTGTTTTGTATGCAATGTCATTGTGAATCCTTGCAGATAACCCAATGAAGTATAGTTGCTATTTTTTTCCTCAGGCTATGTCTCATGAAAAGGACACCATGTTAGTATTACACTGAGCTACAGCCAATATAAAACATGATATATAATGCCTCAAATAACCAGGAGTTTATTTTCCTCATGTCATAGTGGGGAAAGGGAGGCAGTTCATGTCTGATATGGTGGACTCTAGATGGCACTAACTTTTCATTCCACCATTGTTAGCATGTAGACTTATTCTTCATGTTTGTTGCCCTGTGATTACAAGATGGCTGCCTTATCTCTGCCATTGCATCAGCATTGTGGAAATGAAGAAGAGATATGGCTAAAGCAGCGGTTCTTACCAGTGGGTAGTTTTGCCCCTAGGGGACATTTGTCAATGTCTGAAGACATTTTTGGTTGTCATAACTTGTGAAGCATGTTGCTATTGGCATCTAGTATGTAGAAGCCAAAGATGCTTCTAAACATCCTACAACCCACAGGACCGCTCACAGCAAAAATAATCTGGCCTGAAATGTCAATAGTGCTAAGGTTGAAAAACCCTGGACTGTAGGCAAAGAGCACATGCCAGCTGAGTCTTCATCTTTTAAAACAGATTCCTGGCGGTGCAACAAGGACCTTTAGTTATATGTCATTGGCCAAAATCTCATCCTGTAGCCACCTTTAACTGCAAAGGAAGTTGGATGATGCAGCTATTTTTTGTTGGGTCCATTGTCAACCCAAGAAGAAGGAATGTGGATATTGGAGAGCTAATAGGTGGTATTTGCTTCAGAAAAGTTAAATAGTTTACTCAGTGTCACACAGTAGTGAAGAGCATTTGAGCCTCCTTTATTAAGGATGGCAGTCAAGTTGTCATGTGCAGCGCTTTCTAGAGGTCTGTGTGAATAAGGGGTAGGAATGCATGGACCACAGCCTTGTCTAACTCAATGAACTATGAGCCATGCTGTGTAGGGCCGCCCAAGATGGACAGGTCATGGTGGAGAGTTCTGACAAAATATGGTCCACTGGAGAAGGGAATGGCAAACCACTTCAGTATTCTTGCCTTGAGAACACCATGAACAGTATGAAAAGGCAAAAAGATAGGACACTGAAAGATGAACTCCCCAGGTCAATAGGTGCCCAATATGCTACTGGAGATCAGTGGAGAAATAACTCCAGAAAGAATGAAGAGACAGAGCCAAAGCAAAAACAACACCCAGTTGTGGATGTGACTGGTGATGGAAGTAAAGTCTGATGCTGTAAAGAGCAATATTGCATAGGAACCTGGAATGTTAGGTCCATGAATCAAGTCAAATTGGAAGTGGTCAAACAGGAGATGGCATCGACATTTTAGGAATCAGCGAAATAAAAGGGACTGGAGTATGTGAATTTAACTCAGATGGCCGTTATATCTACTACTGTGGGCAAGAATCCCTTGGAAGAAATGTAGTAGCCATCATAGTCAACAAAAGAGTCTGAAATGCAGTACTTGGATGCAATCTCAAAAATGACAGAATGATCTCTGTTCGTTTCCAAGGCAAACCATTCAATATCATGGTAATCCAAGTCTATGCCCCAACCAATAATGCTGAAGAAGCTGATGTTGAATGGTTCTATGAAGACCTACAAGACCTTCTATAACACCCCAAAAAGATGTTCTTTTCATTATAGGGGACTAGAATGCAAAAGTAGGAAGTCAAGAAACACCTGGAGTAACAGGCAAATTTGGCCTTGGAGTACGGAATGAAGCAGGGCAAAGGCTAGTAGAGTTTTGCCAAGAGACCACAATGGTCATACAAAACACCCTCTTCCAACAACACAAGAAAAAACTCTACACATGGCCATCAGATGGTCAACACCGAAATCAGATTGATTATATTCTTTGCAGCCAAAGATGGAGAAGCTCTATATAGTCAGCAAAAACAAGACTGGGAGCTGACTGTGGCTCAGATCATGAACTCCTCATTGCCAAATTCAGACTTAAATGGAAGAAAGTAGGGAAAACCACTAGACCATTCAGGTATGACCTAAATCAAATCCCTAATGATTATACAGTGGAAGTGAGAAATAGATTTAAGGGACTAGATCTGATAGAGTGCCTGATGAACTATGGACAGAGGTTCGTGACATTGTACAGGAGACAGGGAGCAAGACCATCCCCAAGAAAAAGAAATGCAAAAAAGCAAAATGGCTGTCTGAGGAGGCCTTACAAATAGCTGTGAAAAGAAGAGAAGCGAAAAGCAAAGGAGAAAAGGAAAGATATACCCATTTGAATACAGAGTTCCAAAGAATAGCAAGGAGAAATAAGAAAGCCTTCCTCAGTGATCAATGCAAAGAAATAGAGGAAAACAATAAAATGGGAAAGACTAGAGATCTCTTCAAGAAAATTAGAGATACCAAGGGAATATTTCATGCAAAGATGGGCTCAGTAAAGGACAGAAATGGTATGGACCTAACAGAAGCAGAAGATATTAAGAAGAGGTGGCAAGAATACACAGAAGAACTGTACAAAAAAGATCTTCATGACCCAGATAATCATGATGGTGTGATCACACCTAGAGCCAGACATCCTGGAATGTGAAGTCAAGTGGGCCTTAGGAAGCATCACTACGAACAAAGCTAGTGGAGGTGATGGAATTCCCATTGAGCTATTTCAAATCTTAAAAGATGATGCTGTGAAAGTGCTGCACTCAATGTGCCAGCAAATTTGGAAAACTCAGCAGTGGCCACAGGACTGGAAAAGGTCAGTTTTCATTCCAATTCCAAGGAAAGGCAATGCCAAAGAATGCTCAAACTACCGCACAACTGTACTCATCTCACACACTAGCAAAAGTAATGCTCAAAATTCTCAAGCCAGGCTTCAACAGTACATGAACTGTGAACTTCCAGATGTTCAAGCTGGATTTAGAAAAGGCAGAGAGGAACCAGAGATCAAATTGCCAACATCCGTTGGATCATCAAAAAAGCAAGAGAGTTCCAGAAAAACATCTATTTCTGCTTTATTGACTATGCCAAAGCCTTTGACTGTGTGGGTCACAATAAACTGTGGAAAATTCTGAAAGAGATGGGAATACCAGACCACCTGACCTGCCTCTTGAGAAATCTGTATGCAGGTCAGGAAGCAACAGTTAGAACCAGGACACGGAACAACAGACTGGTTCCAAATAGGGAAAGGAGTACATCAAGGCTGTATGTTGTCACTGTGTTTATTTAACTTATATGCAGAGCACATCATGAGAAACGCTGGGCTGGATGAAGCACAAGCTGGAATCAAGATTGCTGGGAGAAATATCAATAACCTCAGATACGCAGATGACACCACCCTTTTGGCAGCAAAAGTGAGGAAGAACTAAAGAGCCTCTTGATGAAAGTGAGAGAGGAGAGTGAAAAAGTTGGCTTAAAGCTCAACATTCAGAAAACTAAGATCATGGCATCTGGTCCCATCACTTCATGGCAAATAGATGGGGAAACAGTGGAAACAGTGGCAGACTTTATTTTTTGGGGGCTCCAAAATCACTGCAGATGGTGACTCTAGCCATGAAATTAAAAGACACTTGCTTCTTGGAAGAAAAGTTATGACCAACCTAGACAGCATATTAAAAAGCAGAGACATAACTTTGCCAACAAAGGTCCATCTAGTCAAAGCTATAGTTTTTCCGGTTGTCATGTATGGATGTGAGAGTTAGACTATAAAGAAAGCTGAGCACTGAAGAATTGATGCTTTTGAACTGTGGTGTTGGAGAAGACTCTTGAGAGTCCCTTGGACTGCAAGGAGATCCAGCCAGTCCATCCTAAAAGAAATCAGTCCTGAATATTCATTGGAAGGACTGATACTGAAGCTGAAACTCCAGTACTTTGGCCACCTGATGCAAAGAGCTGACTCATTTGAAAAGACCCTGATGCTGGGAAAGATTGAAGGCAGGAGAAGGGGATGCAATGGTTGGATGACATTACCAACTCAATGGGCATGAATTCGAGTAAACCCCAGGAGTTGGTGATGGACAGGGAGGCCTGGCATGCTACAGTCCATGGGGTCACAAAGAGTCGGACCCAACTGAGCGACTGAACTGAACTGAATGCACGTACTGATTATGGAAGATTCTGGAGTTTTTGATCAGCCACAAGCAGCCTGGGAAATGTTTCTTGCAGGATATAACGTACATTCTGTTATCCATTTATCCCCCCATTCTCTCAGTATTTGGTGTGGCCCTTGCCTTTTCTTCTTTTCCATATAACCCATGGAGTAATTGATTTCAGGCCTGCCTCACTAATCTTTTGCCATCAAGCTGTTGGTGCCTCGTTTCTTTCACTCTTGGAAAGTTACAAAGTGATGTGATCAGTTATTTGCTTTATAGGGTCTTTCAGATTTTATTTGGAGAGTGGGTGCCCTTCTAAGTGTGTCAAGCAGAAAGGTGTATAATACAGGGATTTGGCTTATGCAGTCATCAGGAAGGCTGGGCCGTGAAGCGTAGAGCCTGCCCATGGTCTGCTGCCCACACACATAGGGGTCTTCTGCAGAGAGCGTGTGGGAGCTGCTGGCCAAGTGTTCTATCTGCTACCTACAGCTGTGCCATGCCTGCCCAGAGCTACTGACTGTGAGTGAATAACTGGTGTCTCCTCCTCTACTCCTGTCTCCTGTGAATGCTTCTCATTCACAATGTGTGACCTGGAGCCAGGTCCCATGGGGTCTGGGGAGATGGGGTTTTGAGGCTTCTCAGAGGAGAGTAGCATGGGGTGGGGTGGGAAGATGTGGAAGTGACAACCGGCTGACTGGCAGGGATGACTTGAGTTTGAATAGAGGCATAACAACACAGCACAGTTTGGGGGAAGAAGTCTTCTTTTCCAGTGTTGGCAGTGTTGGTATTAGTATTATTAATTTATCTTTGTGTTCTTAGCAGATGAATAGAGATTCTTTATACCTGTATTCTGGCTCTCTTCAAATCATGGTATTGCTAAATAATAAAAAGGCTTCCATGACCTGCATATACAGTGCAGAAAGTAATATATTCTGTGAAGCTCTATAGTGCAGTGGGGGACCCAGAGCGTGAGATTTGAAAAACAATGCATAATTCACCAGCATGCTCTGGAAAGACCGGTGTTCAGAAAACAATTGTGGATGACTCAGCTTGTATATTCCTTTATTTTTTTTGAAGCTATCTGGAGCTCTTTATTTGTTATAGTTATATATATGACTTGTGGTGAGCTGATAAAACACAGTGAGGAATTAAACACAATGAGGGAAATATTAGAAGAGTCTCAGAAGAAGGTAACTTAGAGACAAAGGATGTATTGTTCCGTGTTAGGGGAGAGCTGTAACCTCTAGTTACCTGCTGTCTGGGTCACATCAGGCTTTCAGTGTAACTCACAGGGCTTTGAAGACAAAATTTGATCTGTGCTGTATTTGAGTCTGGAATAGCAAAACCCATTATGAGTGTGTCCTATGGCACTTGTAAAATCTCTGAATCTGGAGTTTCAAGTTTCTGCTGACATTTAATATTTGAATTATCTCAAGTAAGATAAAGAAAATGTACTATCTTATTCTATTTCTTTCTTGAGTGAGGAAAATTGAAAGGGTTGAAGGAAAAAAAGACTCATTACTAAGAGCAGTGTGCAAAGGGCAATGGTTTTAGCTTTGCTGGAATAAAATCAGTATGTTTGGGATTTCCTGGTGTCTTACATTGGGTCTTGTCGAGGCAGAGTTGGAGATGAGGATTCACATTCAAGTGATTTATGATTTATTCAGCAAGGGCTCCCAGGAGAAGCCAGCAGGGGATGAGGGAAGCCAGACTGGGAAAGGTAAGAGATGAACTGGGGTCCGTTTCAGGGGAAGTCTCAGATGGTCTGATCCTGCAGGGAACTTTGACATGCAAATTGTACCTTTCCGTCCTGAACTGAAGCAAAGGAGCTGGACTTTCACATTCCTGCTACAGTCAGTTGTTGGCTGAGGGCTGCTTGGTCGCCAGTGGAAGCTGGGGGCCCAAGGCAGATAAACTCCCGGGAAGGAGCTGTTTTGAGTATCCTAGTAGCCCTTGGGCAGGCCTTCAGAGTCTCAGGTGCTTGCCTTTAGAAAGAAAGAAGAACATAGATCCTGGGGAGGGATGTGCTGAAGTGATAAAAGGGATCTGGCCAGAGCCCTGCCACTGTACTTACTCTTTGAGTAAGCTGTTCTTTTGTTTTGGTGAAACCCTGAATTGGGGGGATGGGGAGAGACAGTTTCTTGAGAGCAAGGGTTGGCAAACCTTTTTTTTAAAATAAAGGGCTAGAGAGTAAATATTTGAGACTTTGTGGACCACAGGGTTTCTCTCCCAACTCTTCAACTCTGCCATTGTAATGTAAAAGCAGCCATGTAAATGAGTCATGCAAATGAGCAGGCGTGGCTGTGTTCCAGTAAAACTTGATTTATAGAAACAGATGGAGGGGGAGGGAGGCAGAGAAATTTGGCCCAGAGGCCATAGTTTGCCCGTCCCTGCTGTGGAGGCTCCTTGTATGTACCAGAGATGGCTTTTTCCTTTATCCATTTCCTGTATCCTGCAAAACAGGGAATAAGTGGTATGTCTATCAAAAGGATGGTTATGATGCATCTTCAGTTAGTGTGGACCCCCTCCCTCCAATTTTTCTGGCATCCTAGCCATCATTACCAGGGTTGCACAGATAATCTCACTGAAGAGTGACTCATTTTATTGCTGCTAAAAATACTTTGTTCCCTCTTGTCTGTAAAATCAAACACAGACTTCTCAGCGTGGCATTCGGGAAACACTATGAACAGGACAAAGTTGATTTTCCTGCATTGTTTTCTGCTGTCCACCATTTGTGCTTTCTAGTCCAGCTCCATGCATCTATTTACCATCTCTCTGGCATACTCTTTGTTTTTCATCTCCCTGACTTTGCCCCTGCTGTTTTCTTTCCTGGAATTCCTTCCTCTTAGCTCTACATTTTGAAATCCCAACCATTCTCTGAGACTCAGTTTGGTCCCCTTCTCCATTAAGCATTTTCCCCATGAGGAAATAGTATCTGCTCTGGACTTCAATAACAATATTGTCTATAAATACAGCTACCTATTTATAGACAATATCGTCTATATCTAAACCTTTATGTTGAATTATATAGTTCTTTGCTACAGTCACTATACTTTTAACATATTGAGGGAAGGCACTTAGATTTTTTTTTTTTATTTTTTGTCCTTCACAGTTGATTACATATAGTAGATATTCAGTAAATAGAGTTTTCAGATGAAGGTTGCATTCTTACATCCTGCAATTATTAATGACTTAAGTGCTGAAATTCTGACATCATTTTTCTTTTTCCTTTTTATAGGCAAGAGCTGTTTTGGCAAAAGTTGGCTATCCTGAGTTTATAATGAATGATACTTATATTAATGAAGACCTCAAGTCAGTAAGTGCTAAATTTACTATAATTTCTTTTTTTTTTTCTGGCAAGTTGTACTGGGCTCATGCCTTTCTACTAACCCAAGTCTAGGCAATTAAATCTGGTTGTGCCATAAAGCACCAACTTTTGAGTCATTCCTTGGCTAGATACGAGCCTCATTATGCAGACATATCATAAAATTTACAGCAGATTCACAATAAAGCAAGTGTCAGAAAGAATGTGTACCTGAGTGGGTACCATAAAGCAAATGGGTTTGGATTTGGTCTACTTTGATCATACAGGAAAGAGTTAAGAAAACTGAGTATTTTACAATTAGTGGACATGTTCTAATGGTGAATGTATGATATTTGTTGTTAAATAGTCTTTATGTGCTTCATTCATAATAAATGACTAGTAATAAATCTTGCCTGTTGTGAGTTAACTTCATTAAGCTTTATGAGTGTTTTGGCAAACTAAGTGCATATACATATGATTCTATAATTTATTGTGAATTGGACTGTATATTTATAGTAAGTTTCTGATGGAGAAATAATAATTTTTTATTCTAATATTATGGGACATATATTTTCCAGTAGATACATTCATTGCAGGCCTTTCTAATCATAACCACTGTCATTTGCTTTCCTACAGATAGTTCTGGTAAACAACTTTTCTTCATCACAAAACTCCCTCTTTTTACCATTCTCTAGATTTTCTTGAAAAAGTAGTTTTAAAAAATTAATTTAATAACTATGGTTCTGTAGTGTAGCTCTTTCCTGAGATTGTGGTCTAACAAGCAATCCTAGCTTTGTACATGAACATTGGAATTTTATAAGATCATTCAAAAGTGAGTGAAAACTTTAATTTGAAAATTTCTCCATTGGGCTCCAAGATAAAGCCTTCCAAAGTATTGATCTAGTTGCTATAGAGGAAAATAATTGTGCTTCACAGTATCCCAAAGCTCTGACAGCCCATCTTATTACACATTGTTTTGATCCTGAAATATCTCACTATTAGTATGATGATGAAAGATACTGACACATTTGCCAAATTCATGTACATTATCTTTTAAACACCACACTGAACCTGTGAAATAAATGGTATTTATCTGAGTATTGCAGAAAAGGACATAGAGACTCAAAGTAGTTAAGTGATTTCCTCAGTGCCCTGCCTAGCATCAGAGCCAGGACTGCAATCTGGGTCCAGGAAACTCTGCTTGTAATCAGAGAAGGGGTTTCGCAGTGTTCTTGTCAGGCACCCCTGCTGGAGGAACAGAGGAGTGAGTTGAAGCGTAGGTGGGAACTGCTTTCCCAGAGCTGGTTGGGTTGAGACGAGTGAAGGGATGGAGGTCATATTGTTAAATGGGTAACAGCACAGGCTTTGGAGTGATTCTGGCTCTTCCACTTACTAGTTATTTGAGCTTGTGCAAGTTTTTTAATTTCAGTTGGCTTCCCTTTGGTTATCTGAAGACTGAAGATAATAATAGCCAAGTCTTAGTATTGCTGAAAAGATTAAGTGAGATTCAGTTCAGTTGCTCAATCATGTCCGACTCTTTGCGACCCCATGGACTGCAGCACACCACGCCTCCCTGTCTCAAACTCATGTCCACTGAGTTGGTGATGCCTTCCAACCATCTCACCCTCTGTCGTCCCCTTCTCCTCCTGCCTTCAATCTTTCCCAGCATCAGGGTCTTTTCAAATGAGTCAGTTCTTTGCATCAGGTGGCCAAAGTATTAGAGTTTCAGCTTCAGCATCAGTCCTTCCAATGAATATTCAGGACTGATTTCCTTTAGGATGGACTGGTTGGATCTCCTTGCAGTCCAAGGGACTCTCAAGAGTCTTCTCCAACACCACAGTTCAAAAGCATCAGTTCTTCAGCGCTCAGCTTTCTTTATAGTCCAACTCTCACATCCATACATGACTACTGGAAAAACCATAGCTTTGACTAGATGGACCTTTGTTGGCAAAGTAGATGTCTCTGCTTTTTAATATGCTGTCTAGGTTTGTCATAGCTTTTCTTCCAAGGAGCAAGCATCTTTTAAGTGAGATTAAATACGTGTAAAAGCACCTAGCATAATGTCTGGCACATAAATCATCTCCCCATAAATGATAGCTATAACTTAGCAGCAGTGAGAACTATTGTTGCTAAGAAGAGCATCACCAGGTCACAAAGTACCTCAGCAGGATAACCTGGAGAGTTACATGTGATTGGCAAACATCTCAAGTCAGGACTGCAGAGGAGGGGACTGCCCTGGTGGTCTAGTGGTTAAGAATCCGCCTTCCAATGCAGGGGATGTGGATTTGATCCCTGGTTGGGGAACTAAGATCCTACATGCCGTGGAGCAACTAAGCCTGTGCACCACAGCCGCTGAGCCTGCGCATTGGAACTGCTGAGGCCGAGTGCTGTGTGTGCCACAACTGGAGAGAAGGGAAGGACCTGTACACTGCAACTAAGACTCAACACAGCCAAAAAGAAAGATTTTTTAAAAAAAGAATGCAGATGAGATTTGAGGGGAAGCGGGTTGTAGTGGTTATGAACATGGATCGTGGGATCAAGGTGTCTGGAATGAACTCCCTATTCTTCTGTTTTCTAGTTGTACGACCTGAGGTAGGTTGTACTACCTCTCTGTGCCTCAGTTTCTTCATCTCACTTTCCTCATATCAAAATGGAGATAGTCATAATCCTTGCCTTCAGTTCAGTTCAGTGCAGTTCAGTTGCTTAGTCACGTCTGACTCTCTCTGACCCAGTGGACTGCAGCACACCAGGCTTCCCTGTCCATCACCACCTCTGTCCATCACCAATCCCTGCCTCCAGGGCTGCTATGAGGCTCGGATAGGTTAACATACTTAAAGTATATAGGACTGGTCCTGGCACATAGGAAGCACACTAGAAGTGTTAGTTATAGCTTCTTCAATTTTTACTTCTGATAGTAAATTATTTTGGTTTGGAGAAGTCATTACAAATTAACACATATAATATCCATGTGCCCGAAATTGATTTAAGAGGCTGCACAGATGGAGCAGTCTCAAGCCTTAATCCAATAAGATAGCATTCAGGGCTCATTCACAGTGTTTAGTTGATCAAGTTTTGTTGGCAGCCTGCTGCTGTTTAAAGTGAATGCCCCAAATTTAAGAGCTCAATAAATGTAGTACCTTTTGTGAAAAGAGACAAGACGCCAGACAGGATGCAGTGTTAGGTATATTTCCTTGTGTCTCCACAGCCTGAACTGAAGACATTATATACCAAGATTTTAAAGTACTTTTGTGAAGAAATGGCTTTCATCTGACTCATTACTGAGATAGACACAATTACACCGCAGAATTTCTAACAGCTTAAAAAAGACAGTGAAAAAAATACAAATGCAAGAAGGAAAAAATCCATTTCTGTTCAGAAACTGATAAAGAAAACCTGAAAATAGGTGAAGGATGCTTGGTGTGATAGATAGTAACAGTGTCCCCAAGGTTAATAGCAAAAGGACTAAAGTATTGCTGATACACAATGGGACTGACTGTGTTTTCAGTTTTGAGAAATATGTAGATAAGGACTACTATAGGGCCTCTGAGAAATTTATGGTAATACAAACTCTGAACAGGAAAGGCTGTTGCAAGTGAAAAGCAGCTTACTTTATTTGTTGCAAGTAAAGATGTGATTCATCAGGCACAAACACAAAAAGAAAGATAGGGACTGGGGAATGGATTAGATAAAAGTCAAGGAGAAATCGATCATTGGCACATAGAGAAAGCAAGGAAATTCCAGAAAAACATCTACTTCTGTTTAATTGATAAAGCCTTTTATTGTGTGGATCACAGCACTTTGTGAAAAATTCTGAAAGATATGGGAATACAAGATCACCTTACCTGTCTCCTGAGAAACCTGTATGTTGATCAAAAAGCAATAGTTGGAATGTTATATGAAACAACTGATTGGTTAAAAATTGGGAAAGGAGTATGCCAAGGCTATATATTGTCACCTCTGCTTATTTAACTTATATGCAGAGTACATCATGTGAAATGCCAGGCTAGATGAATCACAAGCTGGAATCAAGATTGCTGGGAGAAATATCAACAACCTCAGATATGCAGATGATACCACTCTAATGGCAGAAAGTGAAGAGGAACTAAAGAGCCTCTTGATGAGGGTGAAAGAGGAGAGTGAAAAAGCTGGCTTAAAACTCAACATTCAAAAAACTAAGATCATGGCATCTGGTCCCATCACTTCATGGCAAATAGAAGGGGAAAAAGTGGAAGCAGTGACAGATTTCATTTTCTTGGGCTCCAAAATCACTGTGGATGGTGACTGCAGCCATGAAATTAAAAGATGCTTGCTTGGAAGGAAAGCTATGACAAACCTAGACAGTGTATTAAAAAGCAAAGACATCACTTTGCTGACAAAGGTCTGTCTAGTCAAAGCTATGGTTTTTCCAGTAGTCATGTATGGATGTGAGAGTTGGACCGTAAAGAAGGCTGAGCACCAAAGAGTTGATGCTTTTGAATTGTGGTGCTGAAGAAGACTCTTGAGAGTCCCTTGGACTGCAAGGAGATCAAACCAGTCAATCTTAAAGGAAATCAACCCTGAATATTCATTGGAAGGATTTGGCCACCTGATGCAAAGAGCCGACTCATTGGAAAAGACCCTGATGCTGGGAAAGATTGAAGGCAACAGGAGAAGAGGGCAGCAGAGGATGAGATGGTTAGATAGCATCACCAACTCAGTGGACATGAATTTGAGCAAACTTTGGGAGATAGTGGAAGACAGAGAAGCCTGGCATGCTGTAGTCTGGGGGTTCATAAAGAGCTGTACACAATTGAGTGACTGAGAAACAACAACAACAAGGAGAAAGACTGAAAACTGAAGTTGGGGTCATGTGGAGATAAGAGCAAATGGAAAAGAACTTACAGGAAAATGTAAAGAATTAGAAAAAAATGTTTCTTCTGGGCATGACAGGGTAAACTAAGATAGTCAGCAAAGTATTTCTGAACAGCAGTCTTTTTGTAGTCTTTTAAAAGAGCAAGAAGAAAGGCAATGCCCTTTATGTGAACCTCCAGTAATGTACAGGCTTTCCTGGTGGCTCAGATGCTAAAGAATCTGCCTGCAATGCAGGAGACACAGGTTCAATCCCTGGGTCGGGAAGATCCCCTGGAGAAGGGAATGGCTACCCACTCTAGTATTCTTGCCTGGAGAATTCCATGGACAGAAGAGCCTGGTGGGCTACAGTCCATGGGATTGCAAAGAGTCAGACACGACTGAGTGACTAACACACACACCAGTAGTGTACAGGAAAGCCTGCTACTCAGTCTAAAAAGAAAGACATCAATCTATGTTTAAATAAACCTTATGAAGTGTACCTTCACTGCTCCTTAATGGAGAGAGACACAAAAATGAGTTTTTACCAATTTGGGGGAGATTTCTGCATCAGCCAGGAAAGCCAAACCACACTAGGTATTTCAGAGAGGAGATTTAATACAGGAAATAGGTTGGAAGGTGAGGTAAACCAGAGGTTAATAACTTTTTCAGGAAGCAGTGATCTCCCTTGTGTCTAGGGATGTAAAAGGGAGGAGGTGGTGGTACCGAGAGCAGAGGAGGAACTGCCACTCCAGACCATTGTTGGAAGAAAGGAGAAAGAGGAACCGAAGAGAACAAACACAGCATCCTTTCCCCTCCTGCCACCTGATTTCCCTCAGTGCCTCCTACTGGCAGGAAGCCAACTGGCAATGGTGCCTGGGAAACATGGTTTTCAGATTCACAGCCCAGCATTACAGACCCGAGTAAAAGGGTGTGCATGTATCTGAGAGACAATAGGTAAATAATCGGGCCCATTAGGCACATCACTCACTGTTGTGAAAGCCAGTGGAGAATTACAGTAGGAGCTCAAGTCAGAATCATAGCCGGCATCCATTTACTTAGGAGAATAGGATGTGGGTAATTTTTCAGAGATAGTGTTTCTGGTGAGTGATACACACGTACATTTGATACATAGACATAAATACGTGAATAGAGATGTCTAGGTAATATGTGAACCCACATAATATTCTCTGGGGCAGGCCTTGGTCTACTGTTAGCAGTGGAATGCTTGTGTGTTTGTGTGTGCATGTTTTATGTGTGCATAAATGACAGAGAGTGCTGTTGCCACTATGCAAGAGCGAGGTGATACTTAGGTGGAGTGCTCTAGAAGAACAGGATGTGAGACCATTCTGTACTCCTTGGTAAAAACACAAAACGAACCATTGTGGCCAACTTTCTCAAGTGATCTCTGGCCCTCATGACCCTGGAAAGGCAAGAGCGGGCACCGGAGGGAGGTGCGCTGGTGCCCGCCAGCCTTGTAGCCCGTCCCCCGTTCCTCCCACACGCGGCCTCCGTCTTCAGTGCTCCGCTGGCTGCAGCAGACCAAGACTTCCCTTTATCCCCAGTGGTGGCAGCAGGCCATCTGGTCTCATCTGGTTCCTGGTTGGTGTGGTAGTTGATGCTCCCTCAGAGTCACCCTTGCATGGCTGCTTGTGGGAATTCTATCTTCTGCAGTGTTCTGTATATGTAGGTTGTTAAACATTGTGAACACCATCCCTGTATGTAGATGTGTATATATGTATACGTACATAACCACTTACAGCAAAGCCATCTAAACACAGCAGTCTTGCATATTACTTTGCTATTTAAATAAGGGAAAACATAATTCTAAAATCTGGATTCGATTGAAGTTTTCACAGTTCTTTGCTGCCTAAAATAAAATCTTTCCTAGATGTGTCTGGATATATCACTGAGTATGTTTGAATGGGTTAACTTAAAAAGTAGTCTAGAATCTGTACTTCCTGTTGGCTCATGTAGTGTCTTGAAAGTGAAAGTAAAGTAAACAGCGTGTCTGACTCTTTGTGACCCCATGGACTGTAGCCTCCAGACTCCTCCATCCATGGGATTTTCCAGTCAAGAGTACTGGAGTGGGTGGCCATCTCCTTCTCCAAATCTCTTATCAACTTGTATTTACTGATCCTACAGAGAAGCTGAATATATTGCCTTGTTTTGCCCTTATTATGTGTTCCACACCTTTGAGAAGGGTAATAGCTTTATTCTTCTATTTAGTCTGTTGCATTTGGTGCTAGACATCCAGGATAGGGTGTCTACCAAGAGAAAGTCAGATTCCCCTAGATTTTATCTTCTGGACAGCTATTCTTAGAAAATGACATGAGAGCCCCAATTAATCCCCCAAAGGTCACTCAGTTGAAAAGTCGGGAGATACAGTTGATTGAAAGTCATTATCAACTTGACCTAGATTGTCACCAGTAACTGAAAAGACAAGAGACTTTTGAGCCAATTATTGTCACTTTCAGGGTTAAAACATTTTTGGGGAAGATCACAAGTGGTTCTAAAATATTCATGCACATTCATTCTTATTGCTATCTCTACAATAAGCAGAACTTTCCCAGTGGTTGCTAGGTTTCAAAGTTTTTTCTCCTTCAAGGTCCTGTTGAAATGCTTGAAATTATCACAGTATTATCAAATGATGGAAATTTTGAGAAATAGAGAAAAGGAATGAAAAAAACCCTGAATGTTGGTATTCAAACATAATAATACATACTTCTGTTTTAGTGTGTTATTTTGTCTTTCCATTTTTGTATAGCTGTAATTGATGCTTGTATATAATTTTGTACACTGACCTTTACAGTTGATAGATTGTTTTGTCCTTGTCTTCCATAGCCTTCATTGCCATTATTTTAACAGCTGTCTGATAGTAAGTAAACTGTACCCTGATTTATTTAATCACAGCTTTTCCTCCTCCTTCCCTGTACTCTTTCTGTTGAATCATCAGTTTTCTTATTAGGGCCAGTGAAAATAACATTGAAGTAGGAGCCTAATGATGTGGACTGGATGACTTAGCCAGGTTCCCTAATCTCTCCATCTCTGTTTCCCATATGGCCCTTTCCTATCCCCAAACACTCAACCTATCTTACAGGAAAAGGTAAAAAGTGTCCCCTATTACCTGTGATTTCCATTGAATAAATAGAATAGATCAACCAAACTAGGCTAAGAAATAGAAGCTATGCTCAGTTTAATAATTAAAGCAATTTAAAATGTATCCTCTGAACATAGGTAAGCTGTTGGCAAATTGTCATTATTTGCCTCCAAGTTTTGTTCTCCATGATCGTTTCCATGGCTATGGTAGGACCATATTTATTTAAAGTATTTTTAGACTTGGAACTCCTTTTTTTTTTTTAAAGAAAATTTTGCATTTAATATCTGTAGAACAACCTGAATGTCAAGGTTTTTTTTTTCTTTCCCCCAAATGGAACAGGAAAGTAGCATTAGCAAACTCTTCTAAAAGTAACAAGTGACCCCATTGATAGTACAAAAAAAAGTTAGTATTTTTGAAGGAAATTCCTTTGGGAGCATTTTCCAGAACATGCTCTGAACCCAAGAACATATCTGAATTTTCTATCAGTTACAATCATATTCTAAAAATTCTGACAGAGCTGTGTTGGGAATGAAAGCTAAAAAATGATTAAACAGTGGACACATCTTTTAACTGTGTGATCTGGGAATATATTAGGATTGCTAGTTGAGGTCATTTATTTGAACAAGGAATTTACTCTGTTTCATCTGAGGCTGAGTATAAACATCTACCTAAAATACAATTGATTTTTAAGATTCCTGTTTATTATAAAGCATTTCAAACATCAGAAAAGCATATAAAACCATACTTTGACACCACAAGCTTTAACATATATCAAACATATTTGCCATATTTGGCATCATACATATGCCATGCATATGTATACATGCATACATACATTTTAAATTAATAAAGCAGATACATTGGAAATTCTTTGTGTAATCCTCTTTGACCTAATGTCCTTTTTCCCTGCCCGTCTCCTTCCCGCCCCCCCCCCCCTCGGCTGTCTCCTTCCCGCCCCCCCCCCCCCCTCGGCTGTCTCCTTCCCTAGAAATCCTCTCTTGAATTCAATGTTTGTCATTCTCATGCATTTCTTTATGCTTCTGCTACACAAGTATGTTCTCATAAACAACATATAGTATTATTTAATTAGTTGTAAATTTTAAAATTCTCTAATGCATACAACTAGTCTAATGTTCTCAGCATTGCCTTTGAAATTATTTCATGTTCACACATAGAGACCATTTGTTTAGACTTCTGTGTGGTTTTCCATTAGGTGACTATACCTCGGTTTATTTATCAGCCACCACCCCTAAGAGGATTGAGGGAGGGACAATTTGAAGTCTTATCTCTATAACTTGTTGGCCAGCTGGATCACCAAAGATGCCAGGATTTGATCCTTTCATTCCTGCCTTTCTCATTCTCTGTGGGTTTAGTTATTTTATTCTTTTCTGTATATGTTGGCATGGTCCCCTGGAAGGATTGCTAAGTTGAATAATTAACAAAAGTTACTCTGCAGACAAAATGAATATCCATGATATGTTAGGGAAAAGAGAAACCTGAGCCAGACATTGGCCAACAAACAGGCTGTTGTTAAGTTTATAACTGTCAAGTTGTATATATTCATTTGTATCTGTGATGTGATGCCTCTGGGTCTCATATACCTTCATTCGCTGTATTTTAGTTTTTGCTTTTAAGAATATCATGGCTTAAATTTACAAAAATATTATAGCTAATAAAATATGATTACTCTTGATTATTTGCTTCTTCAAATGTGTATTATTTTATTTGCCACATTTTAATATATTTAAAACCAAAGTGTCAGGGAGCACTACGGACCATTGCTTTTACTGTTACACAGATACTATTTACAGTATTTAAGTACTGCTGGTTTTATAGATCGTGCCTATAGAATTAAAACTGTCTGCCGTTCTTCTTCCAAAAAAAGGAGCTTAAGAATCAATTATGTCTTTTCCCCTATTTTAATAGACAGCATTGTTGTGAGCTATCAGCTTCCTGTTTTTCCATGTGAGCTATATATACTTGGCTTCTGTCATTTCATGAATTTTTAGTGACCAGATCATTTTTGAGTTTTGATAGATAATTTCAGTTAACAATTAAATTATTCTAGTGACTCTTAGGGTAGAAAATCAGTTTGAATCACTTTCATTTTTTTCCCTTCATGAACAAATACTGATTACAATAAATTGGATTTTGCCATTTGGCCAAATCATCATCTATGAACTAAATGAGGTTTCAGCTGACTAAACTGAGTGTTATTAGAAGAACCTATATGATAGATAAATAAAGTACACATTTTTAGAAAAGATCAAGAAGTCATGTGGGCAAAGAAATTTCAAACCTAATATGTTCTGTAAAGGTTAAAGTAGATTTTTCAATTATAAAGCAAATGAAATTCATTGTAAATTAGTGCAGCTTCTCTTATTTTTTTAAAATTGTAATCCAGAATTGACCGTATTGATTTTTGAGCTTTTTATTTTAAGAGAAAAATCACTGAGGTGAAATTTCATGGTTTTGTGAATACTGGGTTAACCGGTGATGGCTGAGAGATAATGCGAGGAGTGCAGTGTCTCTGCTGGCCGCTCTTTTGTGCGCTGAATTCTGTTTTTTTTCAGAGCCATCTCTTATCTACACTTAGAACAGTGATGGTTGTGGTTTGTTTTATTCAGATCAAGTTTTCAGAATCTGACTACTTTGGCAACGTCCTGCAAACCCGCAAGTATTTAGCACAGACTGATTTCTTCTGGCTGAGAAAAGCTGTTCCCAAAACAGAGTGAGTAAAAAAAAAAGAAAAAAAAGACATTAAAAGTGAAATAGATAAATATGTTGATGGGTAAGGGAGTCTCTTTAGATCAAACTTTGTAATTCCCCTCAAGTCAGAGTAGCTGGCTTGCCAGTTATTTTGGTTTGGCAAAATCTGTGTTATCTTTTAGCAACTCTTATTTCTGATGTTGTATGAATCAATTGTTCAATCTAGTCATGACTTCCCCACTCCTAGCATCAATACATATCAAAAGAAGGCTAATTAAGATACAAATGTTCAAATCATTTCCAGATCTTGTTGTGAGTGTGTGTGTGTATATATTTATAACAAACAAATTGCTCTAGAATTTCACACTCAGGCAGAAATTTTTGAAGATCTTAAAACAAATATCTAAAACATAAAGTATGATTACAAATGTAGAAATAATTTTATACAGACACACCTGATTTTATTACACTTGGCTTTATCAAACTTTGCAGACAGTGCATTTTTTTTTTTACAAATTGAAGATTTGTGGCAACCCTCTATTGTCAGATGAAGTTTAGCATTTTTTAATGGTAAAATATTTTTAAATTAAGGTATATATATATTTAGATATAATGCCATTGCACACTTCGTAGACTACAGTATAGTATAAATGTAACTTTTATATGCACTGGGAAACCAAAAAAAAATTTTGTGATGTTTGCTTTACTATGGCGATCTATCACTGAACTCACAGTCTCTGAGGTATGCCTGTGATTATGGAATAATAACTCTAGGATATTTGTTAAGCTAATGCATATCAAAGAACTGACAGCTCTGATTATTTTTCTTCATAGCAGTTGTGATTTATACCGCTTTTCCCAGCTACTGGTAGAAACTTTTCCTACAGGTGAGGAAGTTTCACTAGGAACTTTTGGGTTCAGGGCCAGTTGTGATTCTCAATGATCATGATGATGACAGGAATTAAAATTAATATGTGTTTATAATGTTCTGGGAAGTGACTTATATATTTTAATTCATATTTATCCTCTAGTCAATTCTGTGAGGTGTTGGTTCAATTTATTATCCCCATTTTATAAAATGAACAAGAGGCTTACAACTGAGAAATTCTTCAGCTCAGGTTTACATTAATTTCTTTTCTGCCTGTTGATATTTGTTCCACTATGACCCAGTTCTCCAAGGTTGTTTTCTCTGTCTTCTCCAGATTGGGTAATTTCTTTTGAGCTATCTTCAAATTTACCAGTTCTTTCTTCTGCATTCTCAAATTTGCTTTTGACTCATTAACACATTTTCGTTTTGATTTTTGTACTTTTCAACTCCGAAAGTTCCATTTGCTTTTTAAAAAAATAGATTCTGTTTGTTTATGATTCTTTGTTGTCATTTGTCATCATATTCTCCATTAATTATTTGAATACAGTTTATTTTAATTCTTTGAACTAATTTACAATGATTGCTTTCAAGTCTTTGCTAAATCTGACATCTGGGCTCACTCAGAGTCAGTTTTTATTGGTTGCTTTTTTTCCTTTTGTACAGTTTTTCTTCTAGCATTATTTTTTGTCATTGTTGAAAATGACCTTTTCGATAATGTAGCAACTGTGGATTCTGATTTATTTTTCTGAGTCTTTTTTAAAAGTAACTTTCCTGGGCTTACTCTATAGAATCTGTCTTGGCTACAGTATGTGACCATAGATGTCTCTACTCAGTTTTAAAATTCTTATTTTTGTTTTTTAGCCTCACTTCATGAATGCTGCCCCTGTGTCTTCATAGCTCAGTCCTCTGCCAGTTGATCTGTGTCGGAGTTCGGAGTGCATTCCAAGTCACAAGCCGTTCTCAATCACCCCTGCAGTTTACTTTCCACTGGTCTCTCTGGGGTCTCCCCTGTACACATGCCTAATTTCCCACTCAGCCAGGGATGTGTGGAGAGCTTTTCTCCACGCTTCTGTGACTCTTTCAGTTATACTATCTCCCTTTTACATTTCTGGCTGCTCTATCACTTTTCCCAATGGGAACTGTAACTTCAGGGGAACAAAGGTGTGGGTTTTCTTCATTTATTTTCTACCAAGTTCATCACTTCTAGCTGACAGAGCTGCAACTTTCTACCATGACCGCAAGTGAGCTCACCCCCTGTGGCAGCAAAGCTGCTGATTTTCCAGCCAGTCCTATCGTAGTCAAAAAAGTTCTCTCTGATCAAACTGGGAGGGATGGGAGCAGTCCCGGGCAAGAAGACTACAGATTCCTGTTCTACTTCTTCAGTTCTGGCCGTTTTTCAAAATTAAATGTTTTTCAATGTGTTGTTTGCCTTCAATCAGTCTCCAGGGCCCTAAAATGGTTGACTGTTGACAATTTTGTCTATTTTTTATACCTGATTTTGATGGAAAGGATTTGTTGACCTCTCATGTGTCATAGCTGGAAGCCTGACTTCTATGGCCCCCATTTTTTTTTTTCATGGCCCATGTGTTAACCTTGGCTGATAATTCTGGTCTTCAGATTTTTCACTGACTTTTTTATGCTCTCTGGGTCTCTCATTACTCTCTCTTCCAACTCCCACCTCTGTTCTGGCCTCTAGGAAAAACTCTAGGCCCTTGACCATCCCTTGGCTTAAGGCTATGATTACCACCTCTCCCTCTTGGGGCTCCCATCTAGCCCTCCTGCCCTCTGCCCTTCAAATCTTCTTACAGCATCCATCTGCAAAGTAAAAGTGTTTAAGGAGTAGGCCTGAAGCTGAACTCTTCCCCTTACCTATCCCTGACTCCACTCAGAAGCCCAAAGAAAGGAAGCAGAAGGCTTTGGAACTTCTTTGGAAATGACGCATAGCTGATGTGTAACCATCTGCCCCACTGTCCTTCATTTTCTCTTCTCGTCACAATATCTTTCAGGCCATCCTGCTTGTTTCATTCCCAACCTGAACTAGTCAACAGAAATGTTAGATTTAGGATTCTTAAACCAGCTTCTCAAATCTCACAGCTTCACATATTAATAGTTTCCAGTATCTCAGTGAGCAGCTACATGTAATAAGTAAAGTGTTCTGCCTCTTCAGGTCTACTTCAGATAAGTTCAAACTCTTGTTTTTGCAACTTATGAAAAATTCAAGCTTCTCACCAGTATTTTTGTGAACTCTCAGGGTCTTCTCAGGGTTTCTTCTATATTGGAGATGCTGCCAAGTTAATTTTTTTTAATTTCAAAATGTCATTATTCATTTGGATGTGTAGCAAGGCCTGGCTTGCTAATATAAAAACTCCTAAATGTGCTATTTTTAACATCATCCTGAAATGCCAATGGGCTGTAAGACTCTAATGGCCTTGACTATTTTTAATATTTATGCCTCGGAAAAGTGCTGACTGACTGTGGGCTTAAGCAAACTGTGTGATTTGTGTCTTTTCCTTCTCTGTAAATGAAAACAAATACCTCTTTCACAAGAACATTAAATTGGTTAATGTTTCTGGAAAAGTTCTGCTGGAATGAAAATCAGTACAGTGCTAGTCATTCTTCAGACCATATGTCTTATTTCAGGGAAAACAACATTAAGAAATTTAAGATTCTCTTTGCACAGTACAGTGGTATGATAGACATTTTTTTTAAAAAGAAATTTCGGGTGGGTCCTTTTCAGGCATTCTGGCAAATTTTAGCTTCATGATACCTGGTAACTGTAATTGACATCTTTTTAGGTCTGCAAATTCAGGAGTTAATTGAGTGAGGATGATTCTGGAGTAGCTCCACTACACTGGTTTTCTTTGAACAGCACATCGTGGTTATATTTCCACAAAGCCCTGAAATAAATGTTTTGCTTCTTTGTGGGTATAGGAGATAAACACCTTTTATCTTTCATTCTCACGGAATCCATTTTAGCTGCACTAATGTGCATTAAGAAGTTTCTAACACGATGGGGAATGTCAGCAAGAATGAAATTAATTGGGTGGTCATCCCTGAAGGTACATATTTAGGGGTTGGTTCTCAGAATTGTCACTTCATCAGCTTGCTTAAAAATAGAGGATTTACTTCACTGCTCAGCTTGAGTCAAAAGTAATTTCTTTCCCTCAGGATCCTCTTTCTTTGACAGAAGTGATTTTAAGCCAGCCTCCCTATTAACTCACTCTCATTCTACTGTGACTAGACATGTCTGGGTTTTTTTTTCCTCTAGCTTCTGAAAAATATGTAAAAATACATCAAATGTCTCTACAGATTATGGTCCTGCCCAGAATTACCCACAGCATGGAATGGGACGGATGCAATCTGCAGGATATGAGAAATAAAGCAGTAAATACTCTATGGTTTTCCCATTCCACATTCCCCTAGACTATCTTTGAGAGTTAATAGGTAAAATGCAAAACTTTAGCCTGACATATATCTATTTTATATTGTTCAAAGAAATCCAGAGTATCAGTGTCTTTTCCTTTAGATTTTTGCATTTCATCATCCTATTCCTTTCACATATCCCATTGTCCAGTACAATTTCATCTTCATATATTTTTTAAATTTATACGAGACCTTTTTCATACCTCGTCTGCCAAATCCTTCCCTAAACACAGACTGCAGGAACACTGTAAAGACATAACAAAAAGAATTCAAAGCATTTGAATGACACCCTTTGTTTATTTAAGTAGATGTATACATAGCGATGGGCTTCCCTGGTGGCTCAGCAGTAAAGAATCCACCTGCAATGCAGGAGATGCAGGAGACGTGGGTTCGATCCCTGGGTCGGGAAGATCCCCTGGAGGAGGGCATGGCAACCCACTCCAGTATTCTTGCCTGGGGAATCCCATGGACAGAGGAGCCTGGCAAGCTACAGTCCATAGGGTCACAAACAGTCAGACACGACTGAAGCGACTGAGCATGCATGCATGCATACATAGCAATACAATGATTTAAATAGATTTTAATGAATTTTTGATCAGCATATACCACTTAGGCAATAGTCTTAGTCCAAGAGGAACTTAAAATCTTGTTGGGAGGTAAGTTGTGCAAACTCATATGCCTTCAGGGCCCAATTAGTTAACACATGTTGACCTGGACATGGTAGGAAGTGACAGAGACCATGGAGAACTAGTGATTGATTGCATGCCTCATTTGAAGGAATTCTGGTTCGGTACTTCTAAAACCTCTGTGTTGGGCAAATAAAACATTTTTTTTTCCTGGAGAAATTCAATTCATTGGCTAGGACTTTATCTGTGGACAGGCAGCTTTTCAGTGTTTCAGTTACCTTTTGCTGTGTAATAAATCACCCCCAAAATTAGAGGAGTAAAGCAGCAATAATTATTCATTTTTCTCTAGCATGGCTCTGGTGGTCACTGGGCCCTGCTGGCTGCTTCTTGCTCATGGTGTTTCCTGCAATTGCAGTCAGACAGTGGCAGGGGCTGGAGTCACATGGGAGGCTTCCTCTCCTAGTGTAGAATGATTGATGCTGGCTGTGGTCTGGAAGGCCTGCAGTGGCCTCTCCATGGGTACTGGGCTTCTTTGTGGTGTGCTGATTGAGCAAGAAATTTTGAAAAAGTTTCCTGAAAAAGAAGGAATGAGAGTGCACATGTGTTTACCAGGGAGAGCTTGTATCACCTTTAATTGCCTAGGATTGGAAGTCATGTGGTATTTTTAAAAAATTAATTAATTTATTTTAATTGGAGGCTAATTACTTTACAATATTGTAGTGTTTTTTGCCATACACTGACATAAATCAGCCATGGGTATACCTGTGTTCCCCATCCTGAACCTCCCCCCCTTCCATCCCCATCTCATCCCTCAGGGTCATCCCAGCACACCAGCCCTGAGCACCCTGTCTCATGCATCAAACCTGGACTGGTGATCTGTTTCACATATGATAATATACATGTTTCAATGCTATTCTCTCAAATCATCCCACCCTCGCCTTCTCCCACAGAGTCCAAAAGTCTGTTCTTTATATCTGTGTCTCTTTTGCTGTCTTGCATATAGGGTCATTGTTACCATCTTTCTAAATTCCATATATATGCATTAATATACTGTATTGGTGTTTCTCTTTCTGACTTACTTCACTCTGTATAATAGGCTCCAGTTTCATCCACCTCATTAGAACTGATTCAAATGCATTCTTTTTAATGGCTGAGTAATATTCCATTGTGTATATGTACCACAGCTTTCTTATCCATTCGTCTGCCAATGGACATCTAGGTTGCTTCCATGTCCTGGCTATTGTAAACAGTGCTGCGATGAACATTGGGGTACACGTGTCTCTTTCAGTTCTGGTTTCCTTGGTGTGTATGCCCAGCAGTGGGATTGCTGGGTCGTATGGCAGTTCTATTTCCAGTTTTTTAAGGAATCTCCACACTGTTCTCCATAGTGGCTGTACTAGGTTTGCATTCCCACCAACAGTGTAAGAGGGTTCCCTTTTCTCCACACCCTCTCCAGCATTTATTGTTTGTAGATTTTTTGATAGCAGCCATTCTGACTGGTGTGAGATGGTACCTCATTGTGGTTTTGATTTGCATTTCTCTGATAATGAGTGATGTTGAGCATCTTTTCATGTGTTTGTTAGCCATCTATATGTCTTCTTTGGAGAAATGTCTGTTTAGTTCTTTGGCCCATTTTTTGATTGGGTCATTTATTTTTCTGGAATTGAGCTGCAGGAACTGCTTGTATATTTTTGAGATTAATTCTTTGTCAGTTGCTTTGTTTGCTATTATTTTCTCCCATTCTGAAGGCTGTCTTTTCACCTTGCTTATAGTTTCCTTCATTGTGCAAAAGCTTTTAAGTTTAATTAGGTCCCATTTATTTATTTTTGCTTTTATTTTCATTACTCTGGGAGGTGGGTCATAGAGGATCCTGCTGTGATTTATGTCAGAGAGTATTTTGCCTATGTTTTCCTCTAGGAGTTTTATAGTTTCTAGTCTTACGTTTAGATCTTTAATCCATTTTGAGTTTATTTTTGTGTATGGTGTTAGAAAGTGTTCTAGTTTCATTCTTTTACAAGTGGTTGACCAGTTTTCCCAGCACCACTTATTAAAGAGATTGTCTTTTCTCCATTGCATATTCTTGCCTCCTTTGTCAAAGATAAGGTGTCCATAGGTGCGTGGATTTATCTCTGGGCTTTCTGTTTTGTTTCATTGATCTATATTTCTGTCTTTGTGCCAGTACCATACTGTCTTGATGACTGTAGCTTTGTAGTATAGTCTGAAGTCAGGCAGGTTGATTCCTCCAGTTCCATTCTTCTTTCTCAAGATTGCTTTGGCTATTCAAGGTTTTTTGTATTTCCATACAAATTGTGAAATTATTTGTTCTAGTTCTCTGAAAAATACCGTTGGTAGCTTGATAGGGATTGCATTGAATCTATAGATTGCTTTGGGTAGTATACTACCATTTTCACTATATTGATTCTTCTGATCCATGAACATGGTATATTTCTCCATCTATTTGTGTCATCTTTGATTTCTTTCATCAGTGTTTTATAGTTTTCTATATATAGGTCTTTTGTTTCTTTAGGTAGATTTATTCCTAAGTATTTTATTCTTTTCATTGCAATGGTGAATGGAATTGTTTCCTTAATTTCTCTTTCTGTTTTCTCATTGTTAGTGTATAGGAATGCAAGGGATTTCTGTGTGTTAATTTTATATCCTACAACTTTACTATATTCATTACTCTAGTAATTTTCTGGTTGTATCTTTAGGGTTTTCTATGTAGAGGATCATGTCATCTGCAAACAGTGAGAATTTTGCTTCTTCTTTTCCAATCTGGATTCCTTTTATTTCTTTTTCTTCTCTGATTACTGGAAGTCATGTGGTATTATTTCCACTGCATTTTATGCTTTAGAAGTCACCAAGGCTAGCCTACAGTCAAGAGGAGAAAACTTGAGTCCACTTCTTGAGAAGAATATAAAAAAATTACAAACAGGTATTAAAACCAACATAGGTCACATTATACTGGAGAATAGTACAACTAAATATATGATATATTCAGATACAATCAGGGAGATATACACAATATCTAAAGACTGACTTGGTGTGGGTACTATCCCAGGAGAAGAAATAATAGCATCCGCAACTGGTAGGCTCTGTTAGTACAGCTGCTTAATATCTCCAAGGCTCCAAATACATCCTAGAGTCAGGGAGCTCTGGGAAATCAAGAAAGGTTCGATCATGCGTCTCATATAAGATGTTTAAGTAATTCTTACTGAAGTTTCAGAGGCCCCATCAGGCTCCATCTCATTGTTTGATTTTTTTGTTTTGTCTGCCTTTGTCCTCTAGAAGTTAGAAACATTGTTTCTACATGGCTCTTACCCTAATATTTTGAGTTTATTATTTGCTAAAGGGAGGGGAGTTGGGAGGAATGGGCAGAGAAGAGATGAGTTCTATGAATACATTTCATCTTTGGTACATACTGTGGTTCAGCCCAATGTGATTTAGAAGCCAAGTTGAGAGGCGCCTGGATTCTTCCCTCTTGACTCAAAGAGCAGACGTAAAAATGCTGGATTCTTTGTGTAATAGTTTCCCATTGCTGCTGTAATGAATTACCACAACATTATCAGCAAGTCAGAACAACACAAATGTGGTCCCTCACAGTTCTGTAGGTCAGAAATGTGGGGTGACTTGGCTGATTTCTCAGCTCCCATTTTCATAAGGCTGAAATCAGGATGTCAGCTGGCTTGGCTCTTAGCGGGAGCCCCTGGGAAGAACCCTCTTCTAGTCTCATTCAAGCATTGGCAGATCCAGTTCCTTGTGGTTGTAGGACTGAGGTTCTTACTTCTTCACTGGTTGTCAGCTGGTGGCCACTGTAAGCTCCTAGAGGACTCTGTCTGCTCTTTGCTGTGGCCCCTATGTCTCACAGCCAGCCACAGCATGTCAAATCCTCCTTGCCCTTGAAATTTCTCTAACTTTTTGTTCTGCAACATCTCTTCTTACCTTCTTCCCTGTTGCATATCTAGGGTTCAAGTCAGAGAAGGTTCCACATTTTTAAGGATGTGCGTGATTACATTAGGCTAGCCTGGGATAGTCAGGATAATTGCCCTGTTTTAAGTTCCTTGACCTTAATTACACCTACAGAGTCCTTTTTGCCATGCAGTGTAGCATATCCACAAGATCCAGAGATGAAGGCATGGACATCTTTGGGAGGATGCTTAATTATACTTAACTACAAGTAGTGACATTAGGTCAGTAAATGTGCTTTCTCCTGTGCTTTCTTCCTTACAAAGGTAAGCCAGCCAATAAATTTATGTCAAACATTAGGGTTTATTGAAACACGAATCCTAAAATTTGAAGGCAAAGAATATATATATTTTATGGAAATGAGTATAGGTTTCAGCTTTGACAAGAGGCACTCTTTCTTGATTTCCAGTATTGTCTCCAGTATAATGCTGAAGAAAACTGATTTGAAGTCAGATAGACTAGACCTTGTGCGAGTATATAGTGTTTGTCAGTCTCATTGTCCTTTCCTGTGAAATAGGTTTTCCCCCATAGAAACTATAGGAATTATTAACCTGTGGCTAGAAAGTGCATAGGGCATAATAAGTGCTCAGTGAGTGTTAGCTGCTGCTGCTACTAATAATAATAACCAGATGACAGTCATGGACTTTTTATAAGAGGAGAAGGTATGGGTGGACCAAGTAGAATGAGCACCTGGATTTCCTACCAGTTTCATGTTAGTCTGACATAAATGATTAGTCTGACATAATTACTCTTTTAGACATAAATTGGTAAAATGATTGTTCCGAAAAGGGATTTATATGTTTATTTTGAGTACTTTAAGGCTTGGTTTTAATCATAAAGGGCAGTGCCTGAAACTCACAGGCATAAAGTCAGGGGTCAGCAAACTATGGCTTGAGGGCTAAATCTTGCCCGCTGCATGGTTTTGTACAGCCCAGAAGCTAAGAATGATGTTTAGAGATAAATGTTCATGGTCAGTTTGATGGTAGGAAGCACTAACTTTGAACCTCGAAGCGTAATGTTCTGCCACTGAAGAATTTCGTTCCTCTCATTAATAGGCCCATATTACTAAAAATTGTACTCGATTATTATATTTTGACTTTCATCAATAAAACTTGATAGAAAATTTTCTCTCACTATAAAAGTACCTACATAATATCCTTGATTTTGTCTCTTGGTCCAGGAAATGCCTAAATGTTTATAATCTGTTTACAGAGAAAATTTGCTGAGTCTAATCTAAGTAACCTCCTGTGCATTTAAAATGCAGTATGGACTCTTCATAGCTGGAAGGCACTCCCAAGATCTCTTAGTGCAGTACCTTAGTGTTATAGAGAAACTGAACCAGGAAGATAGGCAACTTGTGCACCACAGCCTGGCTAATTAATGACAGAGCCCAGATGAGCCATTAGAACCTTTGGTGCTTAAATCAGTAAATGTTCTATGGGAGCTGGCAGACCTTCTGGGTAGCATGGTTTTGCTTTATTCTCTCTCTTTACATGGACTTCTATGTTGTCACCCATCTCAAACCTTTAATGGACAAGTCAACCTAGAAAACTCAGCTGTCCTGTGGCCCCATTGAACAGTGCCTGCTAAACATCAGTGTGTTGCTCTGTTTCTATCTGTGGGTAGATCCTTTTAGATTTGAGAAATTTTTCATTAAAGTTGTTTCAGAAGCCTTGGTACCCTTTTCCATTTTCAGTAATGTTGAATAACCAGATATGTTCGGTTTAGGATGAGATTGTTCATAGAGCAGAGCAATAGCCCTTAACTGAGGTGATAATTTCCCCACATGTCCCACTTCCCCATTGTTCCCTGGTTATTTGCTAATAAATTGTGCCACCTTGTATGTGTTTCAATGCACTCCTGCCTGGATAATGGTGATCACTTGGTGGTGTTTCTTTCTCTTTCTACAGGTGGTTTACAAATCCAACGACTGTCATGAAAGTGTTAGTTGCTCAGTCGTGTCCAACTCTTTGTGACCCCATGGACTGTAGCCCACCAGGCTCCTCTGTCCATGGAATTCTCCAGGCAAGAATACTGGAGTGAGTTGCCATGCCCTCCTCCAGGGGATCTTCCCGACCCAGGGATCGAACCCAGGTCTCCTGCATTGCAGGCAGGTTCTTTACCATCTGAGCCACCAGGGAAGCCCAAGCTTTATATAACCATTAAGTTAAAAAAAAAAGGAAAACAACTACAGTATATAAAACTGCAGTGACGTTGGAACGTCATTGAAAGAGGAACAAGCTTCCACTTTTCTGTCATGATGGTCTTACTAATGTTTGTTTTATTTCTAGGATTGACGGGAAAAACAAGTAGGTAACTGGGCAGATTTTAGAAGCTGTTAAGAAAAGCTTTGAAATGCTCTAAATAATCCTGGGGTGTAAAGTCTTGAGTTTCTTTTATTTACATGTACTAGTACATGGGCTTCCCAGGTATCCCAGTGGTAAAGAATCCACCTGCCAATGTAGATGTGGGTTTCGATCCCTGGGCTGGGAAGATCCCCTGGAGAAGGAAATGGCAACCCACTCCAGTATTCCTGTCTGGGAAATCCTATGGACAGAGGAGCCTAGCAGGCTACAGTACATGGAGTCCCAAAGAGTCAGGCACAACTGAGCGACTAAATAACAGCAACAGATTAGGTACATAATTATAAATACCATGATAAGTTAAAAACATTATTAAGGATCATATTGCCACAAATAAAAAAATCTGACAGCACCAAGTGTTGATGACAGAGATGCATAGTGCTAGTGGAAATGTAAATTGGTTCACCCACCTTGCTGCACAATTGGGCAACACCTGGAAAAGCCAAAGGTGGATGTATATGTCCATGAATGTCATTTAAGCTCTTGACATGTGCCCAAATGCTGTCACTCAAAGTGTGGTCCAGTGACTATCAGCAACAGAGCCCCAGGGGAACTTGTTAGAAATGCAAATTCTCGGGCCCCACTTTAGACCTATTGTTCATAAACCCTGGATATGGGGCCCAGAAATCTGTTTTATTAAGCCCTCCAGGTGAGGCTAACATACTTGGGGAAGCAGTGCCCTAGAGAAGTCTCACACGGGGAGGCCCACTTGAGAATGCTTATAGCAGTGTTCTTTATAATAGCAGCAAAAGGGGAATAACTTACCTGGTGTACCAAAAGAAAATAAATGAAATGTGTCATGTTCACACAAGGGCGTGCTATGCAGCAGTGCACAGTGAGTGGCCAGAGTGACATGGATGAAGTTCACAAATAATAGGTTGTGTGTGTGTGTGAAAAAAACAACTTGGGAGAGTACATGGAAGAAGACATCATAAAAAAAGAGTTGAAAAGCATGCAAAACAGTTCTGTATATTGTCCACAGGTCCATCCATGTGTAGTAAAAATATGAAGACATTGACAAAAATGACAGACACTGCAGGTTGGCAGTGAGCTGTTGTGGGAGGGCAGGCTATTCCCGCTGATGCCCTTGCTGGTTTTTCACCTCCCCTTGCACCTCTTCTGGTCTCCACACACCCTCGCTTGTATGGTGTGTGCATCTAATTCCATGGTTTTAAGTGCACATCTAATCCCATGGTTTTAAGCCTGTCTCTTTGCTGTTTGGTGAATGCAGGTGATGGAATTTATAAGGACTTGCTACCCTTGGCCTGCCCCTACTGTTTCCCCTGGGATCCCTCTAATACCCTCCTCACTTGCCTCCCTGCTTCTGACTGAACTCATCCCCCTATGATCTAGTCTAAATATAACATTGTAGCCATTTTAATGCTTTTTATAGTTGTCTCATGTCCTTCCTTTGCTCAAAACCCATTATTAGCATCCCGTCTCACACAGAATACAAGCCACATTACTTGAAGTGGCCCTGAGGCCTGTTATCATGCTGCCTTTGTCCCCCCTCTCTTTCAGCTACACTGGCCTCCTTCCTGTTCCTGGACCACAAAATATTCTTCCTTCCAGGCATTTGTACTCGGGATTCTCTTTGCCTTGGAAAATCTCCCCAAGTGATCTGCATGGTTTGTGCAGATCAAATCTTCCTTCAAATCCTTGCCTGAATACCACCTTCTCCTTGATGCCTTCTGTCTGCCCACTTGTGGCAGGTCCTCCAGCAGGACTCCCCGACCAGAGAGAATAGCCCACTCCCAGCAGGCACACCTTTTCAGCGTCGCCCTCATGTGGCCACGTTGGGGAATGACAGTGTCTACAGAACTGGAACTGGTATGGGCTAGTACTTAACAGTATGTTAGCTGGCGGTGTATTATTATTATGAAAACGCCATTGCTTTCTTCCCCCGCCCCCAGCTTTACTGAGGTATAATTGACAAATAAAAATTGTATCTATTTAAAATATACAACACAACGCTTTGCTATAGCTCTGAGTTGAGTGCTAAGCTGCATGTGTTACGTGGGTACTTACATTTTAGATAGTAATTATAGCTACTATTTATAATAATATGGGTTTTGTTTATATAATATGAATTATATCATTTGGAATAACTTATTGAATGATAGAAAGTTCTTTGAATTATCTATTTTTAAAGAAAATTTTTACTAGGTATGTGGAAAAGAATATATGTAGCATGCTAGAACACAGAAAGTTAGAAAGTATATAAGAAAACATATAACAAAATAAATAATGTTTATGAACCCACCACACATCCAAGAACCAGAACATTCCTGATGTCATTGCATCTGTCTATGTTCCTCTCCATCCCTTTCTTATTCCCCACCATTGCACAGTTCTGATTTTTGTGTTTATCATTTCTCTTTTTAAAGAAATTTGAAGCTATTTACATATCCTTAAGCAATATATTGTTTATTTTTCATTATTTTTAGCATAATAAAATGGAATTATATTGCATGCAATCTTAAGCAACTGTGATTTTCTTTCAGCATTTTTTTAAGACTCATCCAGGTAGCATGTGGCAGTAGGACTTTCATTTTCACTGCTGTGTAACATTCCATTGTGTGACTGTACCCGAGATTACTTATCTGTTCTACAGAGCTATGAGTTTCCCTTTTCCTAGGTTTTCACTGTTCTTTTTTTTTTTTCATTTATTTTTATTAGTTGGAGGCTAAAATTACTTTACAACATTGCAGTGGTTTTTGTCATACATTGAAATGAACTAAACAGTGTTTCTCTGAATATTCTCATATGTGTCCCCTGAAACAAGTGTTTCAAGTATATACTATGAGTGGAATTACTGTGCAAATACTCAACTTTACTAGGTAACACCCAATGTTTTCCACAGTGAGTGTTCCAAAGTACAGAGTGTTTTCACCAGTTCTCATTTTCATCACTTCTTGGCATTGGTAGACAGAATTTTCACCATTCTAGTGAATATAATAGGTCAGTTCTTATGCCAGAAAAAGCATTGAGATAGATTCTTCACCAATATTTCCACATTCACTTTCCAGTGTCAGTGAATGCTTACTGCTCTTTGGGGGATTTAAGTATGCCTAATAATATTTTTGCCTCCAGAATTCATCCCTGTCCAACCTTTTTTTTTAATCTGAGAAGAGCTGATTATATCAGAGGTTTACTGAAGAAGCAGCCATTTCAGGGTAACCGAGTGGTTTCACAAAGCTCAGGAGCAGAGGGGAATGGACAATTTGAAGCAGTATTTTAATTAAGAGATTCAAGCTGTTTCTATTTTCCTAATGACCAGTGCTTGCTCTCATTGTAAATTACATTCTCAGGCAAGATGACAAGGAGTCCTATGGGTAACTTTTTTTCTCTCTCCTCTTTCTTATTTTCTGGACTACAAATTAAGACAGGTGGAGTTCCTTCTTATACATTTCCCCACTGGGTTTCCTGGGACCCTGCCCCCCCCACAACCCCCAACTGCCTTCTTTTTGCTCCACTGAAGAAGTGGAAAATTGAGGTGATTTTCTAAAATGAACATCTTTATTGATTAGGGGCTGATTCTGACAGCATGTGGCCATCTGTTTAATTGGGTTTCACATCTAAGTTGTAGCTATACTTAGTAACGTGATTTATGAGAATTTCACTCAGTTCCCATTATCATTTTCTAATTTATGCCATTTAAGTCAACTTCTGCATACAGTAGAGACTTGAGTAGAAAATAGAAAACCTGTAGGGTTTTTGTTTATTTGTTTGTTTTTACAAATCCATACCTGTATGTGAAATCTTATGATTTGTGATTATCTTTCAATGTTAGATTTTTACAGGGTGTTTATAGCTTCTTATTTTTCTACCCTTGTCAAGCTAGGTAGCAGTGTCTTCAGACATAGAGTGTAGTGTGAAATAATAATGGCTTAAGTCTGCTGTATGGGAAGTTATACTCAGGAGCTATTGCATAATTTAATTATATTTGAACTGATAAGGTGGTTAAACAGGAAATCAAGGAGCTGAGGTTGTTAGTGCCTAAACTTGTGCTTCCCTAACTCTGTGATAAATGTAGATCTGGTCTTCCTGCTTTTAGTAAGGAGACCAAACTTTGATGGGAGACCTTGTATGCCACTGATTCAGCTGCATGACCTTGCTCAAGGTGTTTCTCCTTCCTGAGCCCTCTTGTCCTCATCTGCCATATGTTGAGGTTAGAGTTTTTGATAGGATTTAACAAGATCAATTTGATAAGTGCCAACATACATCAGGGTCATGGTTTTGTATATCAAAACCCGGCATGCCCACAAATAATGCCTGGGATAGCCAGTCGGTCACAGGATGCACAGCATAATATGAAGCTTGGGGGAAGGGATATTTTGAACTTTTGTCCTCAGAAGATTTTATACATTAAAACAATATTTTGGCAAACTTCCCTGGTGGTCCAGTGGTTAAGACTCTGCTTCCACTGCAGGGGGCACAGGTTCAATTCCTGGTTAGGGAACTAAGATCCCACATGCCACATGGAGTAACCAAATAAATGTTCATAGCAGCTTTATTCATAATAGCAAAATTCCAGAAAGAACCTAATTTCCATCAACAGAGGAGTAGTTGAAGGAACTGTGGTATATTCATACAACTGAATATTGCACAGCAATGAAAAAGAATGAACTGCTCCATTCTACAGCATGTGAAAATGCCGCTAACTTATAATGTCCAGTGAAACAGTGCATGGTTCCATTTATATGAAGTCCAGGAATAGAGAAACAAATTTGTGGTCGAAGTGATAGCAGTTAAAATAATGATGCCCTTTGTTTGGGGGGATATTGACTGAGATGGGGGCTTGGAAACATCATCTTGATCTGGGAAGTGGTTGCACAGGTAATACTTCGGTAAAAACTCACTGTGTTCTAATTTTTTTATATACCATAAAATTTTGCCTTTACTTTATGTATATAATACCTCAACAGAAATAGTAATACCTCCGTTCTCCCTTTAAAATGTTTAGAATAGCATATAGCATACACAGACATGTGGGCTGATGACAGGTGACCTCAGACCAAGCTGCCAGAAGTGTAGATGAGGGATCGCAAACATTTTCTGTAAAGGGCCAGATAGTAAATACTTTTGGCTTTGGAAGCCAATTTGATTTCTGTTGCAAATTCTCAACTTTGCCATTGCAGCCACGGACAATTCATAAACAAATGAGCATGGCTGCGCTCCAGTGGAACTCTTTAGAGTGCTGCAGTTTGCCAGTCAGGGGTGGAGAGCACTGGGAGAGGACGGGATCCAGGGAACCTTGTAGCGTGTTGCTGCCCCAGCTTCCAAAGTAAAATACTTCAGGTCCAGTCAGGCAGTGGTCCTGAGCTGTGGTGGGGAGCCACTCACATTTGGTTCTCATCTGCACTGATATGGACTGGTGTTTAGCAGAAGATTCACTTCATGTATTCAGTATCAAAGTGTATCTGCATAGTGCCTCATTTCAGTATTAGTTTTTTATTTTCATAGGTCTCAAATCATATTAAGCATTTATTTTAAGCAAATAAAACCTTGGCTTGAAAATAAGCAAGGCTGAAGGGCTAAAACCAATGATTTTATTATCTTATACGCAAGGGATTTAGTTGCCTCAGTTGAATCACAGATACTCTGCTAAAGAAGATAAGCCTTTGTCCAGAGGCTGGGCTTATGCCGGCATCAAACTATAGAATTAATCCCAAAATCAAACATAGACTTGTTTTGCTGTTAAGGAAATAACTGTGTTTCAGACTAGTAGAATTTCTCATGCTTTGCTGACTGCCTGAAACCATAAAGTGGAAGCCAAGTTAGCAAATACTCACCTGCGGCCTCTACTGGACTTTAATGAAATTAAATCCCTGAATCCACTTGATGGTGTATTTGAGGAGAATTTGAAAATAATCTGCCATAGTTTGGAAGCTCGAAGAAAGGAAACTCAAGTGGCCACCCAATCCAGACTTCTTATTATCTAGAAGAGATCCTGACAGAGCAATTCTTAGTAATTTTTCTACTGATTCATGTCATATTTATAGCACCCCCCCCCCCCCCATGATTCTTACTTTCTGGTAGTCACACTCCTGTGTAGTCTATCCAACACCAGATGAGGCTGACCTCTGTAACTAATAGGATACTGTGGAAATGGCAGAGAGTGACTTCTGAGGCTAGGTCATAACAGACATATGGCTTTTGCCTTGCTCTCTTGGATTGATCACCCGGGGGGAAGCCAGCAACCATGTCATGAGGGCCCTCAGGAAGCTGGTGGAGAGGTCCACGTGTAAAGGACTCAGGGCCTCCTGCCCGCAACCAGCACCCTGTGCACCCGCCATCTTGGAAGCTTGTCCTCTAGTCCAGCCAAGCCTTCGGATGATGGCGGCCCACACTGGTATCCTGACAGCAACCTCATGAGAGACCCTGAGACAGACCATCCAAATAAGCTGTGTCTGAATTCCTGACCCAGAGAAACTGAGACAGTAGATGTTTATTGTTTTGAGCCACTATTTGGGGGGAATACTTTATTATATAGCAAAAGATAAGTGATAGAGACATTCCAACTCCCCAGGTACTGAGTTCAGTGCTAGGTCTATATAATACTGTATGGTGTAGTGGTTAAGAGTGTGGGCTTTGATTCTGAATCCTGACTTGGCCACTGATAACTCGTGACCTTGGACAGGTTGCTTAACATCTTTAGGCATCAGTTTAATTACCTATAAAATGGAGATAATAGTAGTGGCTATCTTGTAGGGTGGTGAAGATTAAAGGTGGTAATATATGTAAAATGCTTGGAAGAGAAACTGGTTTATAGTAGGTAGTCAATAAATCTTAGCTGTTAAAGAGTTCTTGCTTTTGAGGCATCGGGAGAGAGACTTGTAATCAGGCATTTATAGGAGATCATAGGAAGGGTGTGCAGTGCATCCTGGTAGACTCAGAGCAGTGGTAATTACCTAGGGGAGTGAAGGTTGGCTTCACAGTGAAAATGGCATTTGAGTGGGCTTTGAAAGGAAAAGAAATCTGTAGGCAAATAAGGTAGGTTGGGACACGCAGAAGTACTGACTGGTACAAAGGCAACACACACAGAGGATGGCAAGGTGGTCACAATTGCTGGGGGACAGACCGCATGTGTTAGATGTGAGGAGGAAGGCATAATGGGAGATGAAATGTAGAAGAAGTAAATGAGGACCTTGTAAGCCACATTGAGGAGCAAGCCATAGGGATCTGGTATAGTTTTCTTTCTGGAGAAGAAAATGGCACCCCACTCCAGTATTCTTGCCTGGAGAATTCCCATGGAGAGAGGAGCCTGGCGGGCTACAGTCCATGGAGTTGCAAAGAGTCAGACACGACTGAAGTGACTTAGCACAGCACAGCACATAGTTTTCTTTGGGAGGAGAGAAACTTCAGTTTCAGTTCCTTGGTCTTAATCTCAAAGATCATGGCTTGAAGAGGGAAAAGACTGAGGCTCCTGAGGCCACTGAGGCCAGCTAGGGGTTGGGAAAGTGGCTCAAGAGAAGATTGGGGAGGGTGTAAACCTAGGTGGTGGCAGTGGTGAGAAGAATTAGGGAGTGGATAAGTTAAATCCCAAGATTGTTCTCAAATAATGGTGTAATGATAATACAGGTAGTTTCACAACTTTTCCACTGATGCTTTGAAGGACTCCCATAAAATGGAGAGTACGATTGTTCTTTGCAGCTGCTCTTCACTGAGAACCACTAACGTGCCAAGCATTGTGCTGGATGCTTTACCATGTGTCATCTCTAGTCTTCACGGAAGATCTCTAAGCTTGGCACTGTGGGCCATTTTACAGAAGAAGAAACTGAAGCTCAGGGAGGCCAAATCACATGGGAAAGAGCACACAGCTAGCACAGCTGGGAGTAAAATGCAGCTTCTGTCATTACAGACTTAATCTTCATCCTACACTGCTCGATGCTGGATAAGAAATATGGGAATTACATGAAATGGTACCTGTGAACACACTCAGACAAAGTTGCAAGCATGATATAATTGTATGTTAGAGTAATCACGCTATTCTGCCCTTCCCCATATGGTGGGGTGTTGTTTCTGTTTGATATGGAAGCAAGATATTGTTGGATGTGGAGACAGCCAGGAGGTGAAGATTGGAAGGTCAGGTGGCCGTGCTAATATCGTGTCTTCGGGGGTGGGGCCTGGAGCAGCCACTGATGAGTGCCGTCTGTGAGGGTGAGCTGTTTGGTTATGCCCCTGATCTTCCAACCATCAGATTCTGGTAGAGTGGGGGGGGGGGGGTTATGGGTTATATATTTTGCTCTATTTCCCCAAAATGTTTTTCTTCACAAAATTTACTGTGAAATTCAAAAACTTTTGTTAAGTGCGTTGAAGTTAAGTCATGAGCAAACTGCAAATAGTTTGCAAAATGGTGTACATGATGCATTTAGCAAGGTCATGGGACACCCACCTGCTATGATTATTTTAAGACGTTCTTGTCCTGGTTTAGTCCAAGACTCTGGAGGTCCTAATACAGTCTCCTGTCTTGGGGCCTGACCAAGGAGGCAGCTGAGAATGACATTCTGGGCAGTGCCACCGAGGGACAAGGTGCCTTTATGTGGGGAGCCCTGTAGTCTCATGGCATCCCTGGAAATTGTGAGTACCAGGACCCATGCCCAGAGGGACATGTTTACCACCTGCCATGCACTTCCGAACGTGCATGCATGGGGCAGGACACATGCTTTTTCCAGACAGAAGACTGGCAGCTTTGCTGCAGGGCCACTAGCAGAAAGCACAGAACAGTTTTAAAGGTCAGTAGGGCTTCCCTGGTGGCTCAGCTGGTAAAGAATCCACCAGCAATGCAGGAGACCTGGGTTCGATCCCTGGGTTGGGAAGATCCCCTGGAGAAGGGAAAGGCTACCCAACTCCAGTATTCTTGCCTGGAGAATTCCATGAACTGTATAGTCCATGGGGTCACAAAGAGTCGGACACAACTGAGTGACTCACTTTCTGACTCAAGAGGCAGGCTGTGAGTGGAACATGCTCTAGGAGTGACATGGATGTGAGTCAGGGTGTGAAAAGCATCAGAAAGCTGGAAAAGAGCCATGGTGAGAGGCCAGGAGTCAAAAATCTCTCATCTGTCATGATGGTCACAATCTCACTTGTCCTCCCTTAAGAAAAATTAGTTGTTTTGAACCTTTATTACAAAAGTATTTTATCTTTATTGTGCCAAAGCTTGAAAAATTTAGATAAACTAAAAATCTTTTTAAAGTGAATCATAATTTAAAATAGCTACATTTAATACTTTTGTTGAATCTCAATGTTTATCTACCATATTTAAAAATTGCAATTAAACATGAGCTCATCCAATTATACTGTTTTTTCCCCCACTGAAATTTGTAACAAATATTTTTTAAAATTTATTACGAATTCTTCTAAGTCACCATGCCTAATATTCCACCAAATAAAAGCGCCTTGATTTCTCTAATTTTCTACTGATAGACATTTAGGCTGTTCTATTGCAAACAACAACAGCAGCAACAAAAACTACTGAGATGCATTTTGTGACTAAGTCTTTGTCAAATATGAGTGTATTCTTTAGGGTAAATTCCCAGATATGGAGAAATTACAGTCAAACGGTATGCTCAATTTATGAAGTTTTAAAATACTGTTATCCTACTTCTCTTGAGAAGAGTGGTACCAATTTATATTTTCACTAACAATAGATGAGAAGGTTTTCTTTTACTGAGTTAGGCATTGTGAAAATACTGCTGGAGGAGATGAATAAAGAGACTCAGTGTTTGTTTGTTTGTTTGTTTTGTTTTGTTTTGTCTCATTGATAAGGGGAGAATGTTAGTTACACCCAGATATGGCTCAGTGACACCACACAGGCATTTGTTGAGGCATCTACTGTTCTCCCAGGCCTAGACTGAACATCACTACCCATAGTGTCAGTTTTGAATACCTAGGATAGCAGTTGTGTGTGTGAAATGACCTGGTGGAGCATGAGTAGAATCCAAGATACTGAGCTGCATTGTGGGAGGAAATTTGTGTTTTCTCTGCCAGATTTTGAATTCGAGCAGTGGTTCTCAAAGCGTGGCCCCTGGATCAGCAGCATTAGCGTCACTTGTAATAAATGGATGTTACCTGGCCCCATCCCTGATCTCCCAAATAAGAAACTCTGGCAATGGGCCCAGCAATATATGTTTTAAGAAGATTTTAACTATCAAACCTCTGCTACATGCTGAAGTTTGAGAACTGCTGAGCTATAAAAATGGAGCAAATGCAAACGAGGTCAGACTTGGGTGGGTAAATGTAAGGAGGCTAACTTGTCCTGGTTTGCCTGGGACTGTCCCAATTTTATCACTGAAAGCTCCGCATCCTAGGAGCTCCTTCAGGCCTGGGCCAACAGGGACGGTTGGTCACCCTGGTAAATAAGAAGTGGATCTGTTTGTTGCAGCCTGGAGGTAATTATGGCACAAAAAGAATAGAAAGGCCAGAAGAGAAGGCTTCAAGATGGGGGGCAGATTTTGGAAGCTACTTTCTGCTTGTCAGTTCTAGGCTGATGGATATGGTGGCAGGAGGTTACCTGTGGGAAGCCAGCAGATGGCCAAGGCATCTTGCTGAATCCCTTGACGTGAGTCACAGCTGTTAGAACTTGATATTTTCTGGAAAGGGGATGGTTGGCATTCACCAAACTACTGCAAGATGCCAAATTGAAAAAAAAATCCACTATTAATCTTAGCAGTGATGACAATGAAATCCCTTTACAGCAAAAAATATAACCAAAAGTGCTTTGTAATTGCAGCAATTTCCATGTTCCTACTGATGGCCCCCTAGCTTCTAGAAGAATGGTATCTGGCTTATCTGATTATGAGAACTAATCCTGAATAAGATGTAACAGTCATTCTCTCTTAGACTGAGAATTCAGCCTGGATTTTCCAAAGCAGTTGCAATTAAAACTATTTTTGTCCTTTTGTAAAATCATAATTTATAAGCCATGTAAAGTTTCAGTTTTAAAAGAATAGTCTGTGAAATTATAATACAAATATGTAATCATATGTTATAAGCACTGTGTTGAGGAGCAGTAAAGAGAGGAGAATGAGACAAGAGGGCTGACTTATATACATCAGTTAAGTTAAATATAAGCAGCTCCTTATTTTTCCTAAACTGAGATTTCTGTACTTGTTTGCATATTAGAATTACCCGGGGAGCTTTTATAAGCTCAGTATGCATCAGCATACTGACGTTCAGGGCTCCATCCCAGATATCGTGACCTGATGTGTCTGGGGCAGGGACATGGGTTTATTTTATAAAGCCTCCCCAAGGGATTCTAATGTCCAGTTGGGGTTGAGAATCCAGGGGGTCGCAATGAGGATGCATCAAAATAACTGGGGACCTGTTGAAAACTCTGACCCCTCACTGATCTTACAGATCTTTTACCCATTAGCCCACACGTGTGTATAGGTAATCCCTTTCCACAACACACGTATGTATCTACTCCCATGTATCCAGTATTTCTCCACTGAGTTTAAAGAATATTTCAATTAAACATACACTTTAGAGAGCTTTGGTATCAATTCACCTTCCTCTTTAGATTTTACAAAATGGAATTTTTTTCTAGTTGTATCCTTTTCCCTTTCCCTGGGTTGTTGTTTCTTTGAGGACATTTGTAGGTTTTGGCTTTCTTCACTTCGTTTGATGATCCCTAGTTTTATCTATGTTCCTGAAAGTTGAATGGATTTATTCTTTTGTGTGTGTGTGGATTTCCCAGTTGCACTGTGGTAAAGAATCTGCCTGCCAATGCAGGAGGTGCCAGAGACATGGGTTTGATCTCTGGATCAGGAAGATCCCCTGGAGGAGGAAATGGCAACCCACCTCAGTATTCTTGCCTGGGAAATCCCATGGACAGAGAAGCCTAGTGGGCTATAGTCCATGGGGTCACAAAGAGTCATTCGCATGCATACTGAAAATTGGAGGCCTCCCATCTTGTTAAATCTGACCAAACATGGAAACAATAGGAAATGATGTGCCAGTTTGACTATAGTTATTTTTAAAATAGTCACCATTTGTAAATGTTCATATATTAAAAAAACTTCACACCTAAAAATAACCAAACCTTGGAGGATAATGCTTTTAAAATACTTGCCACATGTTAACCTTTCTGAGCCGTACACTTACGGATGTCAGATATGGAACTTAAAATTAATGTGGCAATTACATGAAAACATACAAAGAATGTAGGGAAAAGAGATTAAGTTTGTTCAATATTGCTAGGACCAAAGGACTCTGATCTATATCAGTATTTTGTCTGATTTTCTCATTGTAGCCTATGCCCTCACCACAAAAGGGAAAATATCCTACTTTTATTCTTTGGTGGTAAGGAGGGCTAAGAGGACATAGGGGTGATGGAATTGGCACAGAGCTGGGCAGGTCTTTTTATCTTGTCAATATTTACTTTCTGATTGAGAGTTTATTGGAAAAAAATATGCAAACCTCAAAACTACGCTAGTTTGGCTATGAATGTAAGGGAATAGAACCAACAGAGTCCCTAATCTAGAAAGTAAACAAAAACCAGAGTTTGAACAATGGAACATATCCCCATTCTGGTGTTGAATGTGGAAACTTCAAGAAGTAGCACATCGATAGTATTAATAATATTGTGTAATGTTTTAGACTTTGGCTAACCCCCACTTATAGGTAATGTTTAATCCCCATCACCCTTTAGAGTTTCACAAAGTGCAGATTCCGTTTACTCAACAAATATTTATTGAGTGCTTACCACATGCCAGGCATTGTTCCAGCTCTGAAGATATTGCAGTGAAAGAATGGTAAAAGTAAATAAAAGTCCTTTTGTTACAGAGTTTGCATACCAATTGGGGAAAGACAGACAATACTTTATAGACAATAAGTACAATGTAGATACCATAGATGGTGGTATTATGATGAGACATAAACCAATTGAGGGGGATAGGATAATACTTGGCTCCTTTAAAAAAAGCACTAGGGAAAGCCTTAATGAGAAAGGGACATTTGAGTAAACATCTGAAGCTAGTTTTAAACATAGTAGTGGGAAGTTCTGGGTTGGGGGGAGAGAAAAAAGAGAAATTACTAACTTTTATTTTGATCTCTCTGCATAATAGATTGGCCAAAAAGTCCATTTGGGTTTTTGCATAAAGCTCAATAGTTTGAATTTGCTATGCCTGAGGACATATGTTTATTTTCTAGGGTCTAAACTTTAGGATAATGGGCTAATTTTTTCTCTATATTTACCTATAATAAAAAAAACTAATTAATATGATTTTATACTAATAAAATGAATACTGGAACCCAGAGGCGTTGAGGTGTTTGCCTTTTCCTGGAAAGGTGAAGCTAGAGTTAGGATATAACTGTGACTTTAAAGGCCAACTAGTTGAACCTGACCCAGTGAATGTGATCAGTTCTTTCGCAGTTGTGTCCTAAACAAAAGTACTCTATGCCTTTTACTGTTACCATTTTGCTAAGACTGCAACTAGATTAGTCAGTATTCATCAACAGAGTTATGAGAAACTGCAATGAAAATGGAAGGCTGACCAAGTAGAAAGTCTGAAGCAGGCCTTATGATTTTCCTACCTGTAGATTTGAGAAAGAGAATTTTTTGCTACCAAATAATGAGGTTATTATAGCATATGTGTTTGTGTATAGCCATGTCCGACTCTTTGCGGCCCCATGGACTGTAGCCCTCCAGGCTCCTCTGTTCATGGAAATTTTCCAGGCAAGAATACTGGAATGGGTTGTCATTCCCTTCTCCAGGAGATCTTCCTAACTCAGGGATCGAACCCATGTCTCTTGCATCTCCTGCATTGGCGGGAGGATTCTTTACCACTAGCACCACCTGGGAAGCCCATATAAGTGCCAGTATTTTTTTTTTTTTTGGTCCAAATTTTAGTGTTTGAAATTATTTTACTACAAGCTGTATTTTTACTTGAAATAGAAATTTGCTGGTATTTACAAATGTATGAGCAAAATGCTGCCATGTAAGCTGAGTAAACTATACACTGTTTTTGGATAATCTTACACACATACATTTATTTCTCTTTTAAAAAATTTATTTATTTTTGGCTGTGTTAGGTCTTCTTTGCTGTGTGGGCTTTTCTCTAGTTGCGGTGAGTGGGGGCTACTCTCTAGTTGAGATGCATGGGCTCTCTTATTGTGGAGCGCGGGCTCTAGGACACGTGGGCTTCAGTAGTTGTGGCTCCTGGGTCTACAGCATAGGCTCAATAGTTGCGGCACATAGGCCTCGTTGCTCCGTGGAATCTTCCCGGATTAGGAATTGAACCTGTGTCTCTTGCGTTGGCAGGTGAATTCTTCACCACTGAGCCACGAGGGAAGCCCCACACATGGTTATTTCTAAAAGAGTTTATTTTAATTACAGATGATTACCTTTGATTAATCAGTATTTAAAACATTACATTTATGTCCAAAGCCCCATTAACCACCCACCACCCCAGATCCCAATGATCTCTAAGAGATAAATGACTCCTGTGACCACTTTGATATGTATTTTATAGACTTTTTCTGTGAATTTTCATACATATACACAAACTGATAAGAGGGTTATTCTAAATATATAAATGGCATTTATTTGTCTATATCTATGCCCTGCTTTATGCCAATAGCATTTCTTAGAGTGTTTCCCATGCTAGAAGATGGAGATCTACCTCTTGACTCTTCCTTTGCTGCACAGCAGTCCATAAAATAGTTATATCATCAAGTCATTCCCCTCCTGTTGGACATCTAGATTGTTGCACGCTTTTCTGTTACAGCAATGCAGCAATAAATGTATTTAGTCATGACTCTGCAGTGCATGTGAGCCAGTGATTGGGCAGTGGTTCTTGAAGTGTGGTTGCCCAAGCATCAGCCTCACAGGGGAACTTGTTAGAGGTGCAAATTCCTAACCACCTCTCTGGACCTACTGACTCAGAAACTCTAAGGGTGGGGCCCAGTAATCTGTATTTCAATAAGCCCTCCAGGTGATTCTGATGCATGGCAAAATTGGGGAACCACTGGCATTTAAATGTTTAAGAGATGACTAACTTGCTTTCCAAAATGCTTGCAACAATTTATACTCCCACTAACATGCTTCCTACACCCTAGCCAATATTACCTGTTATTAAATTGATTAATTTTTGCCAGTCCAATAGTTATATTTCTCTTTCCTCCCTCTCCCTCCCTTTCTCCTCTCATGTTCATATATGTATGTGTATGTATGTGTACATACATATGCACACATACGAATTTACCTTGTAAGGGATGTCTCCCATAAATATACAGATTGAAAAAGAATCTTGAAAAGTGTGAAATAGGTGGCAAGGCAGTGCTGAAATGGGAAGAAGAGGAGCTAAAATGAATATGCAAGAAAAGATAAGAAAAGCCTATTAAAAAGGGAGAGAAAAAGAAAAAGAATCCCATTTCCATTTATTTATTTTTCACTTCTCCCTTTGCTCAATAGAACTCACTCACTTTATGAGATAAGATACTTTTGGCCTTGTTGAAATTTGATCTGTCACTCTTGCCAGTTGACATCTCCAAAAATGCAGCTTAAACTGTTAATCCATTCACTTCAGCTAAACGGTCCTAAGGGCATCAGATTCTTGTGTTGATCAGTGTTGGGTTCCCTGGCCCTGACAAGCTGTGAAGATCCAGATGATCAGGGGAGCATGATGGCTGTGGCTGGCGAGTCTGGGGCCTCTAACAGCGACGGTGGCAGAAAGGAGGCTCAGGCAGGTGTCAGATGCTTTCCTGTAAAGGGGTTGGCAGTGGACATAAATGCTGCCAGCTGGGCACATTACCAAGCAAGAAAGCCATAATGATTTAATAATTAAATCACATTGGTCTATGATCATTGTTCTCATTAGCAAAGATCATTGCTTTTTGATGATATATATTATATGAGACAGAATTTTCATACAAACACTGTGATTTGCATATATATGTGGTATATATTTGCATATATATATATCCAAGTCAGAATGACTTACTAAAAGTAATCACCAAAAAGAGGATGGAATTTTGATGTAAAGATGCCAAGGATATTTAAGAAAATGTGGAAATTATGAAGATTAATTTGACATCACCCCTCTAGAGTCAGATGCAGTTTCCATTATGTGAAAGCAGCAGGAAGAGAGAGGACTCTGGGCTGGATCCATCTCTGTTGTACAATAAGGTTTTTGTACCTTGATATTGCAAACTATGATATTATTAAGAAAATATCAATAATATATATATGAATTGCACAAGTTAATATTTCATTTCTAAATAAAGAACCTGCTTTCCTGCCCTCGTGACTCATAATATCCTATCTTGGAGGGGAGATAGGTTGTTGAGAGGAAAAGAAGGGAGAGAAAGCCTTTGAACTCATGAAAGAGCTTTCAATCTCTAGGAGCCTTGAGCAGTAGCCCTGTGACAGGCAGGGATGTTGCAGAAAGTATCTTTTTCTAAATTTTTTTTGTTACTATTCATTGCAATTCCCAGTTGTAATGACTTGTAAGTGCAGCTCCTAGGATCCACTCCAGGGTACAAAATTTAATGGTGAGTTGCAGTGGCAAAGCAAAGCAAGGCATTTCTCCCACTCGTCTGCACCCCGGGCCAGCTACATCATTTGTGGGGCTTGGTACCAAATGAAGAAACAGGGACCTCCTTTTCAGAAAGCAGGAAAAAGTGCTGGCAAGGGGCTGCAATAGAAAGCTTGGGCCTACCTTCCATGGTCTCTCATTTTGTAGACTGGTGACAGTATTTTTTATCTGCTATTTAGTACTGTGAGTTGTAAGGAAAATTAAAAATTTAAATCATCAGCATTATTTTACCGTTCATCTTTATATTGTATAATGCCAAAAAAAATACAGATACAAGAACTTTTACTTGAGCTATGGAATCACCAAAATTATAGTTTGTATTTTCTAGCTTATACATGAGTATGTATTTTCTTCTTGTCAGGATAGTGGAAACACTGCATAAAACTAATTCAGCAGGTTTTATTTCATTTCTTATTACATGTGCATTCTATCAACAATCTCTACCTTTGGTATACTGATGAATAAGGAAGGGCTGAAAGGGAAAAAGACCAGGGGTAGTCCTATCTTTCCCTTTCCTTTTATGTCATCATTTTGGTGTGTGTGGTTGCCTAAGGCAGTGAAGTAACAGGAGTAAGATAGAATTCTTATCTTATTCTTATTCACATTCTTAGAATGCCACTGCTGCCTTTTGGTGGTCAAAGCAAAGTCTGGTTCCAGTTGAAAGAGCCCTCCTGTGGCTGTCAGAACCCCCACCTATTCAGTCCTAGATGTAGCATACTTGTGCTCGCTTTGAGTGTTGCTGAACTCACACGTGTTGTGGGTCTACCAGAGTTCTGTGCTTCCAGGGAGCATTTTGTATGCTGTGTGCAAATAGAGCACAATAGAAGCTGTGGACAGAAATGTCGTGCTTGGCTCCTTTACTCACAAACGTGCTTTATTGTCCCCTTGGCCTCCACTTCCAAAATCACATTCAGACATAAAATTGTTAAGCCCTTCAGACAGTGACAACAGAGCGTTAAATCCAATGTGAGGTTCTTTTGCACGGGGCCCTGTGTGACTGCACTGGTTGTGCACCCATGAAGCCAACTCTTTCTGTGTCAGGGGAAGCTGCAGGACAGCTGGAAGCCTCTTTCATGCGCTGTGTCTGAAGGAACCCCTCTCACAGCAGCCTGCACTACTGCCCGTAGTGTATCCACACAAAATGGTTTCCTTGAAACTGATGGAATGCACTGATTTCAGACTCAGTTGAATAAATATCTTAGAGGCAGTTGGATCTATTTGAGGGCTCCCAGCTCCATGAGGAGTACCTTTCTGATGGGCCTTTGAAACTCCAAGGCTAAAGCTACAGTCAGGTACTTATCATCAAATCAATCTCTAGATCCCTTACAGTCATGTTTGTTTGTCTTTCTCCTAGGATTTCCAGCAGGAGAACTCCAGAAGCCTTTCTTTTGGGGAACAGAATATCCTCGGTAAGTAAACTAATAAGAGAAACCAGTTACTGACAGGGAAGGAAGAACATGATGTTTGGCAGAGCACAGAATGTAAAGTAAAAAAAAAAAGCAAAACCAAACAAAAGAAGGCATGGAACCCAGCATGGATTAGTCCCCATTCTCATCATGTTAGTTGTTTCCTGATGCTTGTTACCAGGTTGTATGATTGGATAAGAAAGCTAACCTGTACACTGGGAGCTTTCATTTGTTATGCATTTGTTTACTTATGTATTGATGCATACTGGAAATATGTGAACCTTAAAGGACTGTTGGGATTTGAGTTTCTGGTGATGGATTTAAACCCATTCCAAATGGAAGAAATGATGTGAAAAAAGGGAAGAAAATTGCTTTTAGAATAGCAAAGAGTCTAGTTTGGCGAGTCCAAGTGTTGTTTGAAGGGAAATAGTAGAAAAGAAGTCTGGAAAAGGAGGTTGATGTTTGATATTGGAGTGTTCTGAATTCCAGTAAGGAGTCTGGACATTAGGCAATAGAAGATACTGATGTTTTTGAGCAAGTAGAGATAGTGAAGTTTGTCTTCAGAAGCATAATCTAGGTAGCTATACAACAGGTCAGAAATGGACAGTGTATGGAGTTAGGGATTTCACTTTATAGGCCGTCAATACCAACTGACTGTAGACTCATGTAATTCAGAATTTCCAGACATAGTGGGAATTCTAATAATCATTGTCAGTTATATCACCACTTTTATTATGTGCCTTTGCTTGCTCTGATGCTTTAATGCATGAAAACTGTAGTCTTGGTTTTAGTAGTCACTTATATTTTGGTTTAGATCAGTGACAACTTGAATAGGATTCTGCAGGTTAAAAAGATATAGGATCACGTACATATATAAATAAGAGAAATACAGTGGCAATGTTGTTATTTGGGCTTTCCCAGAAGCAGATTCTGTAACAAGGATTCAAGTGCAAGTAGTTCTTCTCAGAGGTGACACCAGGAAATACCACCAGGGTAGTGAGGAAGTGGGACAGGGAAGGAAGGAAACCAACTAAGTGGGTCAGATGAATTTTCTATGATGGTCATAATGAGTTACCACAAATGAAGTGGCTTAAAACAATGTAAATTTATTAGCTTACAGTTCTGTAGGTCAGAACTCCAACCTGGGTCTCTCTGTGCTAAACACAAGATGTTGTTAGGGCAGCATTTCTTTCTGGAAGCTATAGGGAGGAGTGTGTTTCCTTGCCTTTTCTAGCTTCTGGAGGTGGCCCACATTCCTTGGCTCATGGCGCTCTTCCTCCATCTTCCAAACTAGCAAAGTTGCATTGCTCTGACCATGCATTCATTCATAACCACATCTCATTCTGGCTCTCCTTATCTGCCTTCTCCTCCACTTAAAAAATTATTTATTTTTGGCTACTCTGGCTCCCCGTTGCTTCAGGAGGGCTTTCTCTAGTGGCAGACACCAGGAGATACTCTCTAGTTGTGGTGCACAGGCTTCTCATTGTGGTGGCTTCTCTTGTTGTGGAGTACAGGCTCTAGGCGCACAGGCTTCAGTAGTTGTGGCACATGGGCTTAGTTGCTCTGAGGCATGTGGGATCTTCCTGGATCAGGGATCAAACCCATGTCCCCTGCATTGGCAGGTGGATTCTTAACCACTGGACCACCAGGGAAATTCTCCTTCACTTTTTTTTAAGCCAATTATTACTGTGGGCAACTTGAATTCATTTCTGCTGGAAAACTGTAGAATAAGCTTCAGCACAATTTCATCTCAGGGGCAAGGGAGCTGGGGTATTTGTTTTCCAACTCACTTTCCACAACTGATTGAAGGCTGCCACTGGGTGTTTTAACTCACTGGCATTGCCTTGCATATGCCTAGAGGACTCTGGTGGCCAGAGAAAGCCCTCAGGCAACTAGTTTCAGGTGCTGGCAGTTAGAAGCTGTCAGATTGGTGTGCTTAAAAATAGAGAGTGCTCAGGGACAGGATCAGGCATCGATAAAGCCTCCCATAGGGAAGCACTGTCATTAGCATACATAAAATTGACCAGTTTGTATGGACAAAACCCATTCATGTCATCCCGGGTTTCAGCTGTATAGTTTTCATCAGTTTAGTTCAGTCACTCGGTCGTGTCCAACTCTTTGTGACCCCACTTCCCTGTCCATCACCAACTCCCAGAGCTTGCTCAAACTCATGTCCATCGAGTCAGTGATGCCATCCAACCATCTTGTCCTCTGTCATCCCCTTCTCCTCCTGCCTTCAATCTTTTCCAGCATCAGGGTCTTTTCCAATGAGTCAATTCTTCACATCAGGTGGCCAAAGTATTGAGCTTCAGCTTCAGCATCAGTCCTTCCAATGAATATTCAGACTGATTTCCTTTAGGATTGACTGGTTTGATCTCCTTGCAGTTCAAAAGACTCTCAAGAGTCCTTCACCAACACTACAGTTCAAGAGCATCAATTCTTCTGCACTCAGATTTCTTTATGGTCCAACTCTCACATCCATACATGACTACTGGAAAAACCATGTTTTGACTAGACACACCTTTGTCGGCAGTTTTCATCAGTGTTCAGAGAGTTTTAATCAGTGTTCAAATATTTGTAATCAATTTTTTATATTGTTAAGATTAGAATTTTATATCTATTTCCATAAAGTTAAAGACAGACTAAATATTCGCTAAGCTTGCTTCAAACTAAAGAGGGTCCTAGAATTTTTTGATGTTGCTTATCATTAGCAGTTAAACTGATCTGTTATTGTGGTTATATACCTGGACATTTGGACATAGTCAGGTTGGAGTTTGAATTTATTGATCAGTGAATTTGTTTATTGTGTCCATGAGATGATTTTCTGATATAAAAGTCAAAATCATAGAAACTTAGGAAATGTTGATGTTCACCTTTATGCTGAGCGAGAGAGAGATTTTTGTTTTTTTCCTAGGGGTTCTGTGTTTTGCATTGAAGTCATCCATCCTCTGTTAAGATATCCATTCAATAATTATTAAGCATCTTTTGGACACTCAGCATTGGAAATATGGTGATGCTATTGAGATGGGAATCACAGTGTAGTGAGATGGGTTCCCATATGTCCATGTCTTCTAGATGGATCTCCTCCAGATCCAATGAGTGGGTATTCTCTCTCCTCACACTGGTCAGCTTAGCCCCCTCATGAGTGTTGTGTCTAATTGTGGTGATATCAACAAGTTGAATTGTTTCCAGAGGAAAAAAATCAGGATTTTTAAATGGCCTAGGACAGCATATTCCAAAGTGTGTGTCCCATGAAGTAGTAATGGAGATGAATCGTCCTTCCCTTCCCTTTCTTTTGGAGAATCACAGTACTTAGCAGCGTAGAAATTCCCAAGAAGTTCTTCAAGAAAAATCTATCTAAATGTGTTTAATTCAGAGTTCCTAACCTCCCTTTTTCCCGTGTTTTGGAAATTGTTGGCCTCGAATTCATGACTGAAGAGAAAGAGTTGAAAGAACTTGAGAAGAGAGTACTTGAGGGATAACCTCATAAGTATCTTCATGTTTTTGAAAGAAAGTTAGGGTGGCAAAATCATTGAGTAAATTTGGGGAGGTCAGAGGGTATTCATCTAGAACACCTTGTGCCACCACACCAGACCAATAGATAGGAGAGAGATTCCAGGTCAGCATTAAGGAGCGCTGTTTTATCTAGAACCCCTCAAAGAGGGAATGGGCCGCTTCAGAAGGGGATGAGCTCCTGGTTATTGGACATGCCTAAGAAGAGAACTCTTAGGACCGTTTGAATAGGTTTTTGTAGAGGGGACCTATGCCTCTGCTAAGGAATTGAACTAGATGACCTTAAAGCTGCTTGTAACTCTGAGATTTTTATGAATTTCCACGTCAGGCATAGAGTAGCCTTTGCTTAATGACAGAGTGAGATCACAATTGCTTTGTTGTTGACAGCAAATCCTGTGCATATGTGAAACCCATTGGGAGGTAAGAACAAAAGAGAAACTGAGTAGGTGGAAAAATTGTCATCTTTTCCATTTTATTTTTGGAAGGCTAGATTTTCTCTGCAGGAGTCTTCTTGTTTCTGGCCAGTCAGTCACATTTTAAAAGGCATACGAATTTATTTATTTATTTTTATGACATGCTAATTTAAATAATGTCCATTGATAAAATGAAAGATGCAAATTTAGTGTTATGAAACATTATCATTGTCAGGCTTAGTCATCTAAAATTACTTTTACTTTTGTCTCTTGTCCAAAGGATTGTGATTATGTAACTGAGAATTGAAACTTACAATGATTCAATCATTTTCTGAATTCTCTATTACCCTTTGTGAATAGGAAGCTCGTTGGAGCAGTCCCTCTTAAGGGACATTTATTGCAGAGCAGTTGCTATAAGCCCCCGTGGTTCATCCCTTAAATTCATCCAGTCAACAGCATTGACTGAGGCTTGTAGAGGACTGAGTACTATTCTTGGAGCTAAGAGTCCTGGAAAAACGAAATGTTACAGGCTGCATAGTGAAAACTACTGCTGCAAAAATTAGCTCTATATAGAATTACAAGTTTGTCCCACCCTGCTCTCATAGCTCTATGATTGAAATGCATCATTTTACTCTTACTTCTTTAATGAAGGTTTGCAATGATGGAAAAACAGTAGGAAAGCATTTTTTTCAAATGCAAATTACCTTGCAGGAAAGAAATAACAAAGGAAGGAATTGCCACCACGGGGAAAAATTAAATCTTGCAGCACTTCCTTGGGTATAGTTGTGACAAGCAATTAGCATGTTAAGGATCATTATGTCCTGTAATAACGTGTTGCTTCAAATTTCTTGTTCCTTCCACTTATAGGTCCTATCTAGTGCTGGGTGATTTTGATGTTGCATGTCAGGAATCAACTGTGAAGTATTTTTGTATAATTACAAATCTCAGGAAGAATCCTTATAACAAGGATTTAAAGTTGTCTATAATCCTCATGCACACATTGAATGACTAAAATAAGTAACATATTGATGTGTCACTTGCAAGAAATGGTCAAGTTAATCAGTTAGTTAAATCATTGTTACTCATTTACTGTGTCCTAGATCCAGAGAATTTAGCAGCAATCAAGTAGATAAGGGTTTTGTCTTCAGGGAACTTTTAGTTGAAAGAGAAGATCCCAGACATAGACATAGGGAAACCCCCTTACTGATTTCCTGATATGTCATTTATATGTTCTCTTTCAGTTACCTATTGCTATGTAACAAAGTGCCACCACTGTTAGCTCATGATTCTGCAGTTTGGGCAGTACTTGAGTCAAGACAGCTTATTTCTGCTCCATGTAGTATTGGCTGAGCAGCTCGATTGGGGCCATGGGATCTAAGATGACTTCACTCACATGTCTGGTGGCTTGGTTGGGCTGGCTCGAATGGCTGGGCTTCTCTCGTCCTTTAGATGTCTCTCAATGTTTGGCAACTCTCACTTGCTTCACTTGGCATCTCCAGCTCATTACTCCAACTTCTTTACATTGCAACTGACTTCCAAGAAGGCACAAAAATGGAAGCTGTAAGGCCTCAGCCCTTACACCTGGCCCCTTGCACTGCATTCTGGTGGCCACAGCAAGTCCCGAGGCCCGTCCAGTTTCAAGGGGAAGGAAATAGATCACCTCTTGGTGGGAGGCAGGGCACACACATTCAGGGTGTGTGGAACTGTCAGCAGTCGCCTTTGTAGGTGAACAGAAATACTCTAACACCTTTTCCAAATCTGGTTCAGGCTTCATAGTCTTTGCTGTCTGCCTGTGAATTTGTCTGTCACAGAAGCAGAGGAATGTGACTACCTTTGAAAGCAGGGTGATCCCTTTTAATCTCTCCTCTATTCCTGTTTTATGTCTACATTTGGAAAACAATTTAACTTCTAAGTCTATAGTGATTTTTCAACAGATGAAAAATAAACAGTATGTTTACTGACAGGATCTTCTCAAAACCTGCTACTGCTTTGGGTGTTTATAAATATAAACTGCAGTTAGAGTGGGTATGTATACCCACAGAAGCCTCAGGGCTGAAAGGGACTTTAGAAACCATCACTTTCATATCCCTGATTTCACTGGGTAGAAACTAAGGCTTACATATGCCCATAGTGACACCATTAGAAATTATAGTTTGTCTATTTCAATGACAAGGATGTGTTTACTTTTTTTTCTTATTACAATTTTGTGGATGTGGTTAGTAGAAAACAGATTGTCTTGGCTTTTCATTGAAAAAAAATAAAGAATTATGCTCTGACATTCATGCTTATAATTTTAACTCAATTATATATTTATGCCATAGATCTCTGAGTTATGGTGCTATAGGAGTAATTGTTGGACATGAATTTACACATGGATTTGATAATAATGGTAAGTACCAATTCAATGTATAAGCTGATGCTTTTATGGTCATGTTGATGATATGGATGTTAATTGTTGCTATTATCTTTGGAGAGTGGCATCATCTTAGACTGAAGATTATCCAAAGCAGTATAATTGCTGATTGAAAACTCCCCCCATGTCTTGTTGTATTAGCTTGCAATAAATAAATAATTGTTCCTGTTGGAGATGGGTTAGAATTAAAACAGACCTTGTAATTTCAATGAAATTAGTTTTGCATTTAGATCTGAATTGCTGTAGCTGCCACAGTAGTTATAGGAATGACTTTATAGCTTCTCTTCCTTTCTTTATTCACCATTTTGAGATGCTCTCCCTGGAGGTGTGAGCTCTGCTCTGAAGATGAGTATACATGCTGCCAAGTTAGGACTCAGGCAGTTAGGACTCTGAAACTTGGCTAACTGATTCCTTTACACTATTTCAAGGCTTATGCAATATTTAATCTCTGTTTTCCTGTATGCTGTCATGTATTCAGAATTCCTTTTAGAAAGGCTATGTTTTCCTGATAATGCATAATATAGAGTATGGTATGTATCTTGATGACATAAAAGCTAAAAGAGTAGAGTATTGCACAAACTAAAGAAATGATTGCCCTTTGAAAGTCATCATATTTAATCAGAACTCCTTTCTCATTTGGGCTTCCCAGGTGGCTCAGTGTTAAAGAATCCACCTGCCAAGCAGGAGATGTGGGTTCGATCCCTGGGTTGGGAAGATCCCCTGGAGAAGGAAATGGCAACCCACTCCAGTATTCTTGCCGGGAGAATTCCATGGACAGAGGAGCCTGGCACACAGTGATATACAGGGCAGACTCAGGAAATGCCTAGCCCAAGGCAACACTGTTTAGAGGGACCTCTTTCTTCCATATCTGTGAGATCTCCAACATCCTTTCCTGGATGTCTACCCCAGGGCCAGAGACCCTTTTGGTTCTTCTCCTTCTGGATAATTCTTTACTCCCAGCAGCTTTCCTTAATCCCCAGAGTTTTTTGCTCCCCTTGCCACCCCTCCCTGTTGAAATGTAGCTGCCTGGGAGTCACCTGAATCCCCTGAGCTGTATTTGGGTTATCTGAGAAGAGAGTCTTAGCTAAGAAACAAAAGCCAGTAGTGGTCTCTTGGTTCTAGGCTTTTTTTTCCCCCCTGGGAAACTTCAGTATAGTTCTCCCTCAGAATCTTCTGGCAGCCTTTTGGACAGAATCTAAAGATGGGATTTCATTCCGTAACCAATGCTTAGAAGTGTGCATTGCACAGTAACTATTTAATGATCATTTGGTTAGCGGGTCAAGGACAGTGACTCGGAGCTCTCCAGGGGTGGGGGGATTGGGGTAGTAGTGGCTTGCAGCCTTGCTGAAGAGCTCTGGGTCATTTTCCTTAACACCTTTGCTTTGGGGACTTTCTTCTAAGCTCAGTGAAGAGTTCTCTGTGTAATTAAATTTAAACCAATAACAACCTTGAGTACAGGAGATAGTCCAGATACACCTAGAGGTGTTTTTTTTTTTTTTTTGAGGGATACAGGGAAAATGAACAATGAACCTGTAGCAAAAAAGCATGTATAACTCATCTTTATTTCCATTGTGTTTTGGAGATTTCCATTCTTGTTCCAAGTTCTCTTTTTAGAGCAACCTTCCTTGTCAGAGCAGGACAGATGGGCCTTCCATCTACACTGATGGCTGTGGAATGATTCATAAGAGAGGTTTTATATGTCTCTTGGCTGCTGGCAACTTGGAGGAAACACGATCCTTTTAGCGCTGAGTCAGGGGCTGTGGTCGCAGGGTGTGAGTGACTCACCGAGGCTGTTCCTATGGATCATTTGGAATTTCACAGGCAGCGGTGTTTTGACTCCTTCCATGGGCTTTCTGAAGGCAGCCATTTCATTTCATAATTTAGAGAATATTTGGGGTCAGAGCGGGTAGAAACAATCTGAGATTGGTCAAGAATGGTACATGCCATAAGTTGATAAACCATGAAGTATTCTTGGTTGCTTAGAAGAACTTCCTCAGACCTTTTTCGCCTTTCCTCACTTTTTACCATTAATTAACCTGTGACACTGGAGAGAAAGCAGGAAGTGCTTCCAGGAGTGGTCCCTGATGCTGAGACTGTGTTTTCACGGCTTGTAGAAGTAAAGGAAAGGGAAGATGAAGAAATTTATTTGTTTCCATAAATAATGCAAATAAATTTTAACTTTCCTTTTGGTCAGGTCGAAAATATGATAAAAATGGAAACCTGGATCCTTGGTGGTCTCTGGATTCAGAAGAAAAGTTTAAAGAAAAAACAAAGTGCATGATTAACCAGTATAGCAACTATTATTGGAAGAAAGCTGGCTTAAATGTGAGTACAACTGCAGTGAAGGGGATATGTTGTGAGTCATTTGTCCTCACGTAGACACTAGCTTGCTTTCAACCATTGGTAGTCAAAATGTATTTCCCAGGCCAACAGTGTCAAACTCCCTGGGGAACTTGTCAGGAATACAAATTCTTTAGTCTTAATTCAGACCTACTGACTCAGAATCTTGGAGCTGGGGAGTGAGGGTGTAGGGGTGGGTGGGAGGGTGGGGCCTGGTAGTCAAGCGTTTTGTCTTTTCATAAGCCCTCTGTTGATTCTGATAAAAGCTAAAGTTTGAGAATTATAGGCCTAAACATTAGTCTGTTCTCCTAGATTCAGATTAGTATAGAAAACTGTGTAGCAAAGATAAACAATAAAATTCTCAAAAATCTAAACTCTGTGTCATTAAAAAGATTTCTTTCCAAACTACTGCTTAGCTTTAATTCATTGAAAAAGAAATCACCAATTTAAAGAGGGAATAGCAACCCACTCCAGTATTCTTGCCTGGAGAATTCCATGCACAGAGGAGCCTGGTGGGCTACAGTCCATGGGGTCTCACACGACACGACTGAGCACACATGTCACAATTTAAAAAAATTTTTTAATTTGTTTATTTTTTATTGAAGGATAATTGCTTTACAGAATTTTGCTGTTTTCTGTCAAACCTCAGCATGAATCAGCCATAGGTATACATATATCCCCTCCCTTTTGAAACTCCCTCCCATTTCCCTCTCCATCCCACCCCTCTTAGGTTGATACAGAGCCCCTGTTTGAGTTTCCTGAGCCATACAGCAAACTCTTGTTGACATGCCACAATTTGAATTAATAACTCTGAATTTGTTAAGAGTTCTTATATAAAGAAGTTTGAGCAAAAAATATAACTTTTAAAATGTTGATTTTCTCTTATATATACTTATATGCATTCTTATAAAGACACAAATGTGATTTTATACATGCTTTTTCTGTGTGAAATATTGTTCTTTTCCTTTTTTGTCTTCACCTCTACCTCCTTCCCCTTTCCCTCCCATCACTTTTATCTTCCCCACCTATAATCCATCTCAATAACCCTGATACACTTTTTCCCCATGCTCACGTAGAGATACACACACACATGCGCATACACATGTGTGTACACCACGCACCTGCCTTTACTTCATTGTTTTCAATGGCTGCCTAAAAGTCCATGGTGTGAATGTACTCTTAACACAGTGGTACCCAACCTTTGTGGCATGAGGGACCAATTTCAAGGTAGACAGTTTTTCCATTGATGGGGTGGGGGACGTGGTTTTGGGATGATTCAAGTGCGTTACATTTATTGTGCACTTTATTTCTATTATTATTATATCAGCTTCACCTCAGATCATCAGGCATTAGATCCCAGAGGTTGGGGACCCCTCATTTAACACAGCTGACTAATGTCTTGTTGAGGGGTTGTACTGTGCCTCCAATTATTCCTCCATAATAAATGCTGCTGCTCTATATGCTCTTATTATGTGTGTGTGTATATATATATATATATATATTTGCCCTGTAGGATAGTTTCCTACTGTTCCTAAGATGTTATAATATTTCATATTTGTACCAGTGACGTGTGGAAAAACATTTATGTATTATTTTCTTGTCAATTTATGAGAACTTTAAAAAATATTATAGATGTTAAAATTTTATCTGTCATTCATATTATAGTATTTCCCCCTCAGTATATTTCTCATCCATTGTACTTTGTATATGGTATTTTTTGACAAACAAAATTTAAATATTTCCATAGAGTCAAAAGATACCTCTTTTAAAAAACAGTTTATGTATTTCCATTCTATATCATATATGGATTCTCCTAGCTTTTCTGGGAAGGATTTTTTTTTAATTGTCTTGTCATTTTGCATTTAAATATTCACACATGTGAAACTTATTTTGCTATGGAGTTTAATATGAAAGTTCACTTTTATCTTCTTCCAAAAGGATAAATTGATCCAGTATCACTGATTAAAATATGTTTTTTTTCTTACTGAATTGAATATTCGTGAAATATTAGAATCTCATATATACTGAGATAAATTTCTGGTTTATATATTCTAGTCCACTGATCTACTTATTGATTTCTGTACCAGTGCATTTTTACTGTGGCTGTGTGGATTTTTCTGGTATCTGCCAATATAAGCTCTCCCTCACTGTTCTTTTATATGGTTGGCCATTCTCAGGCAAATATACCTCTGTATAAATTCCAAGATCCTTTTACCCACTCCCCAAGAAAATCCCATTATGATTCTAAGTTGTGTGCATGTGTGCTAAGTTGCTTCAGTTGTGTGTCCGACTCTTTGTGACCCTATGGACTGTAGCCCACCAGTCTCCTCTGTCCATGGGATTCTCCAGACAAAAATACTGGAGTGGGTTGCCATGCCCTCCTCCCAGGGGATCTTCCTGACCCAAGGATCAAACCCACGTCTCTTGTGTCTCCTCCATTGGCATATGGCTTCTTTACCACTAGCACTACCTGGGAAGCCCAAGATTCTAAGTTAAATCACATTAAATGTATGTAATTGGCATTTCTGTCATAGTACTGTTGTTCAAGTATGTGGTATATCTTTCCATCTGTTTGGTTTTTGTTTCAGGCTTTCAAATACAATTTTACAGTTTTATCTGTGTAGTTTATCTCATGTACGTTGTTTATTACTTCTTTTTCCTTTTCTTATTTTGCTGGTTTGATCAGGTTAGCTTTCATTCCCTTCCCCCACTATAATTTTTTTTTTCTTGTAGTTTTCCAGTTGCATTTTCTGTCCCTGCTTTCATAATTATAAGACACAGATTTCTCTCATGGTATTTGACAATGAGATGAATAATGAAGAATTGTTGGTAGGTTATGGGTCTGCATGAAGATCTTCCTCTAAAACACTGTGAAAACTGTGTGCTCCTAATTTGTCTAGTCAAGGGCACAGCACCTAAGAAAAGCAGGAGACCCCACAAAACCGAGGCAGATGGATGTATGTACACGTGGTTTCCCTAGAGTCTCTTGGCCCATCATCAGTCAAGCATGTCCTCTACCCAATAATTTCCTGGGGCTGGGAAAGCACCTGAAACCTCACTATGCCTTAAGTCTAGTCTACTGAGCTATATTTCACCGCTCCAGAAGAATTCAGGTAAAAAAATCCATGCACTTTTAAAGGGAATGTTTATAAACACTGAGTTGGTTCTGCTGGTTATTGATCTATGTACAGCACAAGGGAGACCACTCCTTATCTATCCTTGAGTCTATATCTCTAGCTCCTTCATCAGTGCCCTGGAAAGTCATTTCGCTGCCCATGTATTTTTAAAATGTCTACAAAAATGTCATGGGAAGACCTAAAGCAGATACTTCTGTGTTTCTGTTTTCAATTCAGGGGTTATCGCATTGTGAAAATCCATCTAGAAAACTAGCAAAGTATTCTCTAAACTTAAAAAAAATGAAAAGAATAGGGGAAGGATTCTAGAGTCAGACACAGGTCCATATTTTGGTTCAACCAATCGCAGATTGTAAGTTTTTTTGAACTTAGGCAAGTTATTAAACATTCTGGTGTCTCAGAGACTTCATCTGTGAAACGGGTAACTATTTTTTTAACTCTTTCTTAGCTTGTCATAAGAATTAAATAACTGAGATAAAGCACTGGCACAATGCCTGCTATGCAATAAGTACTCAATGAATTATGCTCAATATTCCTAATACTCTGTGACATGCTCGTAGGTACACCATCCCAGGGGAGAACAAACAATAGCGGCTAAAAAAACCCCAACAAAACCAAAAAAACAATAGAAGAGCAATTTTCTTGGAGGAAGGGAAAGCATATTTCCTGGTGATTATTATATACAGGCATGGAGATTAGACTTTACACTTGGAACAAATTTCATCCTCATAATGGTTTGAGAGGTGTTCATATTACTAGGCTATTTTACATATGAGGAAACTGAGGCTCAAAGAGATTAAAATCCATGGTAGAATCTACATTAGAGCTTACATTGGTATGACTCCAAAACCCCTATTCTTCTTCCCATATCATTCTCTTAGTTTACATCATTTGAAACCTGGGTGATGCATTGGGCGGGGACTGTTCTACAACATCCATTTTGGCCAAAGTGTCAGATACCAAAACTGAATTCTGACAAATGTGTACCTTTGCAACAAGGACGCTAGAAAGGGCATGCCCATCTCAGCATAAATCCATTCAATTGTCAGAAAACAGCTTCGGTCTCATTCCCTGAGAGGAAGGGATGGCTTCCTTTGTGGATATAAAGGGCCATGCTGTATTTTTCTAGCTTCATCTGTGGAGGTGAGTCCTCTGTGCCTGAGTTATTCTTTGCTGTGGACTGGTGGGGTGGGGGGAGCTCCAGTGGAAACAGAAAAATCAGAGAAACAGGCCCTTAGCAGTCGATGAGTCCTGAGAGGCAAAATTGAAGCCATACGGTCCTCTGAGTTGGTCAAGAGTGGGAGGAGCCTGAGGGGTAAAACTACTCCTCAGACTTCTAAAAGAAAAGCTTAGAGGAACAAGGAAGGAGTTTCAGTTTGAGCTCGAGTGGTTAGAAACAGAAGCAGTAGAGTCAAAAGGAGTTAAGACTTGAGAAGGTAACATATTATGGAGCAAAGGCTCTGGGCAGAGATTAGTTGAGTTCCAATTCTGTGAAATGTGAGTTCACTGCTTCCCTCTTAGGTCAGGTCCATTAGAACAGAGCCTGAGAAGGGGATTCTCAGATAAAGGAGTCAGCCACAGAAGTAGTTTTAGGAGAAACCTGTAAGGTGACGAGGAAAACATGCTGGTTTCAGAAGTTTAGCCTCAGTCTCATCCCTTAGAGGATTCTGGAGCATGAGTTGCATCACAGAAATTGTTCAGCCTGGGATGAGGGGCTGGACTGTTCTAACTGCACACTGGGAGGTAACTGGTATCATCTCCCAGCAAGCTCCAGGGGAGTGGATTCCCCTAAGCTAAGCTTAATCTTCCTCAGCCTGCAGCAGTTGCTGGGATGGGTTCACAGTCCTGGTGGGACAGGGTATCTGTTGCAGCACCAGGCGACACCTGTGACACTCACTCTCAGCCTTAGAGTCCTCATTTGTCAAGCCAAGGGTGCTGATAGCAGCACTTGCCTCATAGGACTGTAGTAAAAGAAAGATGCTAGGTAAAGCAGGAGTGCCAACTTTTGGGGACTGAAGCTAGGAGGATCCTGGGTGATTACAGAGATGAGTGTTTTCCGAAGATTTGTTTTTATTCATGGGTATTGCCTGAAACCCAGGTGTTTGGGCTATCTTAAAATAAGGAGTTGGTAGGATCGGTAGCTTGAAAATTTGGAACTATGTGTATTAGTCTCCTATTGCTGCTATAACAAATCACCACGAACTTAGTGACTTGAAGCAGCACAAATATATTATTTTGCAATTCTGTGTTTCTGATTCAGGTCTCAGCGGGCTCAAGTCAAGGTGTCTGCAGGGCTGCTTTCCTTTCTAGCTGCTTTAGGAGAGAATCTTTTTCCTTGCCTTTTCTAGCTTTTAGAGGCTGTCCACATTCTTTGGCTCCTGCTCCCTTTCTTCTTCAAAGCTAGCAATGACTGGTCAGGTCTCATCACATGGCATCACTCTGACACACTCCCTCTCTTAACTTCCTTTTCCTCCACTTATATAGACCCTTGTAATTAATTACACTGGACTCTCCTGGATAATGTAGACTAACGTCTCCATCTCAAGATCCTTAATGTAATCATATTTTAAATGTGCCTTTTGCTGCAGAAAGTCATCTTTTCACAGGTCCTAGGGATTAGAACATAGACCTCTTTATTATTATAGGGCATTATTTTGTCTCTGATACAGGGATTGGCAAGCTCTTTCTGTCAAAGGCCAGACAGTAAATAACTTTGGTTTTGTGAGTTGCAAGGTCTCTGTTGCAACTACTCAGCTCTGCCACCGTAGGAAGCAAACAACTACAGACAATATGTACTTGAATGAATGTGCCTGTGTTCCCGTAGAAGTTGAGCTATAGACCCTGAAATTTGAACTTCGTATAATTTTCACATGCCACGAGACATTATCCTTCTTTCTATTTTCTTGCAAACCGCTGAAAAAAGTAAAACCCAGGCTTGCCCTGCAGCCTGTACAAAAACAAGCAGGAGGTTGGATTTTGACTTGTGGCCGTCTTGGTTTAGAATACTTTTTGTCCTAGCCTATTTAAGGGTTTAAGAAATAATCTTCAAGTGTTTGGAAGAATTTCTTCACTGTGCTTGGCTGGTTGTCATACATATTGCAAACCTTGACCTTGTGGTCTGCACTTCTTCTATTGGATTTTTGTTCCCCATGAGAACTATCCTCTTCTTAATTTTTCATGAAAATTGCTGAAGGTAAAATGGTAGTGGTTGGTCTTAAAACCTTATTCCTGTATGGATGGTAGATTTTTGGAAATAGAAGCTCACTAAAAAGAATATTCAAGTTATGTGAGTTAATCAGAGAAAATAATCTGTATGTTGACATTTCTATTTTTTCCCATTAAACCAGAGTCACTCAGAATATGTTAACATTTTGTTGGAGCTGGCTAAATTGGTGAAAATAGAGAGATGGGTGAGAAAGAAATGTGTAGCATAATAAAATAGAAATTAGATTCAGGAGTACCTTGCTGGGGTTCGTTTGCCATCTCACAATATGTTATGACTACCTCTGATGTATTGAATGCAATTTTCTCCTTAATATATGGCACTGTTTTCTTGCTATCATATTTATGCCTCTTGCTGAATGATGGTTGGCTGTGAAACACTCTTATTTTTTTCTTTTTCTTTTTGTTAGGTGAAGGGGAAGAGGACGCTGGGAGAAAATATTGCTGATAATGGAGGGCTGCGACAAGCTTTTAGGGTATGCACTGCAATGTTCGCTGTGATTTTACAAATTAAGCTATAAAATACCATTTGGGTGCACCTCAGTTTACACTACAGAAATTTTCTTGACGAGTTAGATTTCTATAAATTCTGTGAATTTCCGTAAATTGAATTATATTTCCCCATTGACTGTTATATTCTGTTATATGAGTAGAGCTGCATTTCTTTCCTTTTTCTTTTTGGAGAATAAAGTCACCCTAACAGTAATGTTTGTTATTAAGAATCATGTAGTTAAAAGATACTTTTCAGAGGATACTTTTAGTGCAGTCTTAAAACATGCTACAGAAATCTTCTTGCGACTAGGTTTGTAGGTGTTTTCTTTGAGTATACTCTATGCAACCCTCCTTACAGTTTTCTCTGAAAATACTAAGCTTCTAAATTACAGTCAGAGGCTAGTGTTTCACATATAGTGGGCCAGGTAGGAGTCCATAATAATGTTTTCATTATCCCCTGGTACACAGTTAAGCAAAACACATAAGAATGATGTAGAAAGATATTCATAAAGCTATATGTATTCAGTGTCAAGAGCAAGCTGTTATTCTGAGGTTATATTCTTCCTCTAATTCTAGTTAAAATATATTTTAGTTTATAAAATGATGGTGATCGAAGATTATAGTTTTCTCGCTTACCTGGCAAAATAAAAAAATTTGCTAATAGATTGGTCCCAAGATTTATTTCCATAGGGCTTGCCATTGTGTTAGATTTGTTTGTTCCCTGGTAGGAATAGAAAGAATAGCTTTTTGCGGGGGAGGAAAGGATGTTACTTAACACATGCCTACTTTGGCCCAGGTGCTTTGGTATCTGTTGAGTGAAAGGTCTTTTTGCAGATGAACCTGTCTCACTGTTAAGCAACACACCATTGACTTGCATTTCCAGGTGTTTGTTTTCTTAAAGGAAAGCTTGACAGGATACATTTTGCATATGGGGGAGGATATAGTTAATATCTGTACTGGAGGAGAAAAGAGGAAAGCCATTATTTCAGAGGGTCATCTTCTCTACTTCTCTCCCCAGGCTTACAGGAAATGGATAAACGACAAGAGGCAGGGAGTTGAGGAGCCTCTCCTACCAGGCATTGAATTCACCAACAACCAGCTTTTCTTCCTGAGTTATGCTCACGTGAGTAAGACTGAGGAAGGGGCCTCAGAGATACAATGTGGAACTTTGGCTTGCTTCCTGGGTTAAAGGTCTGGAACAAAAATTTAATGACATAACTTTTGATTTTAGCTGAAATTGTATCTTGCTGCTTATTGTCTGGATAAATTTCATGTTCTTCATGTTCTATGTGATATAATTAATTAACTGATTGAATTGAGGCTTATTGGTATTTTTTATCAAGTGGGTTACCAGCCCTGTGGTGACTCACTGGATATTTCTTTAGTATAGCCTGACTTCTTAATGTATTTGACACTATTTGTAACCATTTCTAGTGACTCATTCTCTAGAGTCTTTCTTGGCTCTGTCCTTTCCTGCATTTCTCCTCCTTCACCTCATTTGCTGACTTGATCCCACCACTCTCAACCTGGGGGGCCCTCAAGTCTATGTTCCCAACTGCCAAATGAACACGTGGAGAGTACTAGAGCTGAAAACAACAGCAGCAAAGGTGAGAGGCATAGCTCCCTTTTGCGAGTTTAATGGGCTCTCTGAGCAGAAACTGAAAGAAGATGTGCCCTAAATAAGGCACAATTCTGAGTTTGAGTATCTGGCTAATGATGCAAGTGCCAGTTCTTTGTTATTGCCCTAGTTTATGTCACAAATATGTAGGCCTCATCTTCAAACAAGTCTGGGGTGGGTTGATGAAGTTCCTGACGCATGGTCTCACAGTGGGCAAATCTGTATCTGTATGCTCAAAACTAGGCAGAGGTTTTCATCAACACAATCTTTTGTTCCTAAGTGTTTTCATTCACTCCTCAGGAAGCTCACTAATTTCCATGTCTTCTTCAGTTGACTCTGGTTAAAGGATTCTCATCTGTCTGGGGTCTGTTATCTCTTAAAGTTGACATGGCAGCGCTAAATAAATGATCATTTATCAACCTGACATCAGCAAAAGTGTAATCAACAACAAAGTGACTCTCCTTTCTAGTTCTCCTACTTCTATCAACATACCCTCACCATCAGCCTTTGGGTCTTCCTGGTTAGAAAACCTGGACTCTTAGGTCTTATTTGATCTCTCCATCCTCATTTATATGACATTTGTCTCAAAAGCTGATGTTTCATCCCATTTACTGTTCTTCAGATTCAGCCTCTTTCTCCCTATTACCCTGTCTTGTGATCTGTAGACTAAGCCTCCATCTCTTTTGCTTTGAATTATCCCAACAGCCTTATGGCTGAAATACCATTTTTATTTCATAGCTGACCTGCTGAAAGAACTGCAGTGGCTCCCAGGTGCCTACCACATTGAGACCAGTGCCTTTAATGTTCTCCTCAGTCTTTTTTTTTTTTTCTCCTCAGTCTTATACGACTCTACCCAACCAGTTATAAATCCTCACAGTTCCACCAAACTCACCCTTAGCTGGGCAGGTGCCCTCACTTCCACTCCACAATGTCATGCTCATCATTGTCTCTGGTTTTGCTTTAGATTTGCCTTCTGAAAAGTGACCCTCTTTGTACTTCTCCCCCTCAGGTTATTCAATTCCATCTTTACCATTTAGGATCTATGTCAAGTTTTACCTCTTCCACATCTTCCACAAACTTCCCTATGGATTCCAGTTCTCATTTAAAAAAAATCTCCAACTCCTTTGCACTTATCTTCTTTACTATGCAGTTACCTTGTTATCAAAATGTTGAAGATTTTTATCTTCATAGCTGGTGTATTTTCATACACCTCTTATTTATCTCCATAGCATCCAACAAAGGGTATATTGAAGACACTTGACATTTTTAGACGAATTGCTTGAAAAGGACGAGATTAACACAGTTCAATTAAGGAGGCTTTCTTTTTGTTCAGTACTGGGTCAGATATCCAAAACAAGCATGCAAATATAGATAGAACTTTCTGGAGCAGGGATTGGCAAACTAGGACCCATGGACCATATGTTGACTGCTGTATATTTTGTATTGGAAAACAGCCATGGTCTTTACATTTTGTTTATGGCTGTTTTTGTGCTACAGTGCCAGAGTTGAGTACTTAGAATAGAGACTTACGGTCTGCAAAGCCTAAAATATTTATTATCTGTCCCTTTACAGAAAAGGTTTGCTGTCCCATGCTCTAGAGGACAAAGTACAAGGTCCGTCAGTTCTTATTTAAGTTTTTACTTACTTACTTAAGGTCCATCTTAGTAGATGAAGTAAACTAACTGATATTAACATTACAGTCAGTTTTGAAATGTCTCCAAATAAAATTCCAAACTATATATGACTTACTTTAAAGAGATTAAGAAGAAAAAAGGCAAGTGATTTTATATTACTAATGAGAAATTTCTCTTGGACCTTTTCCCTACTGGCAGAATGAGATTTTCAACCTTTTGTACACTGAAACAAGCCTGCTCATAAGGAGGAAAATTATTTTGTCTCCTGAGAAGGTACTAGGATAATGATAAGAACAAAAATGTGTTTTTAGAAATCTCTTAAATGATATATGAAGCAAAGACAGTACTATATAATAATGCAAGAGGAAATAACATTAGAAAAAGTGAGGTGGAATTGATTGTGAGAAACAACTTCACCTTAGCTAGCTTCTGAGGAAGTTAAGGACTCCCATTACAGAAACATCTTTAGAGTCAAATTCAGAACCACTTTGATGGATGGTTTATCTACTCCAAAAGCAGTAGCATCATATCACCTTTGCTGCTGCCTCTGTCCCTGTAGTTTCTGTCAATTTTTCCTTATTCTTATCCTTCTTTTTTCTTATTGCTCCTCATTCAGTAGATATTCATGGAGATCCTTCCTGGGGCCCATAAATAATCTTCGAACTAATCTCTCATTTCCTCCTACTCCTATGCCTCTGCCAGGTAAATCTTTTGAAAATATATTTTTAATCACCTTCATGCTCATTAACAATGTTTAAGTATTGTTAAACAAGATTAGCAATACGTTAACCTAAATATGTTAGCCTCTTGCTCAGGACTTGCCCAGATCAGAAATCTGGCCCCATCCTCGCCCTTCCCTGGTCTCCCATTGCTGCCCACTATGCACCACACAGTCCAGCCAAGCTGAATGTCTTGTTTTTTTTTTTCTCTCAGATATGTCTTTGTTTCCATTTTCTCCTCCACTTGGAATTCCCCCCATCATATTCATGTGTCCTAGTTCTATTCATACTTCAAGCTATATCATATTTCAAGATACACTTCAAATCGGGATTAAGTAGGTTATGGTACATGAATAAACAGTGCAAGGAAAAGTTTTCTTCTTGTTCATATTCCATGTGTAACATGGGTCAGCAGTGGGCCTCTGCTCGTAGTTACTACTCAGGACCTGGGTTTTGGAATCTTTATCTTGTAGGTGCTTCCATGGTCACTACAGGAGTAGGGAAGGAGTAGGGAAGAAATGTGCCCTGCCCCTTAATGTAGCATCCTAAATTGTTTTTAATACTCTTAAAAGTTCTGCCAGATTTGTAAAGCTTCCCCAAGGAAGTGACATATGTCACTTCTGCTCATATTTCATTGGTGAGAGCAAGTGACCATATAGCCACGCCTAACTTCAAAGGGGATGGAACAATGTCCTCCTATCCAAGGCCTGAAGTAAGATGAAGCAAACAAGGCATCCAGCGTGCAAAATCCTTCCTGCTTATGACCATACTCAATAATGATTCATTTTACTGATTCAAATGAAATATGGTTAAATTTGATAATGGCTATTCCAAACATTATGTTAATTGAATGAATACGTTGGTTGATTCCTGGACACATATGCTATTCTCTTCATTTAAAGCATTTGTCTGGAAACCTGTCTTAATTTACTCAGATAGTGAAAGTATTCACAGTGATAAAACCTTCTACTCTGAGGATTGGAATAATAGATGTTACTACTGATGAAGGTTTATCTGATCTACTAAAATAGCTTGTCATCCATTGAGTCTCAAATTACTCTTCATGTCATTTGAAGCAGTTAAGGCAGTAAACAATGTGTGATTGAAATGGAAGCGTAATAATCATTGGGATGTTTTTTCTTCTAGGTGAGGTGCAATTCCTACAGACCAGAAGCTGCTCGAGAACAAATCCAAGTTGGTGCTCACAGCCCCCCTCAGTTTAGGTAAATAGGCATATGGGTGACATGAGTTTTTAACTGTGCATCTCCACTTCCTCTCCTCCCCAGCCATCCCAGGGGTCTACAAATAGGTGATCTGAAAAACAGCCTGCATTGTGAACAGTGATAACGTCATTTCACAGACCAAAAAAAAAAAAAAAAAAACAAATCTGGCCAAGCAGAAACTAAGCGTCTTTTCTTTAATTAGTAGGAAGCTGGTTTAGCCAGTATTCTCTCACCTAAATTTTTGTAGTAGGCTTTTCTACACATCTCTACTATCAAGAGATCTATGAGATTGTACAAGACTCCAAAGGTAATTTAGAATCCAAATTATATCTTTAGTATTAATTCCCACTTATTATCTTCCAGTTTTTGAAAAGCAGCAATGCATGGGTACCATGAGTGCACCATGGGTGCTCCATAAACTGGCATGTTTGATTTACCCAACTGCCTACTTTTTAAAAATATTGACCAAAAAAGTCTTTTTTTAGATACAAATGAGCTCTTACGTACTGTGCCTTAAGACACCTAGAGCTCTGGTTTAGTTTGTGTTGTAGAATATCCTATTTAATGCCTCTTGTTCTTTCATGCAGCCAGCCAACAGACATGAATGAGTGCCCGCTTACAGAATAGCTCTGAACACAAAGGAGGATATATGGTGGCATTTAGCTATTGTGATTCACATCTAGAGGCAAAAGTTTTACGTTTTAGCTTTTAGTTTGAGTCTTATTTTGAAACAGTTGCTTATATATGGAGGGAAATGAATTACCATCTTAATTGTCAGAATGTATAAAATATTAAGTAAAAATAAAATTAAGATTACTATTACCTACCCCATATTAAGTTTCTAGCATAGTTTGAGGGAAATTTTCTGTACTAAGGGACAGAGTTATAATAGTAAATCCAAGAAACACAGTAATTTGTATTTATTTGTTCTTTGCTTAGAACATATTATTTCTTGGTATCTTTATATATAATATTTACATGAATCCATTAGCACATTGTAGGAAAGTCATCTAAAAGTTCGATATGTTGAAATGTTATTCCCAAAACCTTGCCTTAGAAATTCTTAAGAAATTGACTCTAAATTACCCCATAGCATAAAAATCTGATCACTATGTTAGAAATTCTCCCCCACTGAACTAAACTGTCAAGAATGCTGACAGTCTCTAATAGACTAAACTGTGCTTCCACTGACAAATGATGCAGATGAAATCACACTGTAGATTAATTACTCAACAGATAAGTTCTTAGAAACTAAGTTCCTTTCACTAACTTGTTGCCTATAATGTTGGATTTTAACTGATAATTTTCAGAGTACACTTACCTGTCAGCTAAATTTGATCCTTAACACTTGCCCAGGGTGAGTCATACTGTGTGTGAAACCTGCATCCCCCCCTGTGTGTGTGTGTGTGTGTGTGTGTGTGCGTGCATGTGCATGTGCACTCAATTGCTCAGTCATACCCCGACTCTTTCATCCCAGCTGACACACAAGAGGTTATGGGGGTTTCAGATTACAAGCCGATATATTCATTCAAATGCCCACAGGAAACAAAATCATTAGGGAAGAAAGAGTCACTGACCAAGAATGCTGTCTCTAGTCAGCTTTTTGAACATACAGTTGAATAAGAAATAGATGACGGGGGTGGTTTTTTGCTAGATTGTTAGTGATGTCTGCACTAACTGTAGATTTTGAGTGTAGCAGAATTCACACAGTGGAAATACCACTTTCAAAAGGCAGGTACAATCAAAGTGCTGAGTAGGAATCTGTAGTCTTTACTGCGATCAGACAGGGAACTTGCAAGAACACCAGATTTTGGAGCTAACTCCAGTAAAACATTACTCATCAGTAGCAACTAGACACCGTTCATTAGTTTACTGTTGCATGAAACAAATTATAGGTAAATATGAGCCTGCAAGCGTAATAGGAATTTATAGAAAGTGTTTCTGTGGATTGAACGAGTTCTTTAAAGATAATTTAGAGATAGCAACAACATGAATGAATCTTACAGACATAATACTGAGTGAAATTTCTTTCAGAGACAAAAGAGTGCATGCAGTATCGTCCACTGATGTGAAGTTAAAAAACCAGTAGAACTGATCTATGGCCACAGAGGTCAGACTAGTAGTTATGCGTGGAGGTACTACTGTTAGGGCATACATGGGAGCCTTCTAGGTGCTGAAAATATCCCATGTCTTTATCTGGGTGGTAATCACATGGGTGTATACATGTGAACTCAATGAAGTTTACATTTTAAATGTGTATATGCTACGTCAGTTATATGTTTCATAAAAAGTTAAATTAAAAAATAGAAAAGCTAAGTGTTGGTAAATTGTATAGTTTGTAGGAATTTGTAAATTTATAGCAATGTACCACCATATATACAATTTATAGAAATTGTAAACCCTACAGTTTATAGGAATTTAAAGATATTTGGAAGATTAATAGCATTTGTCTGGTTCCAGTCTCAGCTCTGTTAATTTTCTTGGAAATCTACTTAACCATTTTGGACTTCAGTTATCTCCTTGTAAATAGACTAAATGAATGGACTATTTTATCAAGCCATAGGTTGCTAGAGTTTTATTCAGAACCTGTTGATTTGTAAGAATTAAATGACATGAAATGACATATCTTTTTCAGGGTCAATGGTGCAGTTAGCAACTTTGAAGAATTCCAGAAGGCTTTTAACTGTCCATCCAATTCCACAATGAACAGAGGTGCAGAATCCTGCCGACTCTGGTAGTAGGACTGTTGGTTCCTACCCTCCTGAGGGAGCTGCGCGGTGCTCATCACCTACTGCTTTAGGCCTGTGTTCCCCTGAAGATGTTTATTTTGATGCATCTTCGGTATTTGGGTATTGCTTAGATCTAAACATTATTCAAAGTTGTAAGACTTAAAAAATGGAATACAAAAAAATCAAATCACATATGTTTCTTTAGAAAGCCAATTAAGTCCCCAGGCTGCTTTTGTTAAAATGTTGTTTGCTGAATTGTTGCTATTGTCCATTTTAGTGTATAAGTTGCAGCTAAGTGGTATGTACCATTTTAATCTACAGCTTTGCAGGGGCCCTAGGTAGAATATATCCAGAAAAAAAAAATCAGCCTATTACACTAGCAACCCTCAGTGGTGTGGACATGTGTGAGGCTTCGTGGGAGATCTTCCTGTGCTGTTAGATTTCCTGCACTATCCTTTCATAGCATCGATTAGCTCTAAGGTGGTTAAGTCAGAAATACGTTGAATCCTCATTTGACAGTATTTGATGAAGTTCTGGCCTTCACTTTTGGAGTCTCTTGGGATGAAAACACACCTCATAGCTTGTATCTGATGTAGCCCACTGCCCTGTTCAAGTCAGAATGAACAAAGCTGGCAAAAAAAGACTGCTTGGTGAAGGCTTGAGTTTATCAAATAGTAAGACAAGGCTATATCTGTAAGTCCCAGAAGAAGTCAAAACTCCTAGTCATGCAACCACAGGCACGGTAGGAAACAAAATCTCCAAAATTTCATCTATTCTGTTCAAACCTTGGCAATTATGTCATCTGCTAGATGCTTCTCTTCAGTCTAATTTCTGGTTGTCTTGTTATCCTCATATATGTGCATTCTCCTGTTTCTGAAATGAATAGGCATAAAAAAAATGATTTTCTAATTCCCCGTTAGGAGCGTATGGCTTTCTTTCCCTTGAGTGCAAAAAGACAAACCCCACGTTGAGGCTCAGTTACCTCTTTTAAAAATCCTCTTCGAAAAATGTCTTGATTAAAGCCATGTTAGAATCTATTGATTGAATTTAACATTCCCTGCATAGTCCAAAGAGACAGAATGTTTGCTCTTCAGGACTTCTTCTAAAGAGTTTATAAGAAAGAGCATTACTATGTTTTCGATCCTCAGAACTCTGTCCTTTCAAGGGAACTATTCCATGTCTTATTAGAGAGTGTGTGTGCAGGATAAAATTGTAACAGCCTTAAAGTGCTTACCTGGCATTTTTGCTTTTTAAAATAGCCATGCCCCCTTCCCATTATTCCTTGTACATGTGGTTCTAGGTTAAGCTGGTCAATAGGAAAATCTCAGAAGCATAATGACAAATTCAGGCTAACCATAGGAAGCCATTTTATATCCCTGGGATTTGTCACTAAAAAATGTGTGTGTGTGTGCGCGCGCGCACCATGTCCTTTTGTAACCATGGGAACGTAGGGGAGAAAAATGCAGGGGCACCATCATGAGGAAAACAGTTTCAGTGCATTAGTCAGTGGAGAGTGATTTTCCCCTTGACTTCCTCCTCTCTGAATCAATGAACTCCTGAAGGGCAGCTACCTTTTCCTTTTAACCATGACTTGATATCATCTTAGTTTGCATTTTCAAAAAAGCAGTTAAGGGTGCTGGAAACCTCCATGTCTTTTCTCTAGAGGAATCATTCTGATTTGGTTTAGACTTCGAAGATTCTCCTTGTTTCATTCCTATATCTGGACATTTAAAATCAGCTGAAGTTTTTAAGGTTTACATAAACAGCATATTCCTTCTAGATTTCTCTTTTTAAACTCCAAATAAACACATTCCTGCCGGTCAGAGAAAGTGTTTGATAAAAGTGTAGAATTATGACTTTGGAAATGGGACTTGTTCAGTCACTTACTGGTTTAGGAAAACTGGTTGGTGAACAGTTGGGGCCTGCACAGTTTCTAAGTGATATGGCTACTTGTCTTGACCAACTTTACTTGATGTAACTCAGTTATACTGAAAGCTGTCGATAGGATGGCCGTTGTTAAAATAGACTCAGAGTAGCCCAAATCACCACGACTCACTGGGACAATTTTCTAGATTGAATTTCCAAATTCATGTTGCTGTTCAGATTTTCAGAGTACATTCTTATTGTCCCTTCTCTTCAATACAGACTAATAGAAAAGAGTCAGACACCGATTAAGTGGTGTAAGGAAGAAGGTAAAATGCGACTGAAAGTCGGGGGAGGGGAAAGGAGAAGCTGGCCTAGGAATATGACTCTGCAGAGAATCCAGGATTTTGGCAGTTCTTGCTAAGCACATCCATTGGAGGAGAGCCATAAAATTTTACAAAAATAATTATGCTAAATTAAAAGGAAATTAGATATTGGATCTCAGACTATGACTGCCATAGCACACTTCTCTGATTCATATACCAGGTATTCTGCCAGTGAACTATTGCCTGGGAAATGGAAGGCGTTAGGTTTTTGTGAAATTCTGCTGGTTTAGTCAAGGTTCTTATCTGTATAAAATGGTCTTGTTTGGCTTATCATCAATGCCCAAAGTTTGTTGAGCTTTTTACCAACCACACAGCACTGGCCTCCTATTTCCATTTTTTCCTTTTATGAGATGGAGTTGGACGCCACTACTGCAAGTTTAGGATTCATAAATTATCCTTAAGTTTATTCAGTGCCTTTCCTCAATGGGGCTTAAAGCATAGCACATAAATTTTATCTTATTTAGCCCTAGAGCATCACTAAGAAGCAACTAGGAACTGTAGCTTGCCACATAGGTTATGCTTGCACCAGATCAGTGGAGAGGTTTGAGAATGCTTCTCAAGTACCCCAGAGTCAGGAGAGTTAGAGCCTTTGTTTTTTGGGCTGCTTGCCTTTGCATTAACCTTCATCCCTTAGGTCACCCCATTTCTGAATACATTTGTTCCAGCAGTATTTCTATAATTACTTAGCATTTGATAGATTTCTTCCTTGATATTTTTAACAGTATGTCTCAGTTGCATATTAAATTATGGAAGAATATATGATTATTTCAAGCAACAACATTCTCATTGCCAGTGGTAGTTCCCCGCTGGTTCGAAGAAAGGTGTTCTTGGATTATGCATTTCATATCTAAATGGTCTTTGTATTTTCTTCCCTTACTTGTGAAACAATGTGAATGATCATTTTAAGGACAATAAAAAGTTGAAGATATTCTGTTTCCTTTCTTTTTAAAAATAATATTAAAATTGATTACATCCATTAACATACTCAGTTCTGTTTTAGACAATATTTGCCTAAAAAGTACACAAACCACTGTAGTGGACTAGGTTTCTTGGTTTAGGAAAGTGAGATTTGAATGTAGTAACTTTGTAGACAATGAGAGATTTGAGAGTTGGTCATTATATTTTCTTCCAGGACATAAGCAGATATGGTTTATTGCTTATGCAGTTATATTCCTAATGAGGAAAAGAGAGGCTTCTGAGGAAATTATCAACCATGGTATGGCTGGTCTTGCAAAAGTGACAAGGAACATTACAGTTACTGTCAAACCAAAGAATCTCTATTTTGCTGTCACCTTTCTTTAACCATCAAGTCAGATTATGGTCACTCATTCAGTACATAGTAACTGACTGCCATTTGATTTAAGTCACCGAACTAGCTGTATTTAGGCAGATCATCTGCAGTTTCATCTTCAGTGAACAGTCTGGTCTAACATGGTAAATAGACATGTAAATTGCTACATTCATCCTGTATCATGGCAAGTGTGATGAAATTCAGGGACATTGGGTTGTGATTTGGTGCACAGAGAAAGATTTATTCAATTCTCCTCAAGTGGATGCTATCAGAGTTCTCTCTACCCAGATCCCAGCCCTTTTACTGGGACCCTAATCTCACCTTCTGTGTGTTTTTTTTCGCATTGGCTGTAAATCTCTAGGATGGCTGCCCTCATGCTACTGGAGCCTCTGTGCCCTATGTACTTCCAGAGAGCTGGAAGTGCCTGCCATTTTCATCCCCTGATGACCTTTGGACAATGAGTGAGTGGTGCAGGTCAATGAAAGCCTGCTTGCCTTGCCTGAGTCCAGACAAATCCAGAAGCATACCACAGAAATACTAACTTCCCTCAGGGGGCATTTTGGTATTAGACTGGCAGTGGAAGTAGAGTCCCCTGTTGATTATTTTAAACATCTTTCTGATGTATTCAAAGATGTGAAAACTACTGGTTTATAGTAGGCGTACCACAGTGTCCATGTACAAGAGATAAACATCAGACAGACTGTAGAGCTGGTAGGTAATAAGTGTCTTAGTATGACCTGTTAGTGCCCCTCTGAGAGAGTCTACTCTAAGTTCTGAGCTGATCCTTGAAAAAAGAATTTTTGCCTGTAGGGTAGTGGCAAAAGGCAGGATATATAGAAATGATTGAGTTTATGAGTGATCTCTGGGGCCTGGACAGGAAGGACAGGCTTTGGGGGAATGGAGGCAAGAAGTCTAGAATCTCTCTTGCTAGGGTCAATTTGATAGATTTTATGAGATATTCAGTCTACTTCAGTTTTTAGATGTATATCTTAGTGGACCTGATCAAAATTTGGAGGCTGATGTTTCCAGTTAAGCTTAAGGTATATACATGTCCCTCAAGTCCAATTGCTTTCTTTGTTAATTAAGATCACACTACATGTTGAAAGAGATCATCTCAATGGTTTAACCCAGTTTGAATTAATGTCTTGTTTTCATGACATACAAAATGGTTATTAACCATCAATGAGCTTCTCTCCTACAGTTATTGATATGGAGATCAATGTTCCTTCCATATGATTCTGCCATTTTCAATGCTATTGAATGTATGCTCATCTACACGAAGCTGGTGGAGGGGAAGAGGCTATTGAAGATACCTAATGGAAGGTTTGATCTAATCCAATAAGTTATCTATCTTACTTCTGCCCATATTCCGTTGACTAGCGCTCAGTCCTATGGCCAAACCTAACTGCAGGGGAGGCTGGGATATATATAGTCTAGCTGTGGCCCCAGAGAGAAGAGGAAATAGGTTTGTCTATTATGTAGTGATACCAGCCATACCTTCTAAAATGAAATACTGTCCAGTAACATGGGGCTCTTCTGAATTCAGGAAATTGCTTTTGAGCATAGCACAATGAAAAATCTTAAATGCCATTGGTAGCCTGCATTTTATTCTGTAGGAGTCTTTTTAATTAACAGTTTAATTGGATAATTTAATCTCCTTTAGAATTGGAGATAAGAAAATGAGAATGAGATAGTCCCTGTGATCTGACAATACTGTGCTTTAATAAACACTCTAAAGTGAGCCCGGAAATGAGCGCCACAAAAGCATTACCATAATTTGTGATCAATGAATGAAAACCTGATCTACAATTTTAGTTATTTATAAATGGTTTAGCTACATGTTTCATTTGAATGGGTATTTTGTTTTGTTAATTGTCTCAATTAGGAAGATAACTTGAGTATAAGATTCTGTGACTATGCTATGGATTTACAGTATGGTCTAAGCTTTTAAAATATATCCCATTGAGACATTAAATAAAATATGAAATAATATGTGCTATGTCTTCTAGGATTTTTAGAGAATTTCTATGAAAATTATCTTTACTTCTGCCTTCATTATGAAAGGTTGATGCTGAGCCATGAAAGACGCCAGGATTCTTGGCCTCCAGAGGAGAGGAATTCAATCCGGGGCCAGTGACGAGGCTTGATTGCTCAGAGCTTTTGTGTAATAAAGTTTTATTAAAGTATAAAAGAGATAGAGAAAGCTTCTGACATAGACATCAGAAGGGGGCAGAAAGAGTGCCCCCTGCTAGTCTTTAGCAGGAAGTTATATACCTACTAGCAGGCTGCTAATTAGAGAAAGGAAATGTCTCAAAACTCAGAGAGTGGCACCAGGCCCCTCACCCACAACATGCATTTTGAGATAACATTGGCACAAGGTGAGTCATCCTGGGCCATAAAACGATTGACATGAATCTTGAAGAAAGGCAGGTTTCCAAGCAAATACCTAGTCTCATTAACATAGCTTAAGAGAACATTTCCATGAGTAAAACATACTGGTTTGTTGAGTAAAACATACTGGTTTGTCAAGTTGGTTCTGAGTCTTAGGCAGAACCAACTTGAAGAAAGACAGAGTCTAAGGTAAATACATAGTTCATTAACATAGCTTAAGAAAAACATTTCCATAAGAAAAACACATTGGTTAGCTCAAGGTCTGAGAAAAGTTAAGTTCAGGTGGAACCAGGTGTCGTCATGGCAACACAGAATTTTAAAAGAAACCTCCTTTTAATTTTGTATAGAGAAGGGAAAAAAATCTGACACTTGTAGTTTGTTTCCTCCTGCCACTTAAGAGAGAGATAAAAATCATCTGACACTTGCAGCCTATTTCCTCTGTTTGGGGGCCCCTAGCCTTCCTGCCTATTACCCTCTCAATGAGAGCTGAAAAATGCTCTTCTTCATATTCATGTTTTATGCTTTCTCCATTTAAAAGATAAAATTTTTTTTAGGCTCAGAGTCCAAGAAACAAAGATGAGTGTCCACGTACAAGCCACAAAAGTACCATTCGAATTAGTTCTGGCTTGAGACGTAACTTCACAGAGACAGAAAGAAGCACTAAATGATTAAGTTAAAATCCGCAATGTAAAAGCTACCAAAAATATTAGGTAGCATTTATGCTGGCAGTTAGGCTGAAATGTCTGCATATGTCTTAAGCAAAAAGAACAGTACAGTTTATCATTTAGAAGTGAACTCTGTCAATTTCCAAACTGATTTAGAAGTCAGTGGAATCCGTTCCCTGGTAACAGCCATGCTACCCTCCCACCCCAGTGACATTTGATGAATAAATAAAATAACCCAGGGCAAATTTTTTCAAAGATTGACCAGGCATTTGTAAATGATTTTTTTTTTTTGCCTAAAAAATGACCATGATGAAAACAGCTAACATTTTTTGATCCCTGCCATGTCCTAGGTACTCCATTAGGAGTACCTTGGATTTATAGCCAATCCTCACAACAGTCTTGCAAATGCGGGTTACTGTTTCCACTTGACAGCTGAGGAATACTTGTGTGACTTGCCAAGACCACCTTAGTAACTGGAGGAACAAAGGATAAATTTGTTTTTGTCTGATTTCAGAGCTCATTCTCTAATGCTCTACCAAGCAATTGGAATGGTGTTCCAAACCTGCTTTGACCTGTGAATTACTGAAGATTTCAGTCTGTGTTTCATAGTCACCTGTTAGAAAAAAAGTGAAGGAGACGTGAATTTACAAGTATTTGTACCTGATGACCGGTCCATCTTGAGTCCCTCAGAAAAGCTCTCCAGCTGCTCTTCACAGATAATGCTACCTACCATATAGTGAGCATGTACCACCTGCCTGACATCCACTAAATGCTTTGTGTGTCTTATCTGATTTCATCATTAAGGTAACTCAGACACCTATTGTTATCCCCATTTTATAGGTAAGGGAACCAAGGGTTGGGGAGGTGAATAAGTTGCCCATGATTATTTAGCTCACAAGCAACAGGGCCAGATTTGAATCCAGTCTTATCCACCTCCTCCGTTTGGCAAACATATAGCTGTGGTGACCTCAAGTCCTAGATTTCTAGGCTGGGATATCCCAGTTTAGTTATTAGACTCCTCCACAGTTTACCTGTGTTCAGCTCTGTGTGTGCCCATGGGTACTTGAGGGCCTGTGAAAGTTTAAGACTTTCCAGCTACCACCCTGCTTGTCACCTCATTATGCACACTGACGTTCACTGTTGCCTGCAGCTTCCAAGGCCAGAAGCCTCTGGTAGTCTGCAGGCCACTTCAGCTTGCTTCTAGTCTGTTATTTTTGCTCATGTGGCCTTTTTTATACTTTTAGTATTTTTTTTTTTGTGAGGAGGAAAGTAGATCCATGTCTGAGTTACTAGAAGTCTCCATTTTGTATTCCAATGGGAAAATATAACAAAAATTTATTTGGAAAGAAATGCTGCTGTAGATACAGTTCTACTGAACTATTGCCTTCACCCAGCAATATCTGTAACTAAAGAGCCTAAAGCTTCCTTTAAACTGCTGGATACTGGGAGGTTTTATTTTACGCAGAAGCCAATCTTATTTTTTCTTAGTTATGTTAATAAAATTAGCATGCACGAGCATTTGGTATTTTCCACTTCTCCTAAAATCATATAACTTAGTCTTTGGAGAATTCATTTGAGATGAAAGGAATATGTCTCTATCCACCTTCCAGAGTTGCTGGGAAGCGCATCTAGGAGAATGCTAGGGTGGATTTGTCACAAAAGCTCTGGAGGAAATTTTTACTTATCAACAAGGGCCAAGCACAGTCCTTGGAGATTCACATTTCAACTCTCATTTGCACACACACAACAGGCTCTGGCGCAGATTGAGTTTGAGTTAGTGAACATAGGTTGTTGGGAGGAAATCAATCAAAAGCCTTTTTAAGCATAAATGGTTTTTTAGGAACTGAAAGCTGAGTGCCTCAATTTTATGGTAAGCATTGAATAAAACCATTTTAAAGCATTCAGCATATTAAAACTACTCTACAAACACGAGTAATAATGAAGGTACCTCCTCACCCAGGTCCATTGGTGATCTTTTGAACTAATAATTACTATAGAATAAGAAAAAAAATCAGCTGTCATTTAAGATCTGCTTACAACACGTGAGGTAGAGTGCTAGCTGTCATACTGGGTTTTGATTAATCCAAGACTTCGGTGACTTTAGCCCCAGGGTTCACAGACAATAGTATGATAACAGCATTGTCATTTCTCTTGTTTTAAAACCCTTCAGTGATCTTTCCATTGCATTTACAATAAATCCCAACAACTAACCCTGACCTAAAGACCCTGCATGACCAAGCTCTCCACTTTTCCATTGCTGTTTCTCCATTGCTTTTTTCCTGTTATACTGGTCTTCTTTTTGTCTCTCCAATTTTCTAAACTTTTTCCTACCTTCTCAGTCTCATAGGCTTTACTGTTTTGCATGAAATAGTTTTGCATGTCTTTCATGTAAGCCTGTTGATGTTAGGGCCCTTCACTCTAGAGTCCGTCCCCTCACCTAACTTACACCTCCTTAGATGTAACCACAGTTACCAGTGTTCTTTTTCTTCCCCTCCTCATCTTTCTTGGCCCCTGTTGTTAAGTAAAAATTTCTTCTGGACCATATATGACAAATCCACCCTAGCCTTCTCTAGTTAACTCTGGAAGGTGCACAGAGATAGATTCCTTTCATCTCAAATGAATTCTCCAAAGACTAAATTTATATGGCTTTAGGAGAAATGGAAAATACCAAATGCTCATGCATACTTGTGATAATAAAATAGCTAAGAAAAATAGGATTGGTTTTGATGTAAAATAAAACTTTCCCATATTCAGGTTGGAGTATCCCTAGGATGTTGAGGAAGAGCAAGGAGGCTAGTGTGGCTGGAACAGAATGAGACAAGGAAGAGCAAGGCACAAGATGATGTCAGAATGCAAACTACCATTCAGATGGTTGATGGTCACATAGACCATTGTAAGAACTTGTTTTCACTCTGTGTGAGCTGGGAAGACATTGGGAACTTTTGAGTGGAAAAGTGACAAGATCTAACTGGTGATTTCCAGGATGATTCTGGCTGTGTTGAGCCTAGACTGTGGATGAACAAAGGAGGAAATAGGAAGACCAGTTGGAGGCTGTGACGCTCATTCTTGTGAGAGATCCTGGTGACTGTGTCTAGGAGAGTAGCTGGGGAGGTAATGAATGAATGCATGGTAACAGCATTTAAGAAACTCTTTTTATCCCAGAACCTTAAAATTTCCAATTATTTCTTTTTGATTTGTTTTCCATGTTGCTCCCTGGATCCATGCACCATTATATGTATAATCTTAGAGCATAATAGGGTTTTACATGATTTTTTTCATTTAATAGTATTGGCATGCATCCATGGTGTTTAATAATCTTCCATTTTAATGGCAGCATAATCTTTAGAGTTCCTGTGACAATTTATTCAATCATTTCTTTATTGTTATAAATTTATTATTGATTTGATTTGGGCCCATTGTAAACAACAAAGAGATAAATAACTTAATGTGTAGAGTTTTCTAACCTCTTATTTCCGTTGGAAAAAATACAAGTGAATTTATTGACCAAAGGGGGCATGTATAAAGTTTTGAAATATACTGACAAATTACTTTTTAGCAAGGTTGTCTGTATGAGGGTACATACATCATTTTATAACAGAACTGGATCAGGAAAGGGTCCTGTCCATAAGAAAGTTATGGTATACTGGGGGAAGTGGATGTGTGAGTCAACAACTATAATAGCAAGCATAATGAAGAATGTAAGAAGGTGTCACATTTTGTAAAACCTGATAAGTTCTAGGTGTCATTAATTTCAACTATACTAATACTTTATTAAATATATTAAGTGTGACTGGTTGTTTAATTTTACTAATTAGCTCTTTGGTTTTTTACTTCTCTTGATGTAAATTACCTGCCCATCAATGCCTTTTCCCTTTTAAGTTACTAAGATCTTGGTTTTTTTTCAATTATATGAGATTTTTATTGCTTATTATTTGTAGTCATTAATTTAACTAGAAAAGTGCTATTGGTTTGCTCTGATCATTGTCTTTGTGCTTTTGCAACCAGTGTTAGCAGAGTGCTGTATTTCATATAGCTTTCCTTGCTGGAGTAAACTTAGACAAAGGAGTATAAAGATAGTTAATAAAAATTTATGAAGAATACCATGTTAAATGCATATCAATTAACTGAAGAAATATTTATTGAACTGCTTGCTAGATATTATTCTAGGGGTGGGAATACAATGATGAATAAGAACTCTAACTCCCAATTATTTGGTAATTTAAAACTTACTTAACATTTCATAAGGAAAAGTAGATATATAAATAACAGTTTCAACAGTGTAGTATATCATAGTATAGAGGTGAACATAGGATTCTTTGGGCATAGAACTGGATAAGAACATTTCTAGAGCTGAGCAATGAAAGAATTACAATGCTGTCAGCTGTGAAATCTAAATAATAATTAATAAGGCAGATAACTCAACAGAAAATTGGGTAGATAACTTGAACTTGTTCACAGAAGAGGATATCTGAACTGCCAACAAATATATGAAAAGGTGCTTAACTTCAATAACCGTTGAAACCACAATGTGATTCATTTGTATATCCTTCCCTTCAGAATGTCTAAAATAAAAATGGATGTAGACAAACAGAACTCTTATATACTGCTGATGAGATTATGAATTGGTATGGTCACTGCAGGAAATGATTAGGCTGGTATCTTGTATAGCGAAACATGCATGTAACCTATGACTCACCAATTCCTCTTCTAGGTGGTGGTAAGTTGCCATCTTAGTAGGTCAAAATGGTTAAATACTGGCAATTTCATATTGTTTAACCTAATGTTTACCCAACAGAAATGCACACATATGTTACCCAGAAGACATTATAGAAGATGTTCAGAGGAGCGCTTTTGTAATAGCTCATAACTGGAAGCTGCCCAGATGCCCATCAGCAGTAGAGTAAGTAAATACTTGACTATTAGTCCACAATAACAATGGAGAAACTACAGATACATACATTATGAGTGTTTATCACAAGCATTATATTGAATTAAAGAAGCTGAATTTTATGATTCTATTTATATAAAACATAAAGATACACAAGACTAATCTATGCTATTAGAAGTCAGGAATGGTTGCCATTTGAGTGACTGGAAGGTCCCACAAGGGAGCTTTGGAGCTACTGGTAATATAAGGTTTCTTGATCTGGAAGCTATTTATATTAACAATTTGTACACTTTTATATATGTGTATTTCACTATAAAGTTTTAAAAATAACAGTAAAATAAATAGAAGAAAGTTCACAGTAGTTCAGATTTCTCCCCATGATAACTACTTTGATGCTTTTTTTGACAAATATCAGATTCTTTCAAAAATCTTTGCTTATTATTTTTAAATATTATTGATTTATTTTTGGCCATGGTGGGTCTTCATTTCTGCACAGGCTTATCTCTAGCTGTGGAGAGCAAGGGCTCCTCTCTAGTTGTGGTGCACAGGCTTCTCATTGCGGTGGCTTCTCTTGTTGTGGAGCACAGGCTCTAGGCAGGTGGGCTTCAGTAGTTGTGGCTCCCAGGCTCTCGAGCACAGGCTCAGTAGTTGTGGTGGATGGGTAAGTTGCTCCATGGCCTGTGGGGTTTTCTCAGGTCAGGGATCAAACCTGTGTCTCCTGCACTGGCAGGTGATTTCTTTACCACTGAGCCACCAGGGAAGCCCTCTCTGCTTGTTTTTTGAGCTCTTTCTTTTCTGGTACTCTTGGGTAATCCTGCAGTTGTCATAAGAATGTATGTAAGAGCCAAGACTGGGCGTAGAGTCTCTTGGAAGAGATGAAGCCGAACCTGAGTTTTATAGCGTCCATTGGAGACAACCAATGGAGCAAGCAGAGAAAAGAGAGCTCCAGGCAGAAAGTCCAGGCTGCTGGAAAATGTGAAGATTTTGGCAGGGGGCCGGGGCGGGGGTGGGGGGGCGAAACCTGTTGGGTTAGGCTGGAAATTATTTGCTAGAGCTGGAGCTTGAAGAGTAGCTGAGGAGGGGTTAGTGTCAGGCAAGATAGTTTGGCAGAGGCCAGATGGAGAAGGGCCTTAAAGGATTATGCTTCTGAGTCTGGACTTGATCCTCTAGGCATCTGGGAACCACTGAACAATTTAAATCAGACCATTGACACAATTTGATTTCTGCTTAATGAAGAGTAAACTGGTGGTGGTGTGGAGAACACTTGGAGAAGAATAACACTGAAGCCTCGGGGACTAATTAAGAGGCCGTTACAGTAATCCAAGGGAGAGGTGGTATGGGATGAAGAGATGGGGATAGATATGAAAGCTCTTGAGACAGAATTGTTCCGATGGGACTTGGTAAATTGATGGGTTTGGCGTTAATATGGAGGCATAGTGCTACATACATAAAAAGGTAAAACCTTTAATTCAATAAATGATGAAACACATACAGCCTTCTTCCTGCTTTTCTTTCCCCTTTTAACACCTTTCTACAGTTACATATGTCAAAGGATGTTGCCACAACAAACAGGGGAAAGCTTACCAGTTACTTATCATTGCTTCTTAGAATGAAGACTCAGTGAAACATTGCATATTTTTTCAGTGGAGAATCAGGTAGGTTGTCTTGTGAACTAGCAGGCAAACTTCTTGATTTTGCTAAGTCAGTCAGTTGAGAAGGAAATGGTTATTTATTTGAGGAGCTCTGTGTTAATACCATTCTGGAAATAGAAAAAAAAAGTGGTACCTATATAGGTTGGTACCACAAAAAATGTGGTACCTACATAGTCATATACTATTGTAAACAAAAAGCAATCTGTGCATGTGTTTATATGATTATATAGGTACAAAACCAGGTATACACTTGTGAATAAACATACACATGTACATAAAAATATATACACTAGGAACTTGTATAACTATGTAATACCCTTGACATGTTAAACACAGAGATTATCAAGGTATATAAAGAGTAACAAAGTTTTATTTAATTTTCCCTGTCTTTTTAAGCATTATATTTGGGTGGGAGAGGATCTGGAGGATATTTTCCTTAGTTTAATTACCTCATTGTAATTCCTTCCTTTCAATTTTGTTTTTTTTTTTTATAAACGGGAACACTGTATTAATCCATTCTAATTAAAAATCAGCCATGCAACCCTTTAGTTAAAGAAACAATTTTTAGTCTGCCTATGATATCATTTAGTCAGAAATTGCCTGTATGGCTTTTGGACTTATCACCACTACAGTGCTCTGGTGACCACTAAGGCAATAGCTTTACTTGCTGATTGTTTTCTAAAAATATAAGGAATTGACCAAGAGCCTTTGCTTTGGAGAAAGGTTCACAGCTCTTCCATGGGTACCTGTCAGAGTGCAGAATCTCTTTTCCTACAGTAAAAGGAGAGGGAGAGTTATGGAAGGGGTGGTAAGAAGGACCCAGGTTCACCTTCCACTTGTCCACATCCACCTCTTCACCTTCTGGCTACCAGAGGAGCTATGCTATTTTTAGCCATCTCCTGAGAAAGTAATTACACAAAACCCCTCTGAAACCCATTTTCGTATTTGTCCAAGAAATTCTTTTATCTTCTGTAAATCCCTTGTGCTGTAGCTAAGCCCTTGGTCTGTCCTTGGCTGGATGGGAGGACAGCCAGGTTTCCTTTCTCCAACAGAGGCCTTTCTGTCCCTGAGGATGATTATCTCATCATTATGCCACCCTCCCTCCCCTTCTCCAGGCTGAAACTGTTCGTCTTTAGTTTTTCCCTTGTCCTTCTTATTTCTACGATCCATTTCCTTTTCACTATTGCCAAGCACCTTCAGAACTGAACCTACTGCTATGCAAAAAGCCCAGTTGATCTTGCTCTCCAGCTGATGGGGAAAAAGTAGAGTTAAAGAGGGCCTGTGGAAGCAACAGAGGAAGTCGAGGCAGGCGCCTCTTACCCATGGCTGTGGAGTAAAGTCTAGGACAGTTGAGTCATGGATCAGAAAGCCCAGATGTCAGTACAGAATCAAGGCCCCCAATCCAAGATAGCATCCTCAAGAAGCCAGGCCAAGTCCAAAGGCATTGCTGGTCCAAAAACCCAGGGAAAGTCCAGCAGAGTTGCTCAGTGAGGGGAGTAGCCTGGACGTGGGCTGGGGTAGCGAGTGGGCAGCTGCAGCCTTAAAATTCGAGTCTTACTGTCCCAGGGTGGGGAGGGGCAGGTGTCTCCCAAAAGGCTGAAGAATTGATTAGTAATGAGTTCAGGATACTGTTCTGATTACCTTTGCAGATGAAGACAAAACTCCCCCATGTCATTAAACACAGGCCTCAGCCCCTCTGGTGGGCCAAGGCCAAACATATGAGGATGTTGAGGAAGCCAATGTGCCCCAAGCCAAGTGGTTCCTTCCTAATTGGATCACATGATAGTCTTTAGGGCTTGAAAACCTGAGGACGTCTCCCTTCCCCTCCTTCGCCTACTCCCATTAAGTCAGCCACCAACTCTAGTCTTTCAGGGTCTCCCACATGCTCGGCACTCAGACCTGAATGATCTCAGTTCTGAACTGTGAATTGCTTCCTCATAGAACTGTCTGATTCCTGTCCCATTTTGCCAATCTATACTACACTCTGCTCCCTTTCATTTCTTATCTTTATTTGATGGTTTTGAGTGGCCTAGAGGGATAAGTTTATACTCCTCATTAACCCATCCAGACCCTTCAACATCTGGTCCTAAACTACCTTTCCCAACTGTGTATGAGCCTTTATATGAGTTTCCTTATATGAACCTTTGATTGATTCAACTATATTGCCCTTGAGCACACCTGTTTTCTACATCTGTCTTTGTCCATGTGGTCCCCTAGTCACTGTCTTCTATGCCCATTTACATTCTGTCCTTAAAGATACAGATCTAGTCTTAGTTCATCCAAAATCATCTTGGCCAGAAGTTCTCTATGTCTCCAGAATTCCTACAGCACTTTGCATCTATTTCCCTCATCCAACTCTCTACTGTACTGGGCTGTTAGTTGGCCTTTCATATGCGTGTACTGACTTCCCTGTCTAGAGGTTTAAATACTTTGATGGCAAAAGTGGGCTTTTTAGTGGTAAGGCTATCACTCTAAACAGTGTAGCATTGTCCTGAAAGTTGTGGTTTCACTGTGGATTCAGTGTAGTTATAATGCTACAATGCAGTGATTCTCAATGTTTTTCAAAGGCAGGGATTGCTTTGTTCCCTTTTCATTGTCAGAAACTTTTTTCTTTCTCACATTTGTGTCATGATTCATTGAAATTTTTAAAAAAGCAATGGTCAAAGCTTTCATGAATTCCATAATGCTTTACAATGAAGTTCTAGGTATAGCAACACCCACATTTATTTGAAATTTATTGTGATAAGATGTTTTTATTTATTTTGTCTATAGATAATTCTCAGTGAGCATGTGGTTTTGCTGACCCTCACAATAACATCGACTCCCCTTATGTCCCATTGCCCCACTATTTGGTCATATCATTATCATTATCTTACAGGGCTGTTGTGAGAATTAAGTAAGATACCATGTGTTAGGTTCATGGCACACCGCTTAGCATTTAAATGATTTTGATCTTTCTTTCCCTTCTTCTTGTCACTATCAGGTAACTTTGAAAATGAAATTCTGGAACCTTCTGGGCAGTTTGATTTGGATGGGATTGAGTTTAGGGGCATGAATGTGGGGAAGACAGTGTCTCTGAGAGGGAAGGTAAAAGAGCATTAAAGATCACCTAGAGTAGCAGTTATTAAACATTTTATTTTCCAGACTCCCCTACTCTCTTAGATATCATTCAGGACCCTAAAGAGCTTTTGTTTATGTGAAATATCAAGAAGCATAAAATATTATTTCATTTAAAAATAATAATAATGAGCCATTACACACTAATGTAAATTATACATTTGTATGAAAAATATATTTTCCAAAAGAAAAAAAAGGTAGATGAGTGGCATTGTTTTAAATTTTTGCAAATCTCTTTAATATCTAATTTAATAGAAGCAGCTGTATTCTCGTATCTTTTTCTGAGTTCAGTCTTTTGTGATGTTTGGTTTTGGTGAAATTTAAGAAGAAAATCTAGGTTCATACAGATGTATTGTTGGAAAAGGGAGGAGTATTAGAATAGCCTTTCAGATAATTGTGAATATTCTTTAAAACAAAACCAAACTCAACAAATGGTAGTTTCTTAAAGGTTAGTTGCAATGTGGAATCTGAAACAGCAATGAAGTTTTCATACTCTGTTATACTCATTTCCACTGCTGTTTTGATTTTAAGTGGGTCTTTTAATTATGTATGATTTTGTAATTTCATGCATTGGTCATTTGGAAAATATTGGTTCACTGAGTTATGCATAACTTCCAAGTGTTGACACATTTCATTATACAGTTTCAAAAATTACATTCATTATTAATTACCACTGATCTCATCAGATAAATCTTTAGTATTGGGAAGCTGCCAGGATCATGGAGGCAGATACAGAATTTTCAAATCTCTAATTTTTATTCAAAAGTTTGAATTTTCTAATTGGCATCAAATACTGTCAGTTGTTTTTCTTGAAGTGACAGGCTCACTTTGTTCATTTTTGAGAAAATGTCTGCCAAATACCCAAGTTTGAATAGTCATAGTTTGTCAGTTCTTTCAAGTGAAAATAATGTTTCACCAAAAAAGGGCAGATAGTTCACCTTCCAACTCCAATGATGGCATGAATGTTTTCCCTTGAGACAGCCGCTGTACTTTATATGCCCTCTAAGTGCTTTATGTCTACTCACTTTCCATTTTGTTGCACAAAATGGGGAAAAGATGTGGATTCAAGGGTTGAGATTTAGTAAAATCAGTATTTTTAGAGCTTCATCAAGTACATTCGTGGGCTTCCCTGGTAGCTCAGCTGGTAAAGAATTCACCCGCAATGCAGGAGACCCCGGTTTTGTTCCTGGGTTGGAGAGTTGCCCTGGAGAAGGGATAGGTTACCTGCTTCAGTGTTCTGGGGCTTCCCTGGTGGTTCAGGCAGCAAAGAATCTGCCTGCAATGTGGGAGACCTGGGTTCGATCCCTGGGTTGAGAAGATCCCTTGGAGGAGGGCATGGCAACCCACTCCAGTATTCTTGCCTGGAGAATCCCATGGACAGAGGGGCCTGGCGGGCTACAGTCCACGGGGTCACCAAGTGTTGGACACGATGCATAGCAAGTACATTCTTAAGAGAAACTAGTATTTTCTTTTTGTGTGGCAATAAAAAATACAGTGACTACTCGTATAGTTTAATGTCACTTCCTTGGTTCGTGCTAAGAAGCCAGCAGTTTTGTCCCGCATTACTTTTGCACCATCATCACAAATGTCAAATGGTGGAAAAGGCAAATAACATCTTAGTATTATTATGGAAATAGTCTTGACCTCCAGTACCCTCAGAAATAGCCTTGGGAATCCATAGGGGTCTGCGGACCACATTTTGAGAAACACTGCTCTAAACTTTTGCAAATGGCCAGCCCTGTAAAATATAGCTACTGGCACACGTAAGAGGAGAATGGAAGTCTTTTTCACCGGGGCAATTTGGCTTACTTTTTGGAACCGGAGATGGACTTTTTATTTCTTTGTAGAACTGAAGGCATCTGGCTTGGGAACATGATTATTCTCCACTCACCTTTAAATTGCCTCAGCTCTTACTAAGTCTCTGGCAGTGATATGTTGATTATGTGAATTTAAGGCCCACAGGAGCCAGAGGAATGACAGATCAGATTCCCTTACACGAGAAATAAAATCCAGGAGCCCGGCAGCGAGACTTAGGGTGCCTGCTCCCGCCGACCTTTGGTGTCATTCTGGTTAGAATGACTGCTTCTGGGCCAGATGGCAGGTGGCCTGAGTTGAGATGTCCCAACCTGTTTCCTAGCATTAATTGTGCGCATTGATGCTTCCTCATTGTGCAGTCCATAATTCTTCATTGTCAACCTCATTTAGATTTTTTTGGAGGCAGCCAAATTGTAACAAACCTCCCTGAATCCAAGTGATTTCAAAAGGTCCAATTTCTCTTAAATCTCCAAACTCAACCCTTTATATATCCAATCACTGTGACAGGCAGACAGACACTGAATCTCACTTTTGTCAACTGAATTTAAGTCTAGCAACTTTTAAGAGCAGTGAGATTGAAGGACACAGTCTCTAATGCCCTGAAGGAGGTGGCTGGATGGAAGCCCATTTAACTTTTTTGTTTAAAGGCACTATATAAGGATATGTTTGTGAAGGCAGCTTTTCTAGATAGCTTCTTAAATAAGATGTGGATAAATGGAGGGTCAATACCCTTTATCTTATCCACAATTTCATCAAAAAACAAAAAGGATTTATTAAAGGCTTTCGAGTCAGGCTTCTCCAAGTGCTGAACCAGAGCAGCTCCTGCGTGGGGGTCGTCTGGAAGTTATCACTGCTTGCCTGTTGTGAAACATGCTTTCATGACTCCAAGGCTGAACTTAGAATTTATTTCCAAAATAATTTGAAGTTGACCTGATGAGCAACGAAAGCAAATTTAGCCAACTAGGAAAGAGAGCTGGCTTTTTAAACTCAGGGTCACATGTAAAGACAACATTCTGCCATATGAGAAATGTCACAGTTTAGACAGGAAAACACTAATTCCAGGAAAGAAGAGAAAATAAGTTATGGATATTTTAGTCAATAGACTTTTCCCCCTTTACAGTCATTGTTTGTGAATTATATTGCCATTGTTGTTCAGTTGCTCAGTCATGTCTGGCTCTTTGCAACCCCATGGACTGCAGCACGCCTGGCTTCCCTGTCCTTCACTGTCTCTCAAAGTTTGCCCAAGTTTTGAATTATATGTATATCACATAAAAAAAAAAACCCCACACAAAACGGAACCTTCTTAAATAGCCTGGAAACAAGTCATTGTAATTGTAAAACAGGAATATTTGCACATGCCTTAATACTCTAAGTTTTAGGTTTTACTTAGAACTCTGGTGTATTGTTTATAGTAGGGGCAGAACATCCATGGCTTAGTAAATAAGAACCACTTTGATTTATTTAAAGAAATGCTGCTTTTTTTTAAGCTAACAAAATTTCAAATTGTCTATAATTTAAATCAACATGCAATGGAAGGCTTGATTTGAGAGGATAAAATATGTTGTCCTTAGAGTTTAGGCAGGTTAGATGTGTTGGGAGACTCCAGGAGATGAGCCCATAAATTTATTTGCATGAGGAATGAAGTTGCCTCCTGGGAGTGAATGAATCCTAAGAGAAGACAGCATTGCTGGAATACTAAAAAGTTTTCAGAACTAGGAGAGAATGTCAGAGGTGTGTGGTATTGTATATTCAAATTTAAACCAGCCACCATGAGCTTGCACTGCCTCAGTCTTTGCCAAAGGAACAATAGTTAAGAGCAAGCAAAAAACTAAAGGAGCAATTCAGAAAAATCTCTTTAACACATTGGCAAGCATTAATCTGAAGTGCTTTGTAGCCCATGTAATAGAGTGAAAGAAAAGAGGCAAGGAAGTCCATGTTTCTTCCTGAACGTCACAGTACCTTCAATAAATATTGGTTCCTTTGGGCATTAGTGAGCACTGGTACCTTTGGTGGGTATCTGGGCATGGTTGTGTTTTCACCATTGATGTAACAACACCCTAACAAGCCAGAGAAAAGGAAACAAGCATAATTCCTCATCACCCTGTAAAACAACAATTGAACTGGGCATAGTTTTCTGTTCTTTTGTTAAAAACTCCTGAGAGGACTCCCCTGATAGTCCAGTGGCTAAGACTCCACACTTTCAACGTAGGGGGCTGGGTTCAATCCCTGGTTGGGGAAACTAAGATCCTGCATGCTGTGCTGTGGCCAAAAAGAAAAAAAAAATCCAAAAAACTTCTGAGAAGAAGCAAACTTAGCTACTTGTTCCAGGAAGCACATTTTCCTGAAAGATAAAATTGTGAGTCAAGCAAAAGAATTTACTTAACAAGAATAACGTATTGCCCATTAATACTCAGGTCAATATTCTCAGTTCCCTGTGCCTGCCTATCTTTAGCTGTCATGTTATAAAATCTTCCCAATTCTCCTTGTAAGACCTGCCCTAAAATCACCCAGCCCAGCCCTTAATACCCTATCCTGCCATCCCTCTTCTGAGACACTGTTTAGATTTTAAGGTAGTGGTCTCCTATGGTGCAGTGAGTTTAAATAACTTTGATTGGTCAGTGTTTTTTTGGGAGACTTGACAGTTAGCCAAAAGGAGAGACCACCCCCTAAGATATAGAGGAGCCAAAATTATGGGTGGGGTGGAGCTGAATTTGTTGCTGTTTTTGTGGTACAGTTTCTACTTGCCAGAAGGTGAGATCTGGGGAAATTTGACTTAAATACCCATAATCATTCTTTAAGCCTGAACAGCAAATGTCTAGCAATGTCAAATTACCATGTTCACTACTTTTTATATGATTCTTCCTTGATGAGGTAAATACAGTGCTCCCTACCTCTGAAGGTTATCTTATATTCATTACATTATTACAAAATCTTAGAGGTGTGTGTATGCCAGAATGCATATATATGTATAGACAGACACACACCCTGACACATACCATGAGGGATATAAGGCAGTTACAGAAATGCAAAAGGACAATAATAAACAAAGCAGCCTCAGAAGGCAGTGCTCTAATAAGTGGAGAACTTATTCTTTTGGCGGCTTCTATACTCCTCTCCCCCATCTCCATCATTCTTTTTGCATTAAAGGCCACTTTCCTGGCACATGAAGAGGAGCCTTGGAAAACCCAACAGTGAAGCTCTTTTCCTGCTTGTCCAAACTATGTCTGACTCCCTCCCAGAGTAGTGAGATGGGGCAGGGGAAAGGAGAGGAAATCCCTTGGAAGGAAGTCAAAGCTACAGAGCCAGGGGCGGGACCTGATCTAATCTGGTCTAACTCCTGCCTCCAGGGGACGCTCTTGCTGCCCTTGCGGGGCCTGACTCCCATTCCCAGGGGCCGACTTAGCTGAACACCAAAGGTGGATCCTGCTGACGCCGACAATGGTCTGCCATGTACTCAGAGTTCTGGATTGTCTGGTGGCCTTGAGGTTCCAAGACGAATTCCTTCAAAGCTCATTTCCAAGCAGGTGAGCAATAGCAATCTGTGTCTCAAACCCCAAGGACTATGAATTGGTCACCTGCTGGTGAGAAAGAATTTGAATGTAATGGCAGAGGGTGGTATGATGGTAAAGGGGATGAACTGTTGGGAAGAAAGAAAACATTTCCTGAATGCATTCGGGAGGACATTAAGATAAACATGATAGGTGAAAAGGATGATTTACCAAGTTCATTTATGTGACAAATGTGATTTGCCTATTAAAATCTTTGTTGTTGTTCAGTCACTCAGTCATCTCCGACACTTTGCAACCCCATGGATTGCGGCAAACCAGTCTTCCTTGTCCAACACCATCTCCCAGAGCTTGTTCAAATTCATGTACACCGAGTCGGTGGTGCCATCCAAACATCTCATCCTATTGTCCCCTTTTCCTCCTGCCTCCAATCTTTCCTTGCATTGGGGTCTTTTCTAAGAAGTCAGCTCTTCATATCAGGTGGCCAAAGTATTAGAACTTCAGCTTCAGCATCAGTCCTTCCAGTGAATATTCAGGGTTGATTTCCTTTAGGATTGACTGGTTTGATCTCCTTGCAGTTCAAGGACTCTCAAGAGTCTTCTTCAACACCACAATTCAAAAGCATCAATTCTTTGACACTCAACCTTCTTTATGGTCCAACTCTCACATCCATACATGACTACTGGAAAAACCATAGCTTTGACTAGACAGACCTTTGTTGGCAAAGTGATATCTCTGCTTTTTAATATGCTGTCTAGGTTGGTCATAGCTTTTCTTCCAAGGAGCAAACATCTTTTAATTTCATGGCTGCAGTCACCATCTGCAGTGATTTTGGAGCCCAAGAAAATAAAGTCTGTCACTGTTTCCATTGTTTCCCCATCTATTTGCCATGAAGTGATGGGACCAGATGCTATGATCTTAGTTTTTTGAATGTTGAGTTTTAAGTCAGCTTTTTCACTCTCCTCTTTCACTTTCATCAAAAGGCTCTTTAGTTCCTTTGCTTTTTGCCATAAGGGTGGTGTCATCTGCATATCTGAGGTTATTGATATTTCTCCCAGCAATCTTGATTCCAGCTTGTGCTTCATTCAGCTTGGCATTTTGCATGATGTACTCTGCATATAAGTTAAATAAGCAAAGTGACAATATACAGCCTTGAAGTACTCCTTTCCCAATTTTGAACCAGTCTGTTGTTCCATGTCCGGTTCTAACTGTTGCTTCTTGACCTGCATACAGATTTCTCAGGAGGCAGGTCAGGTGGTCTGGTATTCCCATCTCTTTAAGAATTTTCCACAGTTTGTTGTGATCCACACAGTCAAAAGCTTTAGCATAGTCAATGAAGCAGAAGTAGATGTTTTTCTGGAATTCACTTGCTTTTTCTATGATTCAACAGATGTTGGCAATTTGATCTCTGGTTCCTCTGCCTTTTCTAAATCCTAGCTTGAACATCTGGAAGTTCTTGGTTTACATACTGTTGAAGCCTAGCTTGGAGAATTTTGAGCATTACTTTGCTAGCATGTGAAATGAGTACAATTGTGCAGTAATTTGAACATTCTTTAGCATTGCCTTTCTTTGGGATTGGAATGAAAACTGACTTTTTCCAGTCCTGTGGCCACTGCTGAGTTTTCCAAATTTGCTGGCATATTGAGTGCAGCACTTTCACAGCATCATCTTTTAAGATTTGAAATAGCTCAGCTGGAATTCCATCACCTCCACTAGCTTTGTTCATAGTGATGCTTCCTAAGACCCACTTGACTTTGCACTCCAGGATGTCTGGCTGTAGGTGAGTGATCACACCATCATGGTTATCTGGGTCATTAAGATCTTTTTTGTATAGTTCTTCTGTGTATTTTTGCCACCTCTTCTTAATATCTTCTGCTTCTGTTAGGTCCATACAATTTCTGTCCTTTACTGAGCCCATCTTTGCATGAAATGTTCCCTTGGTATCTAATTTTCTTGAAGAGATCTCTAGTCTTTCCCATTCTATTGTTTTTCTCTATTTCTTTGCATTGATCACTGAGGAAGGCTTTCTTATTTCTCCTTGCTATTTTTTGGAACTCTGCATTCAGATGGGTATATCTTTCTTTTTCTTCTTTGCCTTTCACTTCTTTTCTCAGCTATTTGTAGGGCCTCTTGAGACAACCATTTTGTCTTTTTACATTCGTGCAAGCATGCTTTTTGCTATTACTGTGCTAATTTATATGAAAAAGACAGAGATATGTCTGGGCTGTAGTATTCCTGTGCTACAAATTGAGGAGCATACACAAGGTTTTATCTTCCTATGTAGCTTTGGGCAAGAGTGCAGGAAAACTTATTTGTCTCAAAGAGAGTTAGAAGCTCATATCAAGTACCACAATTAGAGAGCTAAAAAAATTTGTTACCTGTGCTCCACTAAAAAAGTTCACCCTTGTATTGCTTCACCAACAACTGAAATCCCTGAAATGCTGCTAGACAAGGACCATGGGAACCATATTCCACCAGAGTTGTGCACCAATATGTCACCACTTCCTGTGCAATGTGTATCACACAAGCTCAGTAACCAGCCACATGAGGATCTTCATGCTCCTCCCGCAGAATTGGCGCCACCTTCACCCCCTTTGGTCCATCAGGAAATCGTTAGTATTTCAGCAAGGGAACACAGCAATTTATGAATCACCCCAATTCAGGCTGACTCAAATTCTGGTGCCGAAGAACTCTCACCTCCTGCCCAGCACCTGCTCACCAGCATCCTGACTGTCAAAGTCAACCAGAGGTACTGCCCTCTTATATGGTGCATCCAGAGCAACATGCACTACCCGCATCTCCTCTACCACCAGTAAGACATCCAGTGTCACATTCTCACCAGGATTCAGATCCTCCTCAGTTGGTTCATAGTCAAGCATCACCTCCACCCATGACCTCTGATCCATCACCAGTAACTTCATCCCTTGGATGCATTTCTGCCCTGGTGCCACCTTCTTGGTATCCTCCTCCTCCAGGATCTCCTCTATCTTAAAATGGAGGTCCACCTGTAAATGAATCTCCTCCTAACCATCACAGTCTTAACTCTTTACCCCAATTCACTGAAAAGCAAGAAATGCTGAACCTTCCATTTTCACAACAGAATGGAACAAATCCTGGTGTGTGCCCTCTATCAAAAGGACTTTCACCTCCTCCACCAACACAAGGTCCAGCTTCCCCAATCCCACTTTCTGGATCAGAGCACTCAGATTAGACAACATGTTAGCATTGATCATAGTGTTTTGAACTGAAGAGCTGATGAGGAAAAAAAAAACAAAACCTTAAATCGAATCAACTTTTCAATTAACCTTTGTTTGGGGAAGGAAAAGCACCTCTTGCAGAGATAGCAATAAAACACTTAGGATCTTGTCTCTTAAAGTGATTTTAAACCTTGACTTTAGGATTTATTTCCAGTTTTATACTACAGTGTGGATAAACGGCTCGGTAGCATAGCTGTATTTTTACAACTCTTTTCCTTTAGCATGGCAAATTGACCTGGAGGTGACCTTCTATCATTTGAGTTACCAAAATAAACTTGCATTGTTCCGCTTTCAAAAGTTTTGTTGTTTAGGTTTTTTTCTGTGACATATTTTGTTAACCTGTGTAAAAGGATTAAATTTCAATATGGTTGTAAAATGCTATTTTTTCTGTGAATTTAAGCACATTCACGGTTTTTTTCCTTCTAGTTTTATTGAGACATAATTGATGTATAGCACTGTATATATTTAAGGTGTACAGTGTAATGATTTGGCATCCTGTTTTTTAAAACTATGTTTTACCTCTAATTTCCCAAAGTACAATAAAAATCTTGGAAGTAAAAACCTAGAATATAGTGTAAGGCAGACAGGTAAATGGTAGAGAGTGATTTCACATTTTAGGTACTGAAATGTCGTGGAATAATAAATATATAATGAATTTCGCTTGGATGCCTTATTATTTTTAGGCAGCCCCAGAAGCACCAAAATACATCAAAATTCTAGTTCTATGATGGATTTCTGTTTGTAATGTTGAAAGGCATTACTGGATCATTTGCAAAGATATGACTGAAGTAATTGCTTCTGTAGGCTCCAAGCTGGTGGGGATGCTGTTACTTGTTAATCCTGTCTTTGAGAATGGTTGGAGTCATAATGCTCCACACTGGTTTGTCTTAAGTAATATTACATTATAACACAGTTTAAATGGTGTCATTTAGATGAAGTGTGTGCTACTCTGCTCATTGTCTTAAACTAAATATTTAGGGTTGAATAGACTTTGTTATAATTCCTTGTTTCATGGTAGTTTGCTCCTCTTCTTATGGTTTCTTGTTTATTGGGTTTTAAACTGCAGTCTAAGTGCCATGGAGGAATTTGAATAATATATTAACGATAAGCATTCGTATACTCACCAACTCTCATTTGCCTGGGTTTTATAACTGTGTGATGTGCTTTCCCTCTAACCTGAAATTTAAAAAAAAACTTATTTCTTGTTTATTTCTTTCATTAGTAAAGATTCTAAATTTGGAACATTTTAGCATGAAGTTAAATGAAAACTGCCAGATGCCTTTGTATTAGAGAGGAGAAAGGTAAATTATATGAATGAATATGACTAAGTTATATGAATTTCATGACTTTATAAGGTGCCTTTAAAATTAATTTTTGCATTATAGGGACTTGTTATGTTTCTGTTAAGGTGATGACTTATACTTTGTACACAGTTCGTATATATAAATTGATGTTCTTGGGGTATTATCATGTGTGATTTGAATAAACTCTCATGAAGTTCTTCCCCCATTAATGGTGTGTGTGTGTGTTAGTTGCTCAGTTGTGTCCAACTCTTTGTGATCTATGGACTGTAGCCTGGCAGGATCCTCTGTCCATGGGATTTCCCAGACAAGAATACTGCAGTGGGTAGCCATTTCCTTCTCCAGATTTATTATATAGTTTATATAAATTTGAAACATATTTCTTTTTGGCAAAGGATGGACTTATTGCTAATTTATCATTTTATTCTGTTGGATACAGGCAAAACAAATTCTCATTTTGGCTGATCAGATGCCAACACATCTCTGAGCTTAAAGCTGAAATTAGAAATAATATAAATGACCATTTTAACCTTGACGAGCCTGAAATAACTAACACTTTCTTTTTAAAGCAAGTGGTTTTTTACACCTGGCAACTTGAGAGTCCAGTGTTAATACAATACTTCTAGTGAGAAAGCTTTGCTATTAGGAGACTGAGGTAGTGTGAAATAGTGATGGTAAATGCTTCTGTCATAGTATTGTAGGTACTTGGACTGGTAGAAACTTGATTCCCTTTTTTGCCCAAGTTTAGAAAGTGTTAAAATATTTCTCTTAAGATACAATACCATTCTTTGTTTCCTGTAGTAAGAAAACAGTCAAATTCACTAAAGTCTTCTCAACTATCTATGAGGAGCTCTCCTGCTTTTATTGAAATTCACAATGGTTGAATATGGTATGAAACCACCTAATGTATTGGACAAAAAAAAGAAAAAAATCAGTTTCATGATAAAATGCCCACATGTTAAAAGAGGTAGACTTAAAAATTATTTTTTGTCAGGGTTAGAAGTATATGTTATGCAGCAAAGCAGATCAGGTGAATATGTTGTAGGAGACAAAAATTTCAAATGGTATCAGGTGTGAACTCATCCAGTTGTTTGAAGTGGGTAGAAAGATAAAATTAATGTGTATTTATCTATGGAAAAAAATAATGTGAATCCCACTTTATATCAGAGAATACTTTGAAGCTGGAATAGGCATATGTCTAAATTATATGTATGTACAATGCATTCTATTACTCTGAAGATGCTGAAATGGCAGTTTAATTCTTAAAAACAATAAAATGGATGCATTAATACTAAAAAATCATATCTATAAAAATAAATGTCAGTAAAAGGGAAAATGAAGGTCAAATAAATAGTAAAATAAAGCCCTAGTTAAAGTTGGAACCCTCCAAAATTGAACGGGAAAATCCTGCACAATGGTTAATGATGGATGAAACATATTTAAAGCAAAGAGACAAGATAAAAACATGGACATTTCAGAGAGTCTAAGTTGAATGCTGAGCAAAAATTCTGTGAGTTCTCATAAAATGGCCACCCCCTAATGTAGGGTAGTGATTCCTGATTCTGACAGCTGGAGAGAATCTCCTGGAGGATCAGCTAAAAATAGCAGCCTTTACCTTACTCCCATGGGATTCTGGTTCAATATGTTCAGGGCATGGATGGGGCTTAGTAATATGTTCTTTCAGCAAGTATCGATTTGGAAGCTGCTGCCTGACAGATGTAGTCACTGGTCACTAGTCTCTGTTCTCTCGGCGGCCAGGGCAACCACTGGAGGATGAGCTCAGCCCTCAGAGGCTTCCACACTGCACTTCAGGGCCAATTCCTTTTTCATGACAGCATACGACTGGACTCCTGGTGGATCCCCCAAACTCATGGCCTACCCTTCTTGCTTCATTCCCTCTATTGTAGCCACACAGGCTTTTCGTGATAAAATCCTCAGACCCACAAGCTGATTCCTGCCTCTGCAGTTTGCACTCATGGTTTTTTTCTGCCAAGACCATCTTCAGATGGCTGACTTTCTTACTCATGTTCCTGTTGAAATGCCTTCATTGCTACTCCCCGAGAAACAGCACCCCTCCTCTCCCAGCTCTCTCTCCATACCTCCTCACCCCACTTTGTTTTTCTTCATGGCACTATCACTAATTATCTAATTAACTGTTTTCTTATTTTTGTTTCCTCCATGAGAATATCATCTTCCAGACAGGTGGGTCTTTGTCCCGGTCCATCAGAGAAAGACAAAGAGTGATATATAATTGTAAAACTATTTAATTTTTGTTTCCTGCTTTTTTACATTTTATTTTGTCCCAGGTGAAAATTGGGGCCATCTCATGACTTTTCTCTGTGCTCTTAGGTGATAGAAAGCCCTATGGTCAGTAAGTAAAATGTCCAGTCTAATGTGATGATCAGACTTTGGAACTGATTTAAGAGCCAGGCCTTTCCCCACTGCGGCTGGTGGAAAACTAACAGTTGGGGGAGAAAGTTATGGTCAACTTCTTGCCTTATCCACATTTGCTTTCACTTCTTCTCCCCTATTTCACTAAGTAGAGGACTTGGTTCTCCCCAGTTGAAGTACAAACGGATTGGCAAAGCACAGGTGAGGGAAGTAAAAAAACCTCTTACTTGATTGGTACTTACTTGATTGGCATTGAACCTGAGTTAGTGCTTTACGGGCGTGACTACAGGTTTTAAGAATTGATTCTTTCTTTTCACAGGCACTTTGGTAAGAATGGCTCATGTAGCTCCAGATCTCTCGCTGTAGTTCCCTTGATGAAGATGAGTGCATCTCTTTTCCAGTTAGTTCTTATTTCTTCAGCGCCTGAGAATTCCTGCAGCTTCTCTCCTGTGTTCATCCCTCCAGGTAGTCCCCCAGGACAGGACAGAAGTGCACCTCAGCACTAGCTGCCCCCTAGCCAGGGGCAATGTCTGGCCCATGAGAGGTACTTTCTCTTTCCTAAGAAACTTGGGCAGTGCTGACCAGTCCCAGTCTTGCCAGCTCCCTCTTCCTCAGCTGTCAGAGAAGTTAGTCAGCCTGTCTTCTGCAGCTTAGATTTTCCAGACAACAGTCTAGAGTGTCCTTAATGCTTCAGAGAACACATATGTTGCTATCCCAAGGGTGTCATTAAAGTGTCTCTCTCCTGGGAGGTGATGTAGGAGGCATCTTTCATCCCTCCTTGCAAGCAGAGAGGAGGGGGTGGGACTCACAGCAGAGCAAAAGCCTGTGCCAAACTATGTTCTGATTGGTCAGTGCCCAGGCTATAGTGTTTGTTAAATATTTTATTATTATTATTACTCTGGATCCAGATATTCTTGATTTTCATATGGCTCAGAAACCATAGCTTGGAAAAGGCAGCATGTTGTATTATGTCTACAAAACTAAGGAAAGTGAAGAAGTAGGTAATTAATTGGGCAATTTAGGAAAAAAAGCCTCAGGAATTGGAATTTTCCTGGCATAGTTTTTTTCTGAGTCATTCTGAAAAGTGCCAGGTTTTGGCACATCTCGTAATTCCAACAGCATTATGTTGAATAAAATAATACATTTTTTTTCTTTAAAACATAGTCAATGGATATATTTCATTTCCAAAAGGAAGAACTCAATTATGTTTTAAGCATCTTTCAAGGTCAGACCCAGTAAAAATGTGATATAAATGGACTTCCTATTTGGCAGGAAAAGTGGAGATACAGAACCCTTTTTCAAACTCTGATGAGTGAAACTTTTTTTTCATCATGTCAACATGTCATCATGGAAAGAGATGGATTGCTTAATTCATTGACCATCACTTGTTGTGTTTTAGCTTTTTTCCCTAATATTCGACTTGGATTTTATTTATTTATTTATTTATTTATTTATTTATTTATTTATTTCCATTTATTTTTATTAGTTGGAGGCTAATTACTTTACATCATTACAGTAGTTTTTGTTATACATTGAAATGAATTAGCCATGGATTTACATGTATTCCCCATCCCAGTCCCCCCTCCCACCTCCCTCTCCACCCGATCCCTCTGGGTCTTCCCAGTGCACCAGGCCCGAGCACTTGTCTCATGTACCCAACCTGGGCTGGTTATCTGTTTCACCCTAGATAATATACATGTTTCAATGCTGTTCTCTTGAAACATCCCACCCTCGCCTTCTCCCAGAGTCCACAAGTCTGTTCTATACATCTGAGTCTCTTTTTCTGTTTTGCATATAGGGTTATCGTTACCATCTTTCTAAATTCCATATATATGTGTTAGTATACTGTAATGGTCTTTATCTTTCTGGCTTACTTCGCTCGACTTGGATTTTATGTTTGGTTTATGCGTTCTGTAGATTGATTGCAAAACTGCCTTCACTTCTACAATGCTTTCTATACATACATCCTTTTCATGTTTCCTCACAGTTCATCTCATCAAGAGATTGAGTTAATTTTCTCGTCTCCTTGATTATGGGATGGCCTTGTGTTTACTCTGGCCAGCAGAATATGGTAGAAGTGGCAATTCTGATCCTAGAGACCTTGTGTCCTTCTGCTGTCTCTCAGATCTCTGTCACCATGAGAACAAACTTGGCTTACCTTGCTGGAAGAGGAGAGAACACGTTAAGGAGAACTGATTCCCATTCAAAGTCATGGCAGACCATCCTAAAGGCAGCCAGACTCAAAACATGTGAGTGTGTCACCCAGATTAGCTGAGCTACCAACCCAGCCCACACTTGACTGCAGACCCACTCAGGAGCTCATCTGAGAGCAGAGGAACCACCCAGATTCCCTGCAGTTTTGCGAGCAATAATATAAGTGGCTATTGGTTTAAGTCTCAGAGTTTTGGAATGTTTTGTTGCACAGTGATAGCTAACTGGCCATTTTTGCCCTCACTTTCCCACTGTGGTCAGAGAATTACTGTCCAGTTTTACAAGTAAAATTTGCTCTCATGTAAGGTATTTTTGCTTCCCTGGTGGCTCAGTGGTAGAGTCTGCCTGCCAATGCAGGAGACACAGGAGATGTGGGTTCGATCCCTGGGTCAGGAAGATCCCCTGGAGGAGGAAATGCAACCCACTCCAGTATTCTTGCCTGGAAAATCCCATGGACAGAGGAGCCTGGCAGCTACAGTCCATGGAGTCACAAAAGAGTCAGACATGACTTAGTGACTAAACAACAGTAGAGGTATTTTTAAAAACACGAATTACAAATATCTGATGTTAAGAGAGAGTTCACTTTTGGAAGGGTTTAATATGCTAAATTCTTTCTTCAGGTTTTGTCATCTTCACAATTCATTTCCTAGTTTTCTCATTAATATCCAAGTTATAAGGATGATTAACCTTCAATAAGCTGTGCAGTAACATTGAACAAATTGTAGAGGATACAGCTTAAGCAGATATTACATATACTGCTGGTGTGACTAAAGACTGTATGCCAAGTCTTGTGCTTATCAGCATGAATCTTGATTCCAGATTTTCTCTCCTGAATTGGTGCCTTGGGATCTTCTGTCATGGGACCGTGTGTGCAACAGCTGAGCCATGGTGGCTGCTCTTACCGTGATGATTTTGCTCTGCTTTATGGCCAACAGCTCTGTTTTCAGGGAATATAGAGCGTCCTAGTCACCAGGGTGCATATCCTTTATCTGTGCATCTCAGGAGGCTCAAGTTAGCATGGGCTTCCTCGGAGAGAACTCCTTTTAACCCCATCCTTTCATGGTTCCCAACAATCTGAAGTGGTTTTTTATTTATTTCTATAATTTTACTGCTTAAAAAAAGTTTTTTTGGCTGTTCTGGGTCTTTGTCGGTACGTGAGGGCTTTTCTTTAGTTGTGACAAGTGGGGGCTGCTCTCAGACTTCTTGCGGTTCTCAGACTTCTTGTGGTGCTCAGACTTCTCATTGTGGTGGCTTCTCTTGTTACAGAGCATGGGCTCTAGAGCGTGAGCTTAATATTTGTGGCTCCCAGGGTTAGTTACTCTGCAGCATGTGGGATCCTTTCAGATCAGGGATCAAACTCGTGTCTCCTGCATTGACAGACGGATTCTTTACCACAGAGTCACCAGGGAAGCCTGGCTTTTTATTCCTATTTTTAAATTTTCCTATATTATGTTTTTAGACTTTTATTTTCATGTGGACCATTTGTTTTTTTTTAGTCTTTATTGAATTTGTTACAATATTGCTACTGTTTTATGTTTTGGTGTTTTGGCCATGAGGCATGTGGAATCTTAGTTCCCCGATCAGGGATCAAACCCATAACTCCTGTACTGGAAGGTGAAGTCTTTACTACTGAACCTCCAGGGAAGTCTCTGAAGTGGCTTTTAAAATTGATGTCCTAAAACTTCCTTTTCCCTGTTTAGTCCAGATTACCTGGCCCCCCTACTGCCGTGAGTTGCAGTCACATGAGAGCAAGATATTAGCCCTCAGCTCTGCATAAGCCCCGATGTCTTTCGGCAAGATTGACATCACTTTGGATACCACCTGGCTGCATTTTAGACAGCAAGAGGCACTTGAACAAACATCTGTTTTAGGGACAGATGTCTGCATAATCTTGGGTTTTCAGTTTCGAATATACTTAAAAAAGTATTTTTTAAATACATTTATTTTTTTATTAGGGAGAAAGAAAGCATTAGTCACTCAGTCGTGTCTGACTCTTTGCAACCCTGTGGACTGTAGCCCATCAGGCTCCTCTGTCCATGGGATTCTCCAGGCAAGAATACTGGAGTGGGTTGCCATTTCCTTCTCCAGGGGATCTTCCTGACCCAGGGATTGAACCCAGTCTCCCACATTGCAGGCAGATTCTTTACCATCTGAGCCATCAGGGAAAGATAGTTTATTACGGAAACTAGCCTTATTTTTTTAAATGTTTTAATTTAAAAAGTGACACATGCTCATTATTTAATAGTTACACAATATAGGAAAGGATAAATAAAAATAAGAATTATCTGTAGTTCTATAAGTAATTTTTTGTATGTATTCCATATGTATTTATATGGTATTTTGTTACAAAAGTTTTAAGTTTCCACTTTTTCTCTCTTCTATTAATGATTCACATTAAATTTGTTAGCATCAACTTTGTTTTATCTTTTAAAACCACATGAGTTATTTGCATTATAACATATCATAATTTGATATGTTTTAGTTAGTGCTTAATATACATACATTACTTAGGTTCTTAATGTAATATATATGTATGGTTGCTTAAAACTGAAAACATTAACTCTCGTTTACTCCACACTTTGCCTTTGTTTTATTGACGTCACCAAATCTGGTTCTCTCTTGAGGGTAAAGACAGAATGTATACACCAGTCCATATGTATTTGTAGAGGAGAAAGGAGCAGAGTAGCAGTCTACTCCAGAACAGGTGCTTTGAGAAAGAGCATCTACTTCAGTCAATATAATCATCATTAGGTGTATTTTATCACAAGTAAATGACTTTACCTTGGTGTCCATTCCTATTCTCTTTTTCTTTCCCAGCGCTGTTGACTCTGAGAGGGGCTGACCATGCACTAGGCCAAGGAGGAGAGAGAGGGTGCCACATACTGTTCTATGAAAAGTAGCTGATGAAAATAAAGCTACATTTGCTACTTTTAAAAAGTCTGTAAGTCTATAATTTCATACAAGTAAGCGTTTTGATTTACTTTGCCCACTAAGTTTCACTTTGTGCTTTGAAATATTAGCTACTCATAGCTGTTCACAACTGTTATCTGGCTTACTCCCCTTGGGTATAATCCAGGCACCTCAGCCCCGCAGGCATCCATCCCTGCATGGTCACCTCCACTCAGCAGACTCCTTGTGGAGTGTTTCCTCTCTTGATGAATCGTTCCCTTAGCCAACTCAGCATATAGCCTGGAACGCTAATGATCATCCTCTAGTCCTCCACGGCTCCTCTCTCACTTGCTCGTATTCCATTGGTAACCATGGTCTGTAGATGCTATTTTTATGCTTCTCTTGCAGCTATGCCATCAGATCCATCGCCTATACCATAGTGCATGCATTCGTTGCTTCTCTGAGGACTGCCGGAAGTGCCTTCTTAATGCTTCCCCTGTTTCTGATCTCACCATGCCTCACTCATCCAGAACAGCTGCCAAGGAAGCCCTCTAACATGTAAGTCTGTTTATGGACACTAACATACAGCTCTAGAATTTGGGATAAAGTCAAATTCCTTTGCTTAGTGCAGAAAGGCCTTTGTATCTGACTTGTCTCCTTTTCTGACCTCATTTCCCACCACTTACCCACGGTTATCCCTTTCTCCAGTTGTAAAAAAAAAAAAAAGTTCCCTCCTCCATGTCTTCTTATACACATTTCTCTCTGCCAGATATTTCTTTACTTGTTTTCTCCCCATCCACTTTTCCTTGTCTTTTCTTTTTTAAATTACATTCTTCAAGCTTCAACATAAACATCGCTTCTTTCTAAAACCTTTCCCCAACCAAGTACATGATTTTGATGTTTCTACACTGTGATTACTATACCTTTTGTATGATTACATCATCTTATCACACTGTATTTTCATTGTTTGTTTACATGCATTTCCAGTCCACTAGACTAGTGAGTCTCAAAGTGTGATCCTCTGACCAGTAACATCAGCTTTGCTTTGGAGTTTGTTAGAAATGCAAATTTTCAGTCATCACCCAAGATCAGAAACTCCATGGGTGAGCCCAGCAATCTGTTTTGGGGAAAAATAATTTAATATCTTATGATAGGGGAAGACTGGCTGGCCATAGTAGCATGCTGAGAAACATGGAAATTATTTAGAAGATGCATGACTACTGACAAATACTGTCTTCCATGCCAACTTTTCTTAAAGTGACTGGCAACCTCAAGGAAGTCCAGAGTGCCACAAAGCATCTCAACACTTGTTTTAATTTGCGGCTATAACAAACTACCACACATTTTCTGGCTTTAAACAACAAAGTCTGAATTCCTGCTGGAGGCACCAGAGGAGAATCCATTTCCTCAGTTTTTCTAGATTTCAAAGCTACATGCATTCCTTGGCTTGTAACCTCTTCCTCCATCTTCAAAGCTAGAAATGGCTGACTAAATCTTCTTGATGATGCCATCTCTCTGCTTCTAATCTTCTGCCTTCCACTTTTCTTTTTTTTTATTGTATGTTTTCTTACTTAATACATTCAGAGACATATAAATTAGCTATTTATTAAAAATGTTACTCTCAACTGTGTTAACTCATGTGGTTCAAGAGAATACTGTATATACACAACCTGATTTGCTGTAACAATTTTCAGAAGCTATACAAATCTTTAGTAACAAATCAACTTAAACTTTTTTGGAAATAATTTCTACTAAAGATTCATAATTAGCATAGTCCTTCAATGACTGTACAAGTTCATCCAGTAGGTACTCTCCTTGCATAAAAGTTTCAAGATCATGAAGTGACTTGTTTATTCTGTGATCTGTGACCCGGTTCTGTGGAAAATTATATGTTCTTATTTTCTCTGACCTTCCTTTTGTGCCAATCTGAATCTTCCTAGCATTGTATCGTTTACTTGTTTCTTCTTCTAGCTGCAGGCTGTACAGTTTTGCACGTAACTTTTTCATAGCCATCTCTTTATTTTTCAGTTGAGATCTTTCTTGTTGGCATTCGGAAACAATACCCGTTGGGAGATGAACGATCCGGACAGCACTGTCCGTGGTGTTCACATGCTGCCCCCCAGCTCCACTGGCTCGCTTAGTATCAATCCTCAAATCCTTAGGATTAATCACCAGGTTAATCTCGGTGGGCTGGGGTAAGATGGCCACAGTCATGGTGCTGGTGTGGATGCGGCCTTGCTTCTCTGTCCTGGGCACTCTCTGGACTCTGTGCACACCTCCTTCAAACTTCATGTGCTTATAGGCTTCTGAACCCCCAATGCTGGCGGACGCATGTCTAAGGCCACCTATTTCACTTGGAAAATATTCCAGGGTTTCAAAATGCCATCTTTTAAATGCAGCATACTGCTGATACATATCAAATATCTCTGAGGTTCCTTAAGTCCCCATTTTCATCTTACAAAATATACCTCCTCTTTCCTCTATCTGACGGACAACAGGCAGCCTGGCACTTGAGGAAGGTCCGCAGAGGTCCGCTGTGGGCAAACAGCTCCTCCAGGGGCAGCTTAGGTGTCGGCGGCCCGGGACAATATCCCAGCGGGCCCAAAAGCCCCGAAAAACATTCCAAAGTAACGGGGAGCGCGTAACTACAGCCAGTCCACCATGTCAGACAAGACCCGGAAGTCTCCACTTTTCTGTTTAAGGACCTGTGTGATTATGTTGGGCTCAGCTGCATAATTCAAGCTGATCTCCTTGTTTTCGGGTCAGCTGATTAGCAACCTTAATTCCATCTTGCTATGTAACATAACGTGTTCAGAGATTCTAGGGGTCAGGAAATGGACATTTTGGGGGCAGAGGCATTATTCTGCCTACCGTGATATTTGTGCTTGACTTTTCGAGATTTAAGTAAAATCAATATTGCCTTTTACCTTAATGTGGGCTCTTTGGAGAAATCTAGGATGTCCTTTTTTTACTGGCATTTCTTGTAAAGAAAGTGGTTTTGAACATTCTGTGATGCTTAGAACATTTTATGACGAGAACCCCCCTCCCCACCATGATTTATAGTTGTAAAATATGAACTTCACTCAAGATTAACTAGAAAAACATGCCCTAGATGGCAACTAGAGACCATGTGATCTATGAACATCAGTATATCAATATGTTAAAAAGGAAATCAGATTCAAATATTTTAAAAAGAAGAGTAATGGGTTACAAAATAATCTATCTTTGAAGAAGGGGCAGACAAATGCTTTTTAACATTTTTCTCAAGAGCCTGCTTTTAGCTCAAATTTGCCAAGTCTTTTTCTTTTCCCATCTGAAGATAGATGGGTCCACAGAACCCCTGCAGACACATTGTAGGCGGCTCTGTCTTCCAGGGACTTGGCAGAAGGTATTATAGGACTCATTTATACTGCAGAATAGTTATAACCTTCATGACTTTCACTTGGACAGATCTGTGCACTAGCAAATAGTGATAGAAATGGGGCACTGGAAATGCATGTGATGGAGGGTGTGAACTTTCAATATTGAACTTTGATGAGTTACTATTTGGAAACTGAGACTACTTTTCAAATATATCACCTCTGACATAAGGGTGGGGCCAGTTCGGCATGGGCCAGTTTGGACCAGCATCGGGCAGTACAGAAATTTATTTGTGGACGGTGCTCCAGTAACATGATGAGAGAGGACTGTATTGCAGAAGCAAATGGGAAGTGTTTTCATCAATTTCCTAGTGAGAAAGGATTGGCAGTTAAAGCAGAATCCCTTTGAACCTCTGTGTGACTATTCACATCCAATAGTTATAGTTGCTTATTTATATAATATGATTAACTATTAACCAAGCTAAGTTTATCCTGTACTGTGAGTTTAATACTTAATGTTTAACATCTTAGCAAATCCTGAGTTGAAACCTCCGCCCCAATACTGTTACAAGAACAATGTGTACTAGGTAGGACCCACCCATGTTTCTAGTCACCACCCTACATGAAAATGGGAAGGCCTGGGAAACAGCACTCTAAGCCATTGAAATCATCCAGAACAAAATTTCCTTCAGTTTAAGTATGGTGGACATACCAAGGATTATAATTCTTTAATCAACAGAAGAGAAGTTGTAAGAAAATTACCTGGGCAATCTAAGTATAAAGCCACCAATTTTTTGCTCATATGTCTTTTATTCTAGGACAGTATGTTGTTTTGTTCTGATCTTGGATAACATTTTGGCTTTGCTTTGCATGTATTGTTAGAACCAGATGCAATCAGCAAGACCATTAGAATTGCAAACATTTAGGAGTCACAGTTATGGATTGACTCCAGAAGTGGAATGCATCTATAGTAACGTACCCAAAAACTACCTGGCTACCTAAGAGGTGCTGCCTGGAGTTATACCCTTGGGACACCTGATTATTCAGGAACATGGACCAGGGGAGTGGTAGAGGAGGACACTGATATTCCACATTCCTGTGTCCTTTTTTCAAGGGGATTTGTAGGATGTGTTGTCTTTCAACAGTCTGGCTTTCATCCCCTTTTTTTCATGACCCTGCCTTAGAGAAGTTCACACTTCTAAGAAATGACTTTGATCCCTCCCAGGCTCCAAATGGAAACTTTTCAAGGCCATATTTACTATGAGGATATTTATCATGGAAGTTAAGTAACTTACACTTTAATTCAAGTGTCCTCTCGGCATTGAGAATAGGTTATTTTCTCTAGGAGGCCTGGGCAGTTTCCTGTTTTAAAGAAATTGAAAAGAAATATATTGCTTTTAGCCGCCCCAAAATCAATAGAGTTTCAAATATAGATGGGACCAAGTTTCTTGTGCTTCTTAGGAGGGCTGAAGGATGGTGCTGACCCAAAGCCCTGAGTGATCATAATACTTAGACGGAAGCCATTGAATGATTGTGGCACATGTCTTGCCATTCCAGACTCAGGTGATCAACCCTCATACACACCACAATAATGATGGCCTCCCATCCAACCATCTTTAGAAACTTCCTTACAGGATATATTTAGGATCAGACCATTTAAACATATATTCCTTTTTCTTTACCTTAGGAAAAAAAAATAGAGCCTCAGGGCATTGCCAGTCAGTGCTGTTTTGAATGGAATAACATGTATGATAACTAAATCTAGCCATAAGTTATTAAGTCCTTGATAGCAGCGTACCACTGTTTTTTTTTATCTTCCTATCTCCCTCAGCATCTAGTGGTGGCTTATACAGAAGGCTAGCTCAGTATATGCCTGTTAAATAAGTGAATCAAAAATTTTATATACCAGTGCTACAAAGAATGTCGACTTGTTTTTGGACTTAACATGTAGATGCTTCATGCTGGGAGAAGGACCTTGGCTCTTTTGTATAGTTTCTTTTTCTCTGCTGCAATTGCTTTTTATGTCGTTGAATTCTCTGAGCATATTTATTTACAGTGTTTGTCTGGGAACTCTAACATCCTCCCTTGTTATTCTCTTTCTATTTATTTTTTCCCGCTGCTTTTAATTCATGTTGTCTTGTCTCTGGCCTATCTACTTTTGTTTGCATTTTAAACATTGTATTTGAAAAATTGTTTGTGGAAATACTTTGACGCCCAAGATGATGCTATTTTCCTCCAGAGAAGATTCCTACTTGTTTCTGCCAGATGCTCAGAGGCACTAGCAGTTTTGATCACCTCTGTCCAATTTCAGGGCTTGAGGGGATTAGAAGATGACCTGCAGTTCCCAATGTAGTCCATGTACTTTCAGATCACATGAATTTTAGGGTGCAGACCTTTGAAGATCCAACCCTAAGTGAGGAAGAATGACTAATGCCCCCCCTGCCTGCCCTGACTTTCTTGGTGGATCCCAGATACCAGCATCTGTTCCTTTGGTTCCACCAGGTTGACTGAATTCTTACTTAGCTCTCAGCCCCCACTTGTCCCCTCCAGGACCATCAAACATTCCCAGGAATAGAGACTCTACCCACAGGTTTCATTTCTCAGGGTATCCATTCTCCCCTGGATCCTGTCCAGGTCTACTTTGTTAACATTATGAGGCCTTTGGGCAGACTGAAAAAATCTTTTGTTATATTTTTCTGGTGGTTCTTAGTGGGAGAGTGTATCCAGATTACCTGATCTGTTATCAGAAGCAGAAGTCCATCCATTTTATTTTTGCTTACTTTTATGTCTTTAAAAAATCCTTTACTTTTTGGTAATTTTATTTCTTGGTTTTTTTTTTTTTTTTGGTGACTATTCTGATAATTAGAAATGAAATGTTTATATATTTGTTTCGGTGGCTAGCTTTTTTAAAAAAAGTATTATTTCTTTATTTTTGGCTATGCTGGGTCTTTGTTGCTGTGCACAGGCTTTCTCTAGTTGCAACAAGCAGGAGCTACTCCCTAGTTCTGGGGCACAGGCTTCTCATTGCAGTGGCTTCTTTCGTTGTGGAGCATGGGCTCTAGAGCATGTGGACTTCAGCAGTTGCAGGACAAGGGCTCAGTAGTCGTGACTCCCAGGGTCTAGAGCACAGGCTCAGTACTTGTGGCATGTGGCTTAGTTGCCCTGCAGCAAGTAGGGAAGATGGGGTCTTCCCAGACCAAGGATCCAACCTGTATCTCCTGCATTGGCAAATGGATTCTTTACCACTGGACAAACAGGGAAGCCCTGGTGGCTAGCTTTATAATGTCATTAATGCTTTTACTCCTCTCATTTTTTAGAAACTATCTATTAATCTTTTAAACTATCTATGAATAATAGATAACAGTAATAGATAATAATAATCTATTAAACTATTAATCTTTGAGAAATGATACAATTAGTATACTTCCTTCTCACCTCACTCTACGACTTGATTTGAGTTAATTGTATCATACTTATTAGTATTTATCATGATACTGTTAAATGTATTTCTGTTATTTAATTTTTCAGTTTAAAACCATAGCATTTGGTATACAGCTCTTGAAAAGGTCAAAATAGGGACATCTCTGGTGACCCCATGGTTAGGGCTCTGTGCCTCCACTGCAGGGATACAGGTTTGATCCCTGATTGGGAAATTAAGATCTCAAAGGCAGCACAGCACAGCCAAAAAAAGGGAGATGGTAGAATATAAGTAATATGTATATAGAATGAAAGAAAAAGAATAGATTGGGAAAATGCTTTAAAGTAAAATATTACTTAAATGGCCAAATACATTTAATTCTCATAATGTGATAATGGATCTATCTATCTACTTCTACTTTTAGTTCTGTCAATTTTTAGTTGACATATTTTGAAGCTATGTTATTGGGTTCATATGGCTATAGACTTTTAATATCTTCCTGGTTCATTAAACCCTTTCTTCCTTTATTGTAAAAAAATCTTTCTTAATCTCAAATATTGCTTTTTGCTTTAAAATCTATCTTTCTGATATTAGTATGGCAGAACTAACTTTCTTTTGGTTATTGTGTGCATAGTATATCTTTTTAAAATAATTATAATTTCAAACTTTATGTGTCCTTATATTCAGGATGTTTCTCTTATAGGTATATACTTGATATTTGATATTTTAATCCTCTAAGACCAATTACATTGAATACAATTGCTGAAATGTTTGAGTTTATATTCTCCCATATTACTATCTGGTTTCTAATGATCTACCTGTTCTATGATACTTTGTCCTCCTTTCTTAACTTCCTTCAGGCAATCAGTATTTTTCTATCATTCAGTTTCTCCCCTTGATTATCTTGTTAGTTGCATATCTTTTTGCTAATCTTGTAATGGTTTCTCTAGAGACTATGGCATGCTTTGATTTATTAGTTTAACATAAATTTTTACTTCTACTTCTCTGACAATGCTCAATCTTAGAGGAGTTGAACTTTATTTCTCCCTTTTCTGCCTTTTGAGATATTACTGTCATGTAATTTAATCATACATTTTAAACTCCACAAGAAAATCTTTCTGTCATTTTATATATTTAGTACTCATTTATTTGCCTTCATATTTACCTCTTTGTTGTTCTTCATTCCTTTCTGTGTTTCCATGTTTCTCTCTGAGGTTATTTTCCTTCTTTCAGAAAAAGTATTTTTAGTATTCTCATACTGCAGGGCTGCTGGTGATGAATTCTCTCAGTGTTTGCTCTAAGACATCTTTATTTCACTTACATTTTTTGAGGAATATTTTACTGCATATAGAGTTCTGGGTTGGCAGTTATTTCCTTTCGGTACTTTAAAAATGTCACTTCCATTGCCTTCTGGGTTCCATCACTTCTTTAGAGAAGCTAGCTATAGATCTTAATGTTTTACCTTAACCTCTGATTTTAAGGTTTTCTCTTTATCTTTGATTTTTACAAGTTTTTCTATTATGTGCCTAGCTTTGTTTTTCTTAGTGTTTCTCTTCTCTGGGGTATATGAAGTTTCTTGAATTTGTGGGTTGGTGCTTTTCATCAATTGGGAAAATTCTTAGACATTACCTTTTCAAATATTGTTTCTGCCCCATTCTGTCTTTCTTTTTCTCTGCAACTGTGTGTTAGCTATTTTAATTTTTCCATATGTGTCTTATATTCTTTTTAGTATTTTCTGTTCTTTTCTTCTTTCTGTGCTTCAGTTTATATATTTTCTGTTGGCCTGTCCTCTGATTTAAGAATCCTCTTTTTTGCTATGTCTCAACTCTTGCTAAATGCAATTATTTAGTTCTTAATTTCAAATAATGTATTTTTAAGTTTTAGGATTTCCATTTGATTCCTTTTTAGAGGTGCCATTTCTTTGATGATATTTTCCATCTTTTCATCTATTCTGTCTCTTTTCTGCTTTTTTTCTGAAAGATACTAATCTTTAGATGTGTCAAAGTTCTTGCTTGAGAATTCTAAAATCTGGATAATCTGTGGGTGTCAATGAATATTATCCATTTCCCTCTTGATTTGGGGTGTCTTCTGATAGTGTTTGATTAAATGTCAGATATTGTATGACAAGTTTTAGAGGGAGTAGATGATGTCATTTTTCCCCAGAGAGGTTTTGTCTTTTTCTCTTCTAGGCAGATGGGAGTGGGCTGGGGTGGAAACTGATTATCTTAATTTAATCAGATAAAAAGATCCAAGATTGGGTTGCCTTTTGTCAAGTGTCTACCAGTTGTTTGCTTCATGCCCCTCCAGTATAGTCCCCCCAAGGGTTCTAACTGAGAACCAGAAGCATTCTTTATGGCACCTCTTCTGTTGTTGATACCAAGCTCTTAGTCTCCTCCTTATAAAAAAACTGTGAAGTACAGTTGCTTTTAAGAGGCTTTTTGCTCAACTTCTTGACTCCCATCTTGGGCGGCTTCAAAATTCAGCAGATATTTTGAGGGGAAAATTGGGGAAGTGTGCGACTCAGATCTCTGTTCCTTCCTTCTCATTGGGATCCTAGACCATCAAAACTCTGATTGTTTCTCTGCCTTTTAGTAGAAGTCGTTTCTCTGGGAAAAGCCTGTATTCTCAGACTATTGTCCCTTGGCTAGAATTGCCCAGTTGCCCTCAAATCAGCAGATGCGGAATACCAGCTCAGTTCTCTGCAGCTTCCCCTTTAGAGAATTTTGTTTACCTTAGCATCTCTGATGCTTTCAAACAGACCTTCCCCTTCAAATTTAACTGGACACTCTTGTTATTTTGTTAAATCTGGCAACCCTACCTTTAGCACTTATTTAGCCAAGGCTCTCCCTGAATATCAAATACACTACCGGTAAGTTTTCCTCCCTTCATTCCTTTCTCTTTCCTTCCTTCCTTTCATTTCTTTCTCTTAAAAAAACTTATGTATTCATTTTTTCCAACAAATATTTGATGAGACATTAGTACAATACACACAAGAGATAAAGATGAAAAACATAAAATCCTTGCTCTCTCAAAGTTCAGTCCTTTGCTCACACTCCTTTATGTGTATTTTTTTTTCATAATTCTAGGCTTCTAAGCCTCATTGGAGATAACTGCAAGTCTACCTAGTTGTGGCAGTGTGACACATTACGCTTGTCAGTCTCAGCTAGGTCCTTCTTACTCTAACCATTCTTTGCTTTCCACTGTGCACTCACTTTCCCATCTCACTGCTGTGAGTTTCTAAACATTTGTTTCTCTCCTTGAATCATCTGGCCAACTCTGCCACTCACAATTTTAGCAGATAACCTCAGCTTCTATGCCCTGAGGGGGAAAAAATCAGAACTGAGCTTTCTAAACTTCTTTTCCTCCTCCAGAAAACTTACTGGTAGTGTATTTGATATTCAGGGAGAGCCTTGGCTAAATAAGTGCTAAGGGTAGGGTTGCCAGATTTAACAAAATAACAAGAGTGTCCAGTTAAATTTGAATACCAGATAAACAATGAATAATTTTTTAGTACGAGTGTGTCTTATACAGTACTGCAAATTATTCATTGTTTATCCATAATTAAAAATGTTACTGGTCATCTTGAACTTTTATGTGGCAACCCTATGAAGGAACTATGGTGATAAACCATGCACATATCTGGAGGAAGAGGTTTCAGGCAGAGAGAATGTCTTTGGGATATTAATTTGACGTCTGTAATTGTCTTGGGCGCTGGAAATACAAAAAAATCATTAAGACAGTGTTTTGCCTCTGAACCCGTCTATCTGTGTCACTCCTCTCTCCCCTCTAGTCTGTTCTCCATAAGGCAGCCAGAGTGAGCCTTTTAAAACACAAATCATGTTCTTTGTCTGCTCAAAACCCTCCAGTGGCTTTCCTTCTCAGAGTAAAATCCAGGGTTTGTAAAATGGCCTTCAAAGACCTAGGTCAGTGGTTCTCTTTTGCTATACATCAGTCACCTGGGAATCTGGTATCTGGGTTCTCTGCCCTCAGGTTCAGATTAAACTTGTTTGCAATGCAGCCTGGAATCCATGAGTTTTCAAAGCACCCCTTGCAGTTGTTTTGTGCACTGGATTTTGAGATCCTCTCCCACCCCACTTCCACCCCAACCCCCAGCCCTGTTAAGTGACCTCACCCTCCTGCTCCCTCTTGGACCTCAGCTCAGACAGCCCCCCCTTGCTCTCTGCAGTCCAGCCCCACTGGCCACCCTAGTGGCCCCACTCTTGTCCTCAGACGACTCAGTGCTGCTTCCTGGCTTATATTTTTGCTTGTCCCTCTATCTAAAATGCTCCTTCCAGGATATCCACATCACCCCTTCCTCCGTTTTCATCAGGTTTCTGCTCAAATGTCAGATTATCAGCAAAGCATTCCCTGATCATCCTCCCCCTCCACTCTGCTGCCATAATCCTCTTTTTCCCTGCTCTCATGGCTGCCTTTCCTCTTATGTATGTCTTTACTTATGCCTGTCTTCCCCCTACTCCTTCGTCAGCTCTGTGAGGACACTTGGTTCACTGCTTCAGCACCTAGAACAGTGTCTGACACATAGGTTGAACTGAACAAGTATAGGTTCGTGGAGGACTTGAGTCTGATGAAGGAATATAGACCCATAAACAGTTTTTTTTTTTTCTGTATGGCACAGCATGTTGGATCTTAGTTCCCCAACCAGGAATTGAACCTGGACACGGCAGTGAAAGTGCAGAGTCCGAATCACTGAACCACTAGGGAATTCCCATAAACAGCTAATTATAATACAATAGAATAAATCATTATTAGAGAGTTTTAAACAGAACTCCCTGGTGAGTGTAATGCTTTTGATTTCTGACTTCATCCCCTTTCTCTCCCTCTTGGTTGTCCTTTTCCAACTTTTTTAAACATCTCACTTTCCATCGTCTTCATACCTTTAGTCTACAAACCCACTGAAGCCCTTCTCTTCCCCCAACTCCCCATTCAGTGATGGCTTAGGGTGTGCTAGGCATCATACGCATGTTATAAAGATCATCTCATGTAACTCTCACAGCCATCCCAGGGTAGGAATTATTTTACAGAGGAGGAAAACTAAAGCATGGACAAGTTAGGAAAATGGCTGAAAGTGCCTAGGAGTTCATACATGGGAGTGACCCGCAACCATGACAGCATGCGGTTAGGGGGATAACCTTGCTGTCATTCACATGATTCTGAATTGTGTTCCATACTATTTCGAGAGAGTTTCCAGTGGGATTGTGCCCCAATTTCCCATAGCATTGACTAGTCCATTAGTCTCTTGCTGGCTTGTTTCCCTTTTCTGCCTGCCTGGGGTCCTTTCCCAAATAAACTGCTGCTGCTGCTGCTAAGTCACTTCAGTCGTGTCCGACTCTGCACGACCCCATAGACGGCAGCCCACCAGGCTCCGCTGTCCCTGGGATTCTCCAGGCAAGAACACTAGAGTGGGTTGCCATTTCCTTCTCCCCCAAATAAACTACTCATACCCAAATCCTTGACTCAGGATCTGCTTTGGGGAGATCCCAAATGGATAGAACATCATACATTTTCCTATAAGGAACCAAACAAAGTCCCCAGACAACCACTAGCACCTTTTTGGTTGCACTTGAATCGGAGAGAGTCAGCTGGCCTGTGGAGATCTTCTCAGTAAGCCTTGACAACTGTGTAAGCACCTCGTTGCACACGTCAACCTTCCTTTTGAGCACTGAGATTCTAGCTATTTTTTTTTTTACCAGTTTCCTTTTATAACTATTTGAAAGTCACTTTGGGTATATTTGATCATATTAACCCCTCCATTTGATTCACAGAGATGGATGGAAATTTTGGCTTGACCAATCTGTGATCCAGGAATATTGTTGCCTAGGTAACAAACCATGTGGGAGTGGAATTAAGGATAATAGGCCAATGCTACATATGAAAAGAGAACAGACTGCCTGGCAAAAGGAGGTGCATTAGACATCTCAAGCAACTTGAGATGCCATTTTCTTCACTGGAAGAGGCCATTTTCTGGGCAGTTAGAGGAGTGAATGACTCAGTAAGAGATGCTGTGTGACAGTAGGGATTTCTGTAAGGGGATTATCCATCACCTTTCCACCTTCTTTCAGTTCAGTGTAGTCATGAGGGAAGCTATAGTGTATCTATACACATATATAGGGAAAATACAAATATCTGAGAAAGAAAGAGAAATATACCAGGCCCCACTTGTGTAGGTCATTCCTTCATGCCCCATTGGATGGAAAGGATTTCTGTACAAAGGCAAATAGATGAAATCTTAATTCTGTCTCTCTGCCCAAGGATAGCAGTTGAATCAATATTCTGCACCTCTAGGAGGAAATAAAGAGCATTTATACTGTGGACTCAGCTAAATGTGAATATATATTAGGATTTGTTGAGTTTCCCAGCCCTGGTGGCACAGAACAAGCACCACGCGGCCTAGTGCTTCTCAGCCAGCTTGGAGTGTGAAGGAAGGAGGTTTGTTCAGCCAAGTTCCACACCCCAAAACTCTGCTGGCTGTTTCATTTGCTCACCTACCTTTAAAGGTGCTGGTATAACAGCAAGCATCCCACGTGGGAATTCTTCACACAGAAACAGCATGGAACTGGGGATTTTGTAGAAGATTGCTATCTTCCAGAGACCTTTAAGCATCCTCTGAGAACCTAGGTATTGGTGCTGCAGTCTCAAGAATTCACAAGCAAATAGGTGCAGGGATTTAAATTTCAAAGATAGCATCTCTTTAGATTTGATAAGGATTTTGATTATGATCTCAGAGCTTTGATAATGTTCTCAGCACTTCAGGGCTTTTGTATCTAAAATGATAATGTCTTTCCAACTGCAGATGTTCTCCCTTCTCCTGTCTCATCATTTATGACCTTCCTAATCACATGCAGCCTCTCCATTAACCTTGCCTAGAGAGCATACCCTAAAACCTATTTCTGTATCTTTTCCGACTGTCTTAATTTGCATGCTGTTGCTGCAAGTTCTTCCTATGGTGCATTGCAAAAAATGTGCTGACATTTTAAGGAAATGATATGGTCCAGTGAAAGAAACTTTCCATTTAGAGAAAGATTGTATGCATGTCAACATTTTATGTTAATTGTTTGATGGAAATTTTTAATAAAGCATTTCTATCCTTTTTTATTTCATTACTCAAGAATTCTGAACATGGTTCAAATGTTTTGGATGAGTTAGGATCATCATGACTAGCCATGGTGGTGCTGAGTCTTCAGGCCCTACTGATGGAATCAAGGGGCTTCCATCCCTTAAATGGCCTGCCATTACTGTATCTTTTGATTACTACCTTGGATTTTCCTTTTTAAGTTGCTGTGTCTTTTCTCTCATTATTCCAGTCAGTATGTCTCTTTCGACCAGTCTCCCCCTCCAAACTTAGAGCCATTCTTCTCTCTCTCTCTTTTTTTAATGTGACAACCAGGTAACTAAGTTTGTTGGAACAGCAGTGTCAAGTTAGAATACATAGTTTTTGAATGAGGACCTGAATGAGGCTCTTTTCTATGAGTAAAATGTATGAGCTTTATGCATGTATTTGGCAGAATCTATTTTGGTTGCTCAGGGTCTGTTTTTTTTTTTTTTTTCTTCTTTGTAATTTCCGTTTTTGGTGTAGCTGAATTAGCTACATGCTAATTACAAGAGATAAGAGAATATTCTGTGTGTGTGTGTGTGTGTACCTCCTTTAAAATTATTTACTCTGAATTTAGTGACTATAGCACTATTTCTTTCTGGTGCTTCAGTCAGGCTCTCCATTACATTTCCCTTTCTCTCAAGCATTAATGCTTGCCAAGATCTCCATGTCTAGCTCACTAGGTGGGTTTAGCTTCTATGTTTCTGACTGAAATTTTATTTTTTAATTTTTTTATTGGAGTATAGTTGCTTTACAGTGTTGTTGTTGCTATACAGCAAAGTGAATCAGCCATATGTATTTATATATGTATAGATATATCTCTCTTCTTTTTAGGATTCCTTTCCCATTCAGGTCACCCCAGAGTACTGAGTAGAGTTTCCTGTGTTGTACAGTAGGTTCTCAGTAGTTACTTGTTTTAAACATGGTAGTGTACATATGTTAATGACAATCTTCCAATTCATCCCATCCTCCTTATCCCCACTTGATGTCCATGTGTTTGTTCTCTACATCTGTCTCTAGTTCTGCTTTGCAAATGAGACCATCTATACCTTTTTTTGGTATTCCACATATCTACATTAATATACAATATTTGTTTTTCTGATTTGCTTTGCTCTGTATGTCTCTCAGTCCATCCATGTCTCTGCAAGTGACATAATTTCTTTCCTTTTTATGGATAAGTAATATTCCATTGCATATGTGTCCCACATCTTTATCCGTTCCTCAGTTGATGGACATTTAGGTTACTTCCTTGTCCTGGCTATTGTAAATAGTGCTGCAGTGAACATTGGGTGCATGTATCTTTTTGAATTATGATTTTCTCAGGGTATATGCCTAGGAGTGGGATTGCAGGGTCATATGGTAATTCTGTTTTTAGTTTTTTTAAGGAATCTCTGTACTGTTCTCCCTAGTGACTGCATCAATTTAGCCACCAACAGTATAAGAGGGTTCCCTTTTCTCCACACCCTCTCCAGCATTTATTGTTTGTAGATTTTTTGATGATGGCCATTCTGACCAGTGTGAGATGATACCTCATTGTAGTTTTGATTTGCATTTCTCTAATAATTAGTGATGTTGAGAACTTTTACATATGTGTGTTGGTCATCTGTGTGTATTTAAGTCTTCTGCCCATTTTTGATCAGATTTTTTTTATATTGAGCTGCATGAGCTGTTTAATTTTGGAGATTAATCCCTTGTCAGTCCTTTGTTTGCAAATATATTCTCCCATTCTGAGGGTTGTCTTTTCATCTTGTTCATGATTTCCTTTGCTGTGAAAAAGCTTTTAGGTTTAATAAGTTCCCATTTGCTTATTTTTATTTTCCTTACCACATGAGGTAGGTCAAAAAAGATCCTGCTGAGATTTATGTCAAAGAGTGTTCTGCCTATGTTTTCCTCTAAGAATTTTATAGTATCTGGCCTTACATTTAGGTTTTTAGTCTATTTTGATTTTATTTTGTGTATGGTATTAAGTAATGTTTTAGTTTTATTCTTTTACATGTAACTGTCCAGTTTTCCCAGCACCACTTATTGAAGAGACTGTCTTTTCTTCATTGTATATTCTTGCTTCCTTTGTCATAGATTAGGTGACCATAGGCATGTGGGTTTACCTCTGGGCTTTCTGTCCTGTTCTGTTGATTTATATTTTTGTTTTGTTCCAATACCATACTGTCTTGATTACTGTAGCTTTGTAGTATAATCTGAAGTCAGGGAGCCTGATTTCTCCAGTTCTGTTTTCCTTCCTCAAGATTGCTTTGGCTTGACTGAAATTTTAAACGGTGTAACTGATGGAGTATTGTATGCTCATGTTTTAAAAAAATTGATGTGTAGTTGATTTGCAATGTTGTGTTAGCTTCTGGTGTATAGCAAAATGATTCAGTTATGCATATATATACATAGTCTTTTTCATATTCTTTTCCTTTATTGCTTATTACAGGATATTGAATATAGCTTCTATGCTGTATAATAGAAGCTAGTCATTTATCTATTTTGTATATAGTAGTTTTTCTCTGTTAACCCCAAACTCCTAATTTATGCCCCCCCCCCCACTTCCTTTCCTCCTTGGTAACCATAAGCTTGTTTTCTCTGTCTGTGAGTCTATTTCTGTTTTGTACTTCCAAACTCATTCTATGAGGCCACCATCACCCTAATTCCAAAACCAGACAAAGATGCCACAAAAAAAGAAAACTACAGGCCAATATCACTGATGAACATAGATGCAAAAATCCTTAACAAAATTCTAGCAAACAGAATTATTTCTGTTTTGTAAATAAGCTCATTTGTGTCACATTTTAGATTCCACATATAAGTGATATCATATATATTTGTCTTTCTGAGTCTGATTTCACTTATTATGATCATCCCTGGGTCCATTTATGTCAATGCAAATGTCATTATTTCATTCTTTTTATGGCTGAGTAATATTCCATTGTATGTATATATCACATCTTCCTTATCCATTCATCTGTCAATGGACATTTAGGTTGCTTCCATGTCTTGGCTATTGAAAATAGTTAGGCTAACATTTTGCAAATGTTCATTATCACACTGGCAGACTCCCCTAAGAGTAGGATATGAATGTAATGGGCTTTCTGGTTGGATTTTAGAGTCCTATTTGTCTCCAGGGTCCAAGTAATTTGAGGGATTTCTCTTGGGAAAGAAACTCCCCAAAAAAGGTTGAGCCCTGGAGGCAAACATAGCCCTAAAACCCAACCAGAGAGTTCATTATAGTCACTCATGTTTGTTCTTATGTGTGCATTTCTATTTTTCAGCTTCTTCATTGGCTTAAGTCAAGTCTGTGTCTTTAGAGCAGTGGAGTTTTATATAAAAAGCTTCAGAGTTCTCCAATGGGCATTTTACACATGGTGACACAGGAGCTCTGAGATTAATGATCCAATAAAGTTCTCACCCCTCCTTAGTAGTGACGGTGATGTGACAGAACTGAGTCCCCAGATTAGTTTTGTTATCTAGTGTTTTTAGTACTTCAGTCACACTGGCTCTTCATTGTGAGCTTTAGATGTTGTGGAGTCAGAAACACTCTTGGAAGGTGCAGGATGGCTTTATTGTGATGAGTTCCTTCTCAGCTCTGGAATGGTGGAAAGCCTTGCACTCACTACACTGTAAATTCCTGATTTATTTCATCAAGGATGGGAACTTCACAGCAGAGAGAGGACTGATGTGTAGAACGGAGGCTCCAGCAGAGCATCCGCCTTTTGATCCTAAGAGGTTTGGTCTTGCTGGCTTGGGAGAGCTTCATTTTGGGTTATGACTGCATGTTATCATTGGCTAATGTGAACCTTGAGGAAGAAGTTCCACAGGCAGTGATACCATTAACAGGAAATACTGACAAGTATCTGGGACCCTCCTGAGTCTTGAATCAAACTCAGGGTCAGCAAGCTGCATCCTCACTGTGAGGAAAAGAGGATTCCAGGTCCTGGCAATGTGCTAAGTGGTTAAACACCCACACTCAAGGTCTTAACTCTGATTTTTGGACTCTTAGTTGTCATTCAGATGCTGAACAACCTCAAAAAAGTTATTTTTAACCTCTCAGCACCTCAGTTTCCCCACGTATAAAATGAAACCAATAATAGTACCTACTTAGAGGGTAGGAACAATGGAAACAGTGACAGACTTTATTTTCTTGGACTCCAAAATCACTGCAGATGGTGACTGCAGCCATGAAATTAAAAGACACTTACTCCTTGGAAGAAAAACTATGACAAACCTAGACAGCATATTAAAAAGCAGAGACATTACTTTGCCAACAAAGGTCCATCTAGTCAAAGCTATGGTTTTTCCAGTAGTCATGTATGGATGTGAGAGTTGGACCATGAAGAAGGCTGAGCACCAAAGAATTGATGCTTTTGAACTGTGGTGTTGGAGAAGACTCTTGAGAGTCCCTTGGACTGCAAGGAGATCCAACCAGTCAATCCTAAAGGAAATCAACCCTGACTATTCATTGGAAGGACTGATGCTGAAGCTGAAGCTCCAATACTTTGGCCACCTGATGTGAAGAGCTGACTCATTAGAAAAGACCCTGATGCTGGGAAAGATTGAAGGCAGGAGGAGAAAGGGGATGACAGAGGACAAGATGGTTGGATGGCATCACCGACTCAATGGACATGAATTTGAGCAAGCTCTGGGAGATGGTGAAGGACAGGGAAGCCTGATGTGCTGCAGTCCATGGGGTCAAAGAGTCAGACACGACTGAGAGACTAAACAACAACAACTCAGAGGGTTGTTAGGAGGATAAAATGCATTGCTCTACATAAAGTACTTAGAACAGTGCAGAGCAGGAGCTTGGAATAATGTAAGGACAATATTAAGTGTTAGTTGTTACTATCGTGTTTTCTTTTTTTCTCATTTCCCTACAGGCTGTACTTGGGGGACATGCTTATATTTAAATAAATCATTAGCTTTGGGAATGGATATGTAAATAAAAGTACAAGTTATGAATTTGACAAATGTTTTCTTCTATTCTGGACACATCTCCAAGTTTGTTATGAACAAATATATAAATTAAAGTACAATAAATTTATATTTCTCTGGAATGGTTTTTGAAAGGCTTATGCTGATAAAATTTTATATTCTATGTAGGCTTTAGTGCGTAAAAAACCCAAACTGAACAATTTTATAGAGTTTAGAATTTCCAAAGTACTCTTGCATATATTATCTCATTTTATTTATGATACTTTGCTAGTATTACTAGCTCCATTTTACTGGTGAGGACTTTTGAAGCTCAGAAAGTTTAAATGAATTATGTATGCCAAAGTGAACTTCGAGTGAGTCTGGTCTTGAACCCAGGTTTTCAAACCCTGAAGCCCATGGAAAATCCCTCTCACTCTTCTACAGACAAGCAGTTTTCAAAGTTCCTTAATATATTTCTTTGCAACCAGAAAACTGTCCTGTCATAATTCAGAAACTGCTTGGGGATATGTAACACTTCAGCCACCACTGTGAGCTTTTGTTATTGTGGAACATTACTGCAGAACAGTTCTGGCCACTAGAATTTCCTGGTGATGTGCAGGCTGAATAAATGGAAGCTTGATCAGGCTAAACAATAATTTGTGGTGAGAGACTAGAAACAAAGCTGATTTTATTACTTAACCAGCCTAGTATATTATGAGGGAGAAATGTTTTTGTAATGTGCTGTCTGTGTGTGTGTGGTTCTGTTGTGAACTTGCTTTTAGAACTGATACAGGAGATGAACAGTAGGAAAGGGTCAGAGGAGAGTGGGTGTCTGTTTAATGGAAAACTTCAAAGTCTGTAAATCTTGTTTTTGCTTCAGAAATTGTCACGCGAACCCAGTTGCTGACCCAGATGTATAAACAGTCTGCACGCAGTGGCTGCAAGCTGATGCTTTCAGAATTCCTCTTCATAAGATTACCAGATAAACATAATATGATTTTTGGTTCTAATACAAGATAATTTCAGCCATCCTCTCCCTCCCTGATTGCAATAAGGGAGCTTATTTTATCTTATTTGGGGCTCTTAGAAATGCTTCCCATACCTGTATCACTTCATATATTATTCTGGAGAGAGATAAATTTAATTTTTATTAGCTGAGCTCTATGAGTCATTCTGCTAACTGGCACCACCAACCACATCCCCACCAGACTGGCCTTTGCCGAGGGCTCTAAATTTAGAAACGGAATGAGATTGCCTCCGGGTTACATAAGGAGGCAAGGCAGTTATTTTTAGCACACCGTGATACCTAGGGAGCCCTGGGCTGCCATCTGATTTGTTAACCACAGGCTGCGGGAAAACGTGATTACCGATTCTCTCCACGTGCGGGCGGGGTGCGGCACCCCTCAGGACCGAATGACATTTGCAGTTTTGTTTACTTGCAGTTCCTCATGTTTATTTCTTCTGTTTTATAAACACACTGGAAATCCACTGTGTTCAAACACAATGGTGATATTTTTTGCTACCTCATTTATTTGAGGAAGCCTCCCCAATATGCATTATAATTATAATTGTATCTTCCCCCTCTCCTCCACACCCTCGTTCTTTCTCTCTCTGAGAATGGAAAGAGATCATTCTAGCTCCTCCTTTTCTAAGGCTGCTGTCAGAGCTGATGACGGCACATGTCTATCTAGACCAAGGAAGCATTCTTTGTGTTTTCCTAATCAGGCACTTGTTCTTACTTTCTTTGCAAGAGGATTGCTCCAGCTGATTGGGAAAAATAAAGGTGGCAAAGCAAACATTAGGAGGCATGCTGTCATCGTGGACAGAGGCAGTGTTTTGCTCCTCAGTTTATCCCCATTGTTTCCTAGCTGATTTTGAAAGTCAGCATTAACCCATTCTGATTCTCCTAGGTTGTGTTTTCACAATGCGGTACCTCTACTGTGGAATTTTTGTGCAAGGGTAGTTAATTTCTCTTATTTATTTATTTATTTGTATTTGCTGTTTCTGAAGGGATTGGATGCTCATATGACTAGTTTCCTAGGAAATCTGTCTACTTAAGAGTCACATTCTTTTCTCTAATCTGTGTAGGTAGCTGAGGTTTTTAGCTGGTGTCTATGTGCAGAGTAAGGAAAATGTTGTAAGAAAAAGAAGTGAATGGTGCACATGAATGTGAGGGTGTTTCTAGCAATGAATTAGAACTGCTAGCTGAAGTAGTTCACCAAGACTTTGCTAAGGCATGAGTATTTTGCAGTGCTTTCTGCGAAGTATTTTGGTGGAAGCTGGATGGTACAACAGGGACCCAGGTGGCTGACTCTGGGTGTCCTGGGCAGTGAGCTAACTGGACTGGGGTCCTCTTTTTCCCAGCAGGAGTGTCTGGGTACCTAATATTTACTGATAATACTTTTTCTAGCCTTGTTCATAAAATTATTTTCTAAAAGATAAGTCTGATCTTGTCATCTCATTTGTTAAAAAGCAAATGGCTATAATAGTTCCTAAATAAAGACAACTAAGCGGCAACTAAATAAAAAGCAACTTACCAGTTTCTTCTTAATAGAAGTTACATAAATATGAAAACATGCTGTATAATTTGTGAAATGAGTCATTATATTCCTCAGAAATGGAGAGAGAGCGAGGGAACATTCTGACGATATTACATTTCTATATATAATAGTCAATTTAGCCTTAGTCAGTGCCATTTCTCCCAGTGGGATTGCTACTCCCAAGCTCAGCTTCCCATGGAACTAGAGGTTCCCAAACCTGGACAGAGGCGACCTTAGCCTCCCATGGGCCCCCTGAGGCTCCATATACCTGCCAGTCGGTGGCTCCAGGAAACTCCTGCAAATAACTGGGACCCAAGTCTAAACAACTTGGTGCCCAGGAGTGCGTTTGTACTCTCTCTGTCAGGACCACTTGCTCTCATATTTACGCTAAGATTGAGAGTGAAGGGGTGAGAGTCTTTTTCCTGGAATGGACACCCCTGCCCTGTCCCTGGGCTACCTCTCCAGGCAGGTTATGGGAGGGAGGACACTTCTGCCCTGTTTTCTCTTAATGACCCTGGCCTACTGAGTCTCCACTTTCTCTCTCAGGTGTGACAGTGTGGAGTTTGTCTTGAGTCTTTTAGCATGATGGGTGATAAGCAGAAACGGGTCCGCGTAGCTCAGCAGGTGAGGAGAATCTCTGTTGTCCAGCAGAGAAGGGTCCATCGGGCCACCCTGGAAGTAGTAGATAACCCTCTTGGGGGTGCAGACCAGGTGTCTGGAGGGCTGGGGAGCAGGGTCCTTTGAGAGGGGGAAGGCCACTGGCTGACCAGCCTCCTCCTGAGTCACCACAGGCCCTGACGGCACAAGCCCACGGGCTCAGCCCAGGAACAGCCGGGGCTTCAGTAGCTTCCCTGTCCATCTGAAGTCGACAAGGACTTGGAGAAGCTGGACACTTGGAAATCCTGGAGTGGGGGACTCCCTGTGAGAGTGGAAGCCAGGGTGCTGCGGGGTGACGTCGGTGGCTGAAACAGCGACCCCTCCTCCCTCAAGAGGAGCCCTAGGGATGAAGGGTGGAGAAGAGAACCCCACCAGGATGCGGTCTGAGCAGCTGGGGCATCCTGAACTCGCCCCTGAGGAGGCATTGGGGAAAAAATGCAGTATAGGTAGAAATGGAACTTTACCAGGAAAGAGAATTGGGCTTTCTCCAGGCTAGCGCCTCAACCTTGGCTAGAAAAATTGCTAACAGCTTGATTGCTTGTTTCTATCTGTAAGGTTGAATGGTGGGCAGTAGGGAGAGCTTAATGCAGGGCCCCTACTGCAAAATAAATTGCTGCACTGAGGGTATTGACGTATCTTGTGCCTAGCCCTGTATCCTCTTGGCTCACATATCTGCCCGTGGTGGCAAGCTGCTCTATGCAGATGGAACCTGACAACATTTTGCCTCAGTGAGCTGACCCAAGGCTTCCCTGCAGCCTGTGTTCTGACGGTATGCACAGACCTTAAGGGTGTAAGCTCCCATGGGACAATCCTTGAGCGATGGATGGAATGGCAGTCAGCAGATAAATGTTAGTCCCTAGGGCCAACGATCCTCAGGTGCATTCTACACAGCCCCTCAGGGAATCTTCAGGAAGACTGAGCTCCAGTTGCTCACAGTGATGGTCCCTTAATAATGTGCCCTTAGATTAGCTTTCCAACCTCCCTGGTTCAGTCTTCCCAATGTCCTCATTTCTTTCTCTTCCTTGGGATCACTTTCTAAAGTAAACTATTTATATGCAAGCCATGTCATGAGAACCTTGTCTCAGGTTCTGCTTTTGGGAAAACCAAAATCAGAGGGGAGCTTCCCTGGTGGTTCAGTGGTAAAGAATCCAGCTGCAATGCAGGAGATGCAGGTTTGATCCCTGGGTTGGGAAGATCCCCTGGAGGAGGAAATGGCAACCCACTCTGGTATTCTTGCCTGGGAAATCCCATGGACAGAGGAGCCTGGTGGGCTACAGTCCATGGGGTTGCAAAGAGTTGGACATGACTTAGTGACTAAACAACAACAGTAGCAATATCAGAAGGTAGGAATGTGCCTATCTTACTGCAGGATGCAAGATTAGTAGAGCAAATCTCTTGGAATTCTGAATCTACTTGGAGAAAGACCTCCATACTGGGAAAGTCCCTTTAGTGTAGGGTTTGTTAGCATCAGCACTATTGACGCCAATAGGACATACCTGTCTATTATAGGATAATTAACAGTAACTCTGGCATTTAGCCACTAGGTGCTAAAAGCACCCCTTACAGTTGTAACAATCAAAACTGTCTCCAGACACTACCAAATGACCCCAAGGCATAATTCGTTCCTGGTTTAGAACCCGTGCCCTAGTGAAATATAAACCCATGCTGCATATTTGGCTGACTGTCCAAGACTCAGCATGTCTTTCTATGGAATAATAGGAAGATAGGGGGCTTGTGGATTCCTTTTTTCTGACCCTGGTTTGTAAATTTCCCTTTATCTACCACAGTAAAGCCTATTCCTTAACACACCATGTGACATGGTGGAATTCATGCTGATCTCTAGCCCATGACTGACAGTGGTTCAGAAAGTGGTTTCAGCAGCTTGTATGAAAGGTGATGACTGTGAAGGGAGATGTGTGTATATACATGCATATATACACATATACACATTTGCATATTAGCTTAGGGAATGGACCATCCATGGACACTCTAGGATCCACAAGTCCTAGGAAGACATGATGAACAATAAATTTGGATCACAGTAATAGTCTGTTCCACTTGCTCAAATGAATCACCAAAATGAAGAACAACTTTATAAAAGAGTTCAAAAACCTCATAGGGCTTCTGCAGTGGCTCAATGGTAAAGAATCTGCCTGCCAATGCAGAAGGCATGGGTTTGATCCCTGGTCTGAGAAGATCCCATGTGCCGCCAAGCAGCTAGGCCCAGGCACCACAACTATTGAGCCTGAGCTCCAGAGCCCAGGAACTGCAACTACTGAGCCCACATGCCCTAGAGCCCTTGTGCTCTGCAACAAGAGAAGCCACTGTAATGAGGAGTCCATGCACCACAACGAAGGGCAGCCCCTCCTGCAACTAGGAAAAGCCCACGTGCAGAAGCAAAGACACACCACAGTCAATAAATAAATAAAACTATCGCCCAGAGGGATCGGGTGGAGAGGGAGGTGGGAGGGGGGACTGGGATGGGGAATACATGTAAATCCATGGCTAATTCATTTCAATGTATGACAAAAACTACTGTAATGATGTAAAGTAATTAGCCTCCGACTAATAAAAATAAATGGAAAAAAAAATTATATATAATTTAAAAAGCCTCACAGTTTCTGAAAAGCAAGGAATCTGATCTTGTGAGAGTTTTTAAAAAATTATTTTATATTGGAGTGTAGTTGATTAACAGTGTTGTTTTAGTTTCAGGTATATAGCAGAACAATTGAGTTATACATATACATGTATCTGTTCTTTTTCAAATTCTTTTCCCATTTAGGTTATTACAGAGTATTGAGCAGAGTTCCCTGTGCTATACAGTAGGTCCTTGTTGGTTATCTATTTTAAATATAGCAGTGTGTACATGTCCATCCCAAACTCCCTAATTATCCCTCCCCTCATCCTTCTCCCCTGGTAACCATAAGTTCGTTCTCTGTTTCTGTTCTGTAAATAAATTCACTTGTATCATGAAAGTGCAAGTTTAAACAGACAAATCCAGATCTGGATCCCAGCCCTGGGAAATGATAGAACAAGAGAAAACATGGCCCCCAAAGACCTGTGAAAACAGTCAAATCCACAGAATTCTAATAGAAAACAAAAGGCAGGATTTTGCTTTGCCCAACGTACTTTGTTCCCTAGGAAAAGATTTAAAACATGAACACCGATTACCAGCCCAGGTTGGGTGCATGAGACAAGTGCTCGGGCCTGGTGCACTGGGAAGACCCAGAGGGATTGGGTGGAGAGGGAAGTGGGAGGGGGGACCGGGATGGGGAATACATGTAAATCCATGGCTAATTCATTTCAATGTATGACAAAAACCACTGCAATGATGTAATTAGCCTCCAACTAATAAAAATAAATGGAAAAAAAAAAAACATAAACACCTAAGGAGAAGATGTCTTAGCTCACATCTTGTGGGCATTTCATTACTATGGGTCCACTCTTCTTCTGTTTTGTAATGCTGGTTCTCCCAGAGGAGTTTCTTACTCCTAAATTCACATTTTCTGCCAGGAAGTCTTTGGGATTCTTGAATTTTTTTTATTGAGGTTCCCAACATCTCATAGATTGTTTTCAGACACCATAAAACTCATCCTGTAATTACCACATTTTCAGTTTGAATCATTATTATCTCATTTATAATAAATGTAGTGATAAACCATTTATCTCTAAGAAATATAAAACTTGTAATCACTCAAGCAATAACACAGTGTTATTGGAAGCTCAAAAGTCCACAGTAACAATCAAGGAATGGAATATTATTATGTGGTTATTAAAAAATGATGAGAAAGTTCTCTGTGTCCTGAAATGGATAGATCTCTAGGACATATTATGAGGTAAAAAAAAAAGGTACAGAATGTTAAAAATGAGAAAATTAGAGTGTAATATTTCTATTTGCCTAAAGAAATTCTGGAAATATATTTGAGAAATTAATAAAAGTGATTACCTGTGGGCTTTGGGAGATGGGCAGCTAGACTAATATGGGACAGGGTGGGAGGGAGAGTTTTTTTTATATATACATGTAAATGCATAAACATATAAATACATATATACATATAGAGATGTTCAATCATGAACATTATCTTTTGAAACCGTATATATGCATTTATGTGTGTATGTGTGTATGTGTGTGTGTGTGTGTATACATACATACATACATACATACATATATGTATATATTTAAAGGTGTTTTGGTATATTACTGAGCAGAGATATTAAGGTTCTGAATCAATTCAGTTCAGTTCAGTTCAGTCGCTCAGTCATGTTCAACTCTTTGCGACCCCATGGACTGCAGCATGCCAGGCTTCCCTGTCCATCACCAACTCCCAGAGTTTGCTCAAAACTCATGTCTGTCGAGTCAGTGATGCCATCCAACCATCTCATCCTCTGTTGTCCTCTTCTCCTGCCTTCAATCTTTCCCAGCATCAGGGTCTTTTCCAAAGAGTCAAGGTTCTAAATGCTTTAATTTTTTTAATCTTTACCTTCAATTTTTCTTTTCCTCTTGTTTTCCTATGACTTTTAGCTTCTTCAAACCCCAAAATAGAACATTGTGAGTGTGGTACCTTGTTCTAGGATCGGACAAATCTTGTTGAAACCTGTGTGTGCTTACCTACCTTCCTTCTGTGGGTTCTTATGGAGGAAGAAACACATGACCCAAAGCGTAGCATCTGGACTTTTCCCAACCTCCCTCCTCATTGCTGTTGTCCACCTCCCATCTTTGATGTGGAGGAGAGTTGCATTTTTCAGTTAAAATGTTGTGCAAATAGAGATTTATGCTCTCTGCAGTCCACTCCCGCCCCCACTTATTATCTGTCTAAAGCTCCTTCCTGAGAAGTTTTGGAGCTAAAATTGAAGAAAATGCTCATAAGAACAGGAAGATATTTTCTCTCTCATAGACCTTTGTTTGTAGCTGGCTCTAACTTAGAGGACCATGAGTCATGTAAGCTATAAAACCAGGTGTGTGAGACTCAGATAATGAATTTATCTGTATTATTCCTTTTCAATGCATTAAACCCAATATTCCCCTTCAGACTATGTAAGGTGTATTACCCAACTGCTATCACAACAATGTTGTATAACAGACACCCCCCAAACCCAGTGGCTTATAACAACAAGCACCTATTCTCCTGTTCAGAGGTCTGTAAGTTCTCTGTGGTTTGACTGTTTAGGGCCAGGTGGCTGTTCTTCAAGCTGTGAGTTGGCTGGACTGAGCTCCAAGTTGAGGGTGGGGTTTGGGTGTGCTCCAGGTATGTCTTTATGGGGCCCAGGCTAAAGTTGTGGTGGCTGTTGTGGCATGGTCTTTTCATTGATGAATATTGGAATGAAAAAGCCAAGCCCAATGACAGAGGCACATTTGCCCAACACACAAGGCCTTGGTTGTATCACATCTTCTGACATGCCATTGTTCAAGGCAAGTCACATGGTGAAGTCTAACATCAAGGAGGTAAGGAAGTATAGGGAATCCACAGTTGGCTGGGAGAGAAGGAGGGGAAGGATTATTTGTTGAGCAATAATCCAAACTATTACAGACAGTAAATGAATTTTCCCTCTGGAATTCAAAAGGAAGAAAGCACGTTCTCTGTCTCTTTGTATATTTTCTGTGTGAATTGAGAATGAGGGTTTTAAGGACTCTTTTTCCATTCTATGCTTATCTCCAGGAGGCCCACTTTTGCTCCCTGGAGTAGAGGTTTTGTCTCTTTACATGCTTATTTCCTCATCATTATATTAGTTCCTCCTCAATCTATTCTTATAATGCTTATCTACCTATTAAGTTTTTTATTCCTAGCTTCTCCATAATACTCTGTCTTTCACTATCCCACCCTTTACCTCCTCCTTGAGAAGTAGTAATCCCCAAATAAACTAAACCAGTGCTGTTTTCAAGACTCTGATATGTGCTCAGCCTATTCTAGTGTTGTAGTAGAAAAATGTTCCTGCAGTTCCCTACCCTTAGGAGCTCATAATTGAGTTTCTAAATTGGATTAAATATTGAACCGTGTGATATTGACTCAGTGTGATAGTTCACAGGCAAGAGAAAATTTTCAAGGTAGAGCTTGTTAAGACAAAAGAGAACCTTGACGAATGGTTAGAATTTTGCATAGAGAGGAAGCAGGAGGAGGTGGGAGTGTGCTATTGGAAAGGGAGGGAGTATGATAAAAAACCTGGAGGCAGGCATAGGCCTGCACTGGGGTGAGGCTGCCACATCACCGGATTTGTGTTTAAGATTTCACCTTTCATACTATAACATCCATAATCCAGAATGAAGAGAAATAGAAATTAACAAAGACAAGGCCTAGATACTGAACAGGCTCTAGTAAGCACTGCTTTTCTTGTCCATTTCCTAACTGCCATCGTGTTGTTTGCCAGGCAGGGAAGCCTGCACCAGGACAGCCCTGGGACATATGTGCTCCTGGTGTTAACATTCAAGCCTCTAGTGCTTTACTGGCCATGACCATAAAATCATCTTTGGGTCCTAGACCCTTCTTAGGTTCCCTAGACCTAGGACTCTGTTGGCCTTCAGGGGTTACCTACTACCAAGGACTGGCCACCTTTCTTACTGTCCAAGGCTTTCCTGCAGGTGAAATATACCTAGTTTAGAAGATGAGTAATGTATTGTCAGATAGAACCTTACTGAGAAGGCATGTTAGGGTCATAAGCAATGTAGAATACCGGTATTGGACTTTAAGCTGTGGCGTGCTGAAGTCTTTGCTTGACTAAACTGTAGTCAGTCTCCTCTCCCTTCTTACAGACCCATCTTGTACTTATCAAAACCAATCTTGGGAAGAACCCTGCCAAGTCATTTTAACCAAAGCCTTCCCTCCCCACCCTCAGTTCCTGATCAGAGATCATGCTCCATATATGATCAGGTTCCTCAACCTCAACCATCCTCCCTGTGATGTGTGACCACTCTGCCCTGTCTTCAGCAAGTATCCTGTTAGGTGGGTTTAGCTAGAACTAGCCCTTCCTCACCTTACCCTGATGTTTCTCTTAGTAATTTTCCATCCACTGACTCCCTTCCTGTTCCTTGGCTACTTTGCCCAGGCTGTATTCAGAATCAAGCCTAGTTCTATACTGAGGTCTCTTTCCCCGCTCTTGCAGCAGTCCTGAACAAACTGTTTTTACTGATTAACCACTGTCCAGCTGTGTTTCTTCTTTGACAGTACCAAAAAGCTATGTGACCCTGGGGAGGTCAGTTCAGCTTTTCTGGATTCAGGCTCCTCATCTGTAAAATGAGGGAGATTGTGGCATGTCAGTAGTTTTCAACTCTGGTTATACACTGTGATCACTGGGAGAGATTAAAAACATCCCAGTGCCCAGATTCCACCTAGATCAGCTCAGTCACAATTTCTGGGAATGGGATCTGGAGCATCAGTGCTAAAAGCACTATAAAACAATAATAACAGTGGAGTTTTAATGAGGAGTCATTCTTTTTCATGCTCTTAAAACCTCTAGTATCTTTGAGGTTTGACAATCCCATAGGATAGCTATAATTATATAATTATAGTAATAGATAGCTGTTGTTATTATTGGCATAATTGAGTGTGTACTGGGTTGGCTGAAATGTTCATTCAGGTTTTTCCACAAGATATGGAACTATTTGACCAACACTAAAAAATATAAAAAGAAGGGAGTGGCAGAGGATGAGATGGTTAGATAGCATCACTGACTCAACAGACATGAGTTTGAGCAAACTCTGGGAAATAGTGAAGGACAGGGAAGCCCAGAGTCAGACATGACTTAGGACTGAACAACAGCAAAGAAAGATTACAAAAATAATGCCAGAGGAGACCAAGTTGAGCTTGGGTATTTCGTAGTGGTGGGGGCTTGTGTGGTGAGAAAATGCAGAATCAGGTTTGAAGAGTATGGTAGGGACAGTCTTTCCTGTTCCCAACTAATACCTAGTACTTGGAGTCCTTTTAGATGGAGTCATTAATTTATTCTTGAAGACTTGTCCTTTGGGTGCTAAGTTCCTGCTGTGCCATATTTTGTTACTTAAAAAGGACAGGTAAAAGACTCAACATGGAATATGAGACAGATGGCCTCTGCTAAGGGATATTTCTACTTATGAAGCGGGCTTGCCAATTTCCAAGGCTCTGATGTGCTGATAATTCACAGTCTTTCCTCTTGGCTTGGCTCCCTAGCTCATCTCCCTCTGTCTGCATATTTAAAGCAAGGCCTATCAGGGGAAATTTGCAGGTAAAAGAACTCCACTACTTGGTGAGCTGATGGTCATTAAAACATGGTCGTTGACCAAATCTCTTAATGCACAGAGCTCTTCGGTTGGCTTATGAATGCCCTTTTGAGAGGATTAACTGCAAAGCATGTTTAATGGAGGGCAAATCACTCTGTCTCAAGCACCACAAATGGGATGTAAGTTTTACATCCTGGAAAGATTTCCTAGGAGGAAATGCCTATCACACTATGCCACAAAGGTTGTTCATTGTCATTCAACATCGGAAATGCCACAGTGCATACATTTGGGCATTTAGTTCTTGTTTAGCAGATTTCCAGAGAAACATAGTGGTGAGAAGAAAACTCTGTAAATTAAGCTGTCAAGTCCATGAGTTTAGTTTGATGTAAATATGCATATAGTCTTCCATTAAAAGCTGAATGACTGTCTCAGCTGCAGGAAGAGGCATTTTCTGTTAGTTTGTAACTTTTATTTTTCTCTTTTCCAGAGTTTACTTTTTCAATCTTAACACACATTTTCTGAAACTTTCAGGTATCTGAGATCAGCCTGCTTACATAGGTTCATTCATTTACCCATGCGTCAAGGATTTGTTACTATGAGCAAGTAGGGAGAACAACAGGGATTGTTCCCAAAACAAGACAACAGGCACAAAATGGAGTGGCTTATGATAAAACCCCCATCCCTAATTTGAGACTTAATTTACAGCTTCCGCTCTCCCAGAAATGAAACTGTTGCTGAGTGCAACTTTGTGTACCCTACACAAAATGAGGTCAAACCAAAATGTTGGAGTTTGAAGCAGAGAAACATTTATTGCTGGGCCAAGAGAACAGGAAGCTCATGTTTTAAAAACTCTGGGGCTTCCCTGGTGGTCTGTTGTTTATTCACTAAGTCATGTCTGATTCTGTGTGACCCTGTGAACTCTAGCCTGCCAGGCTTCTCCGTCTATGGGATTCTCCAGGCAAGAATACTGGAGTGGGTTGCCATTTCCTTCTCCATCCCTGGTGGTCTAGTGGTTAAAAATCCACCTACCAGTGCAGGGGGGATCAGTTCAGTCCCTGGTGAGGGAAGGTCCCACGTGCCACAGAGCAACTAAGCTGATGCACCACACTACTAAACCCATACTCTGGAACCCTCGAGCCGTAACTCGAGGCCCGTGAGTCTAGAGCCATGGTTTGCAACAAGAGAAGCCACCACATTGAGAAGCCTGTGCTCTCTGCAACTAGAGAATAGTCCACACAGTGATGAAGACCCAGTGCAGCCAAAAATTAAATAAATATATCTTTAAAAACATGTGAACTCCCTGATGGTGTTACCTGAAAAACTGGGTTTACCTCTTGGCGAGTATTGAGCCAAAAGACACAACCAAGCCAAAGAGCAGGAAGGAAGGATTTATTACTTGCAGCAAGTAAGGAGAACACCAGGGATTGTTCCCAATGCTGCCTCCCTGGACACCAAAACTGGGGAGATTTTAAGCTAAGAGTACATGCATATTTGTGAAGGGTTTTGGGCAGAGGAGAATTCAGCATAGTATTGGGGCAAGCATTGACAGAGTTCAAGCTTTAGGTGACTGAGATCTTAAGGATCAGAAAAGGTCAACATCCTCATTCCATCCTCCACCTGGCTGGGGGCCTTAGTTCCCACAGAACTCAAAGATAATGTATCAGATTGTTGTGTATATCCCATAAGAAGGAACTGGGCTCTTTTATTGCTGAACTATTGTTTTTGACTGATTTTCCTTTGTTCCTGCATCCCCTCACTTCCTTTGCAATCATTAATTGCAAGGCCTGTTCAAGGGCAAGCATTGTGGCCAGGCTTAGATCACAAAATGGCTTAGGCCAAAAATGGCTTCTCTTATGTCAAGAAAGCCATGCCTGGTTCTCTTTCTCTGGGGACCCCCTACCCTATCTGCTTACAGTAGTTTCAGGGGAAGAGTTTTTAAAGCAAATTTGGGGTGAGGGCTGCAGGATGTGTGACTTTCTCCTGATTGGTTGGTGATAAGGTAATAGGGCAGTGCTCCAGAAATCCTGTGCTAAGCCTGAAGTTTCTATCCTCCACCTGGGTGGGGCTTTAGTTCCTGCAGAAGAACTAGAGATAGATGCTGTGTATATCCACTGAGGAGGAACCAAGGACCCAGCTTTCATTGCTATGTTATAATTTCTTGAGGGCTCCCCCTTTGTTTCACTTCCTGATTAGCAACCCTTTGAATCTGCCCTTTGGAACTCAGGGAAGATTTAGGAGGCGGAGCCTTTTTTTCCTTCAAATAAGGAAAGGGGACAAAGAAAGGATTTGTACCAAGAGGGCCCCACAGGCTTCTGCTTGGTTTCACTAGATTGGATGCTATCTGATTTGAATTGATTTTTGCTCAGATAAGCTCTTAAAAATTTTAATACACCTCAGTTTATCTTTTAACAATTCTTTTATCGATCCTTTTAACAAACATCTATTGAATGATGACTGAGTCCCAGAGCAGCTGGGACGACAGTTCTCCTAAAGCTTGGATAGTATTTTCTGCTTAAAATCTCTCCCAAAAATGAATAACTGTGCATTTTCTATAGTATAATTACCAAATGTACATCTCTTTAGTCAACTTGTATTATAAAAAACACAACATTGAAAAAGGCTATTTAATTGCAAATTGTAAAGGTATTCTAAGTGTGTGAGTCAGTCTGTTCTGTCCAACTCTTTGTGACCCCATGAACTGTAGCCCACCAGGCTCCTCTGTCCGTGGGATTCTCCAGACAAGGATACTGCCATTTCCTTCTCCAGGGGATCTTCCTGACTCAGGGACTGAACCCAGGTCTCCCACATTGCAGGCAGAATCTTTACCGACTGAGCCACCAGAGAAGACCACAGTTAGCCGGCCTGAGTTCAAACACTTCCTTTGTGTGCCATTTGATCGCTGGGATAATGCCTGGGTGTCCTCTCTCTTGACTTGTACATCTTTAGAAAGGGAAACCTTTGGATCCCTTCTCTCATCTGCCTGCTGTGGTGCTGAACTCCCTGAGTTCCTCCTGGCTTTACTGCTCTGTGACTTGGCTTTGATTTAAAGTCCTCATAGCTTCTTCATTCACAACAGGACCGCAGCTTTCCTCTCAAACTGGGTCTCCATCAGCTGCCAGGAGACGAGTCGGGGGTGGGGCTGGGGTGGGGTGGGATGACTCAACATCTTCTCTCTTCTCTCCTTTGCCAGCATCTCTTTCTCTTGCCTCCTTCTCTCTCCCCTCCCACTTTGCCTCCTCCTTTCTCTTTCTATCCCCTTCCTCCGTCCGCTCTTTCCCATCTCTCTTCTTTCTTGTTTACTTTTCCATTAGACAGAAAAATATAAAGAAGAGGCAAAAAGACTTACACAAGGTGTTTTAGATGGATGGAGTCATTTTCTCTTTTGCCTCCCACACCCTTTCCTTTTTCCCTCTCTAAGTGAATAAATGACTTTTTTCATTTGTACTCAGCCACCCCAATCCCTTTCTATCCTGATGTTTACTTGTGAGGTAGAAGCAATGGAGCTGCATACAGCTTCACTTATAGAAAGTACTTTGCTTGATAGTCCCAGTGAGAGGTTCCTGACACCAATATTTACGAACATCCTCAATAACAAAGTTACTCAGAAACAGATTTTTTTGTTTTTGTTTTTTTGCAGGTACACTGTCATTCACACACAGCAAAACACCTTACTGGCATTTAAAGCGAGATATCACCTGCTTTCCTTACACTCATTATCAGTGTTAGGATATTTTCCCAGTAGTATTGTTGAATTTGTGTTTATCTGTCCACACTGTGCAACTCAGGTCCCCTTGAGACCAAGGATACATCCTGACAAGGTGTTGAAGTAGTAAGCTAAGAGGACAGCTTAAAAATCATCAGTGTGGAATTTTAACTCAGTCACTCAAACAGCTCCATCAATAGCATTTGGTCATTTACTAATCATGAAAAGATTAGTGAATAATCTGGATTTACAATGCATGTTTTAATAAATTGGCACTTTCAATAAAATAATCCATGGTTCTACATAGTATTTTGACTATTGACTAAATGTTAATATACTTGATATTGAAATCTTATTCTTTGGTTTAAAGCACAGGTATGCTTTTTCCTTTTTTAAAAAATTTTTATTTTTTTTATTGAAGTCTGACTCATGATGTGCAGATCTCTGCTGTATAGCAAAGTGACTCAGTTATACACAGACATTCTTTTTTTGTATATTCTTTTCCACTACAATATTGAATATAGTTTTCCTGTGCTGTGTAATAGGACTTTATTGTTTATCTATCCTGTATATAAAGTAGTTTACATCTGATAATCCTACAGTCCCAGTCCTTCCCTCTCCCACCCCCTCCCCTTTGGCAACCATAGATCTGATCTCTGTGTCCATGAGTGTTTCTGAATTGTGGATAAGTTCATTTGTGCCATATTTTAGATTCCACATATAAGTGGTATCATATGGTATTTGTCTTTCTCTTTCTGACTTACTTCACTTAGTATGATAATCTCTAGTTGCATCCATGTTGCTGCAAATGGCATTATTTCTTCTTTTTTTATGGCTGAGTAGGTATTCCATTGTGAGTTTCCCTGGTGGCTCAGATGGTAAAGCGTCTGCCTGCAGTGCAGGAGACCTGGGTTCAATCCCTGGGTTGGGAAGATCTCCTGGAGAAGGGAAATGGCAACCCACTCCAGTATTCTTGCCTGGAGAATCCCACAGATGGAGGAGCCTGGTGGGCTACAGTCCATGGGGTTGCAAAGAGTCAGACACGACTGAGCAACTTCACTTACTTAGTATTCCATTGCATATATGAACCACATCTTCTTTATCCATTCATCTGTCAGTGGACAGTTAGGTTGTTTCCATGTCTTGGCTATTGTGAATAGTGCTGTTATGAACATAGGGGTGCATATATCTTTTTGAATTACAGTTTGTCTGGTATATGCCCAGAGTGGGATTGTTGGATCATATGGTAATTCTGTTTTTAGTTTTCTGAGGAACCTCCATACTGTTTTTTTTTTCATACTGTTTTTCATAGTGGCTATACCAGCTTACATTCCCACCACCTTTGTTTGCTTTTTTCCACACCCTTTCCAGCATTTGTTATTTGTAGACTTTTTAATGATGGCCATTCTGACTGGTGTGAGGTGATACCTCATTGTAGTTTTGATTTGCATTTCTTTAATAATTAGTGATGTTGAACATCTTTTCATGTGCCTATTGGCCATCTGTATGTCTTCTTTGAAGAAATGTCTATTAAGGCCTTCTGCCCATTTTTCAATTGGGTTTTTTGTTGTTTTTGTTGTTGAGTTGTATGAGCTGTTTGTATATTTTGGAAATTAAGCCCTTGTCAGTTGCATCATTTGCAAATATTTTCTCCCATTCTGTAGGTTGTCTTTTTTTTTTTTTATGGTTTCCTTTGCTGTGCAAAAGCTTGTAAGTTTGATTAGGTCCCATTTGTTTATTTTTGTTTTTATTTCTATTGCCTTGGGAGACTGACCTAAGAAAACATTGGTACAATTTATGTCAGAGAATGTTTTGCCTGTGCTCTCTTCTAGGAGTTTTATGGTGTCATGTCTTATGTTTGAGTCTTTAAGCCTCATTTTGAGTTTATTTTTGTGCATGGTGTGAGGGTGTGTTCTAACTTCATTGATTTACATGCAGCTGTCCAACTTTCCCAGCACCACTTGTTGAAGAGACTGTCTTTTTCTCCATTGTGTATTCTTGCCTCCTTTATTGAAGATTAGTTGACCATAGGTGTGTGGGCTTATTTCTGGGCTCTCTATTCTGTTCCATTGATCTGTATATCTGTTTTTGTGCCAATACCACACTGTTTTGATTACTGTAGCTTTGTAGTATTTTCTGAAGTCTGGGAGAGTTATACCTCCTGCTTCCTGATTCCACCCCCTCCCCCTGCCCCCAGGATTGTTTTGGCAATTCTGTGTCTTTTATAGTTCCATATATATTTTAGAATTATTTGTTTTAGCCTCTTTCCTCATCGAGCCCTTCCATACCACACTGGGAAACCCCTGAAAGGAACATTCCCTTTACCTTCCAGATCTAACTTGGATTTCTCAACCTCAGTACCACTGACACTTTGGACAGGATATATTTGTGTGTCTTTGAATCCTCTTTAATTTTCTTTATTAATGTTTTATAGTTTTTAAGTTATACATCTTTCACCTACTTGGTCAGATTTATTCCTAGGGGTTTCTTGGTGCTATTTTAAAAGGTATTTTTTTTTGCATTCTCTTTCTGATATTTCATTGTTAGTGTAAAAAATGTAACCAATTTTTAATTAGACCACAGATATATTTTTAATTTGAAGTAGCATCTTTTAAAATGTGAAATTTACTTCATGGGAAAATTTTAAAATTCTCTTAAATTTTAAAACATTGCAGTTGAAGACTAATTACAATATTGTAGTGGTTTTTGCCATACATTGACATGAATCAGCCATGGATTTACATGTGTTCCCCATCCGATCCCCCCTCCTGCCTTCCTCCCCATCCCATCCCTCTGGGTCTTCCCAGTGCACCAGCCCTGAGCACTTGTCTCCTGCATCCAACCTGGGCTGGTGATCTGTTTCACCCTTGATAGTATACTTGTTTCAGAAATAAAACATTACAGTTGAATAATCATTTTAAACTTTTGAGCCTTTCAGTTTGGCATGAGAGAATTAAGATAGGTATCAATGAAATAACTAGAAATGCTATAATTAAACTATCAATACTGTATTCCTTTGGGTCACAGTTTTTGACACAAAGTGGGTATCCATTAATAGTATCTTCACTTAAAAAAACTTAGTGAAATTATTCATGTACTTCTGGAAAAATATTTCTAAGAAATCTGTAGTTTTTTCTTCAATTTTATAATTCTTTGAAAATAGAACAGAATGTCTTTCAATACTAAGAGCCACAAATTCCCCTGAATTTGCAGTGCTCTAGCACAAAGGAGGGAATAGAAAGGGAGCATTTGAAACTGTCAAAATGTAAATGACACGTTTAAGGTACATTCATCTGGCACAGTAATACTTTACAAATTTCTTTTTTTATCACACCACACATATTCGGTTTCCATCATTTTCAAAATGTGACATTTTAATATAGAATTTTATGACTTTGAGTTTTTTGCCCATTTATAGGCATCTATCTTGGTACTCTGCAATATAACTCTGTGTTCTTTTCATGGGCTAGATTTGAAAGTTCAGTGAAGTTCTGGTTAAGACTCCTCCTCTGGCTGCCAAAGGGCCAATGGCGGGACCCAGGGGTGTGCCCTCCTCACTTCCATTTGCAACTTTGCAAAGAAGGCTGTGACTTGAATCGCTCTTCTCTCTCCTCTTCAGGACCAAGCCCATGATGTCTTACATCTCTCATCTTTCTTACAGATGTCTTACATCTTTCAGTCACCACCAGTAGCCAATCTTCCAAGTCCCTGGGACTGCCCACACCTTTTCCCCATGGGACTTTGTCTCCTCCGTCAGCTCAGCTTCCCACAGCCTCTTCCCTCATCGAGCCCTTCCACTCCGTGCTGGGAAACCCCTGCAAGAAACATTCCCTTTACCTTCTGGATCTAATTGAGGTTTCTCAACCTCAGCACCATTGATACTTTGGGCGGGATCATTCTTTCCTGTGCCGTCTGGAATGTTTAGCAGCCTCCCTGCATTTTCCCCACTAAAAGCCTTGGGTACTGTCTCTCTCCTGCAGCTGTGACAACTAAAAACGTCTCCAGACATTGCCAAAATCCCTGTGGTGGTGGGGTTGGCATTGCCCCTGGCTGAGCACCACTGCTCTAACTGATCTCCTTTCTAGACCGTGCTCTTCCTGCCACTCTCCTCCTCAAACACTGAGCTCGTTTGACACACATGCCGCCATATTACTAGGCTTGCCTTCTATAACTGACCTTGTGTTGCATCTACTGACATCCCAGTTGCCTCCTTATTTTGATGGCAATTTCAGCCCATGGCTCTTTCCTCCCCACCCCCTCCACTACTAGTCTGGGGCTGACTCCTGCAGCTTTGCCATCCCAGGAGATCTCCTCTTCAGACCTCTGGCCTCTAAGTTACTTGATCCCCCAGACCCAGGTTCAACCCAAATCTCAGCCCGTCTTACTTCTGAGGAGCCAAATGTCATTGGAGAAAAACACACAGCCCTGCTCCTGGCCTCACTTAAGATCCATGACTCTAAATTTCAGCGCGTTGAGCATTGTGGAGTATTTCCCTGATCCATCCTCTCTCCCATTCTCAGAGACAACCACATCAGACCTCTCCTCAAAAGCTCCTTCTTCAACTGCCTGTTGTCAAATCGCCCTCTTCTTCATGATCTTATTGTAAGGTATAGTTTGGGCCAAGGCAGAAAAGAAGGAGAGACGACCTCAATGGAGGTAGGTTACATTTATTCAGGCAAGGAGGAGAGTGAGAGGGATCAGGGAGGCTTCATATTTAAAGGGAGGTTTGTGGAAGCGATAAGGGAAATGTTAGTCAGGTGGGATGTTTTGGGTAATCTTTAGTTGAGATGGCATTTGTAGTTGAACAGGGGGTGGGAGGTTTTGGGCAGGGGGTGATAAGTCCCCTGGGCAGGGGTGATAAGTCCTGGGCAGATGTAGGGGGTGGGAGGTTTCTGGGCAGGGGGTGATAAGTCCCAGGTAGATGCAACCGGCCCAGAGCATCAGGGCGGGACTTAAAGTTTGGTTTTGTTTTCTCCGAAGTTAGATGATTCAGCAAGGGCCTTTGAGACTGTTGTTTTCTTTTCTAGGCCCAAAGACTCCTTCACTTATTTTTTAATTTGCTGATTGAATGGAAGAACTCAGAAAAGAACCGCCTCATCCTTCCATCACAAAGTGGACTTGGTTGCTTGTAGGCATCTATATATGCTTATATTTTCTCTTCCCTCCTGTCACAACTAGTCTGTTACTGCTCCTCTCTGGGTCAACCTGTCCCCTCTGCATCTGCCACCATCCCTTTTCAACTACCTGAGGACTTGATTCCTTTACTTGTTTTCCTTTTCTTGTGCACCGTAAATTCTCTCCTCTCTCCACCAATACGGGAACATGCTATGATATTTGCCATCTAAACAGATGACCACAACATGACCTCTCCATCTTGTCATGGCTCAGTCCTCTGCTATTTCCTCTCCTCTCCCTTTCCCCCCTTCTCTCTCCTCCTCCTCCCCCCTTGCTTCCTCTCTTTGTTTTCTCTATCAATATTTGCTCTCTAAATGGCCTCAACCAGTCCCATGACTTTATTTGACCCCTAAACACTAAGGATTCCAATTTCTATCTCTACCTTTCATTTGAGCTTCAAATCAACACATTCAGCTGCTGATTCGCCTTTACTTGGATGTGTCACCCGTATCTCCAACTTACTGTGTTCACATCTGAACTTCCAGTGGTCCTGTAAAGCCTTTACTTTTCCAGTATTCACCCTTCTTAAAGGTGCTCTGGCTGAAAATCCAGAAATGATGTTAATTCCCTGCTTTCCTCCTACCTCACTTCCTCATTCCATTGTTGTCAGCTCTACTTTCAAAATAGATCACAAATCTGACCTCTTATCCATCATTCCCCATTATCCCCCACCCAGGCCGCCATCAAGTCCTGGACTAGCACAGTTGGACTCTGAACGGCTCTACTTCTACTTTTTACTTGCCTAGAGAATCTTTTTCACACATCAGACATGGTAACCTGTTACAAGTTGTAAATCAAATGATGACACTTCCCTGCTCACAGTTCTTCCATGGATTTCCATCACATTTGGAATGAACATCCATGTCCTACCATGTCCTGGGCAGATCTGGATCCTACCTATTTCTTATCACTCTCCTCCCTCCCTGACTTTGATCTGGCCACACTGGCCTTCTTGCTGTTTATCAAAAACACCAGGCTCATTTCAGCTCCTAGGCCCTTGCACTTGCTAATCCATCTTCTTCTGAGATCTCTGTATATTTGGTTCCTTCACCAGGAAGTTTGGATATGTCACAGATGGAGGCGAGCGTGGCATTAATTGCTATGCAAGTCAAAGAAATGTTTATGTTCATTAGATTTGCCTTCCTGTATCATTAGGGCAACTTGAAAAATACAACTTGGAAATGGCTAGCATTGCTCAGGATTTGATTTTTATTTAGGGGGGAATTTTATTATTCAGGTGGCTGCTGCCTATTCCTGAGTCAGACCAAACCCAAATGCGACAGATCTTGGACCACTTTGAGAATTTTGCCTGTGCTTTTGTGACCTAAATCAAGCAATGATTGATCCCTAAAGAGAATTGATAATCGCAGTCTTAGCCAATCAAATAATGCCTTTCAGAATCCTGCGTCATTTGAGAAAAATTCCTCTTTCTTCTTGGGGAGACGTGGAGAGACTGACTGAGCTCGCTTGGTGAGTAATAAACTCAGCTTTGATCTTTCAGCTCTGCTGGTCTGGTTATTTCAATGTGACAGTGCTTTAATGATTTAATTTTCTTCCCCTGCACTGTTTTAGGCCTTTTTTCTCTAACATTTTTTGCAGCTCCAATACTTAATGTTGGTCTCTGTTTCCCAAAACCCCTTGTGGGAACATAGTGTTTTTGTTTGCGATGGATGCTACTGACCTGGATTAGGGACCGCCACCCGGCTGATATAGGTAGTCCATTCTTCTGAAAGATTATTATACAAAAATCCATTCCTAAAACTCCCTCAAATCTGAACCTTTTTCAGACACACCCCTAACTAACCCCCTTTCAAACAAAACAGAACAACCCCCCTTAACTTTAATTACTCTAGCTATTTATTTAGGTTCCTCTCTGTGGGTGAGATTTACATTAATTAGCGTATAATGAAGCCTGCCCAAACAAATGTATTCCTTTGTTTGCACTCATTTGAACAAACTGAATGCCCTGTATGTGAGCAGCAGAAGGAAGGCATTGAAAACAGCTGCTAGAAATCAGGCCCCCAGACCTCACCTTCCTAGTCCTTCGCAAGATACTGGCAGCATTCCCCACTTGGAATTTGCGAACCAAGAACAGTGGGTTTGTGTGTGTGTGTGTGTGTGTGTGTGTGTGTCTTGTTGTTTTTCTACTTCCAGAAAAGACATATTTTCTCAGAAAGCATTTCCTTCTCTTCGGCTTTCTGGTTAGTATTCAGGCCACCACCTCTGTTATCAGACGGTGGCAACAGAGCTCTTCCGCCTGCATCTTCTGCGAGGTGGCGGGGGAGTGGATCGCACAGTAATGAGCTGTTTTTGCAGGCTTCCTTCGGGAGCCTTTTCTTATATCCCTTGGCAAGAGGAACTAATTCAAAACAGCAACCCAACCCGGGGGCGTCTAAAATTCAGAGAAATTTGGCTGACATGACAGTTCGAGGGTCTCCCTGAAAAATCAGAGCTGTAAATCAGAGCTTTGTTCTTCCAGGGGAGGGGTGGCCAGAGCTTTCCTGGAACCTTATCAAAGTCTTTTTATCCCCATTGCAGTTTTCAGGCCCACTGAGGAGGGTAGGGAGAGTGCTGGAAGCAGCTTTTGTTTCCTGGTGATGCTGGTTCATCCTCTGAGCCACAGGAACCCAGAGGCTCAGAGCGCCTCCTCCAGGGATGCAGTCACGCATGGCTCCCCTCTTCCTGAGCTCAGCCGCCTATACTTGCTTCCCTGGTGACAGGACCCAGGCATTTTCTCTTTAGACCTCTAGGAGCTAACATGGTGCCTGGTACTTGGTGGCCCCATCTACTTGGTGGGTGTTTAGTGACTAGTGGCCAGGCTTATGGTAGCCCCACACTTCCATTTCCTGAGCCATCATCCCTGCTGTCCCCTCATGGTGGTGCCTGAGTCCCAGTGATACCACAGGGGCAACCATTCCTGCTAGCTCTGGTCTGCAGGTCTCGTCTCCTATGTTCAGCTGTCTGTCCTCCTTTGCATCCTGTTTCTTTCTCCTCAGAATATGGTGACCCTCTGTCTCTAGAGGCTTCTCTGCCTCTACCCTGAGAAACTTGCTGAAGACACACACAGACACACAGGAGACACCCATACACACAGACACATCCATGGACATACACACTTATCCATAGACAGAAACACACAGAGACATACACATGTACCCATAGACACACAGAGACAAACACATAGACACACACAGGCATGCACAAGACACACAGAGACATAAACACAGAGCTACACATAGAAACACACAGACACATGGACACATACAGATGCACACACACAGACACACAGCCTTCTGGCCCAGTCTCTCACTCTCCATAATTCCTCAGTCTCCTGTATGTTCACTTAAGGATCTCTTCATTCTTTTAAGCCAGACTGACCCTCTGTTATCCCAGCTTCTACTCTGACTCCTGACTTGTCTCACTCTTCATTTCTGCTCCTTTAGTGGGTTTCACCCCTTCATCCCCTGGCACTCCCCTTTATTTAATCTTAATTTAATTTAACCTCCCATATATCTTAATTTGCTGGAGGTTGGAATTAGGCAGGGGTGGTCTTTACCTTTCAGACTGACATTGTGGACAAGTGAAATAGTTGAACAGTGATAGTTTTAGGGTACGGTAGTAGAAATTATGTATGTTCCTTTTGAGTGTGGAGGGAAATTTTTAAGAGGATAAAGCTGGATAAAGCCATAATGATTTGTCTCATTTAAACCAGTGATTCTCAACCAGAGGCAGTTTTGCTGCCAAGGGGCCATTTGGCAATGTCTGGAGACGTTTTCAGCTATCACAACTGGAGGTGGAGCGGCGGTGGGGGAATGCTCCTGGTATCTAGTGGATACAGACTGGGATGCTGCCAAATAACCTGCCATGCACAGGACAGTGCCCACAACAAAGAATCACTGGGTGGGGCCAGAATACCCTGAGTGCTGAGGTTGAGAAACCCCAGGTTACCTTCTTCTCTCTTCTTCTCCAGGCCCTCCTCTGCCCCGTCTCCTGATACCCTAATTTAGGGTTCTCACAACCTAATCTTGTCACTTGTGTCCCATGGCCCCAGTTGTTGGGTTTCCCACTGCCCAGAGAGCATACCATGCTTGGTTTGAATCTTCACTGTGCAAGCTCCCTGTGAAGACACTCATGGAATCCTGGCTGTTGGGAGCAGGAAAGGCCTTCCAAAGTTGACTTTGCTGAGGTCACATAGCTACTCATGGTCTACTCTGGAGGTTGCAGCAAGGGGTCCCCTGTCCCAGCGCCTTTTCCTTCTTACTCACTCACTCAGTTCTGTTCAGTTCAGTCGCTCAGTCATGTCTGACTCTTTGCAATCCCATGAACTGCAGCATGCCAGGCCTCCCTGTCCATCACCAACTCCCAGAGTCCACCCAAACCCATGTCCACTGAGTCGGTGATGCCATCCAACCATCTCATCCTCTGTCATCCCCTTCTCCTCCTGTCCTCAATCTTTCCCAGCATCAGGGTCTTTTCCAATGAGTCAGCTCTTCGCATCAGGTGGCCAAAATATTGGAGTTTCAGCTTCAACATCAGTCCTTCCAATGAACACGCAGGACTGATCTCCTTTAGGATGGACTGGTTGGATCTCCTTGCAGTCCAAGGGACTCTCAAGAGTCTTCTCCAACACCACAGTTCAAAAGCATCAATTCTTTGGCACTCAGCTTTCTTTATGGTCCAACTCTCACATTCATACATGACTACTGGAAAAACCATAGCCTTGACTAGATGGACCTTTGTTGACAAAGTAATGTCTCTGCTTTTTAATATGCTATTCTAGGTTGGTCATAACTTTCCTTCCAAGGAGTAAGCATCTTTTAATTTCATGGCTGCAATCACCATCTGCAGTGATTTTGGAGCCCAGAAAAATAGTCAGCCACTGTTTCCCCATCTATTTGCCATGAAGTGATGGGACCAGATGCCATGATCTTAGTTTTCTGAATGTTGAATTTTAAGCCAACTTTTTCACTCTTCTCTTTCACTTTCATCAAGAGGCTCTTTAGTTCTTCTTCACTTTCTGCCATAAGGGTGGTGTATCCCAACAATCTTGATTCCAGCTTGTGCTTCCTCCAGCCCAGTGTTTCTCATGATGTACTCTGCATACTCAGTCACTGCTTTGGGTCAAATAGAAGAAATCCAAGCTGCCTGTCTGTATTTCTTCTACAGGATGAGAGTCAGCTGGATGGGGCTTATTGAAATAGGGATGCACTAAGGCGCCTCCCAGTTTGTTTTTCAGGGTTGCATGCTCTAGTGCTCTGTTACCGGTCCCTGCCAGCCACAGGGCATGGCTTAGGCACCTCCCTGTCCTCCTAGGGAGGATGCCCTGATGTGCAGGGCCATGATGGGCAGGGCATTAGGGACAACAGCCTTGGGCAGGCTGTGTTCATGCTACACTGATGTAGCCAACTGTGTACTAAGTCAAGGAGTTCCTGAATCAGGAACAGAGAGGCACGTAAACACAAACTTTCTATAATTAGGAGCCACAGTTTGAGGCGAGTACAGGGCAATTTGGGTAAATTCTGTATCTTCTCTCTCTCACCTCTCCCCAAATTACCACATTTTATCAGTGAGGAAGAGGGCTTTTTGGTGGGAGGGAGAGGGGATAGGCCAATGTTTTTACACATAAGGTCCTTGGACCTACCAGCCTCAGGATGGCTTTACGGGGTGTAAAAATGTGTATTCCTAGGCCCACATTTCCCATCTATGGGAGATGGGGCCTTACTCTTAATTTTTAGCAGGTTCACAGGGTATCCTGCAGTCAGAAGTTAAGAACTAGTGACTTAGGCATTTACATAATTAGACTCCCCCCACACCCCTGCAAAGTATCTCAGAAAGTCAGAAGCTTGTAGACAGTGTCTGAATGCCAGACAGAAAATACGTTGCTAAAAAAGACAAAAACAAAGCCATGTCCCTTCTTGGTGACATCTCATGACCATAAGTTGACTGAGTTTGTGTGGGGCTTTGAAGATGTAAGGGCCGCACCTGGGAACACATATGACGTGCCCAGGAGGATTCGGACTTCACTCCTGTCTCCAGTTTTGAAAGGGCTGGCAGCTGTCTGCATCTGCTCTCCTGGCGCCTCTTGGGTCCCCTCTTAGGAGGCCTTTTCAAGAGCTCTTTCTTTGAGGGCTGTTTTTTACCCAGCTCTCCAAGGGCGCTCCAGGTACCTGCTCATTGATCCACCTTGAACAGGTACCGATATGTTTTAATTAAGAGAGTGCACAGGCGGTGGGTACAGTCCTCATTTTCACAGTGATGCTCACTGTGGTTTTTGGCTCCTGCCCAAGCATGAATGATTTTCCATGGATGGTGACAACTCTGACTCTGCCATCAGCACAGGTCCTGGATTTGTGTTTCTCTTCATCCACTTGTATTTTGTAGGACCAAACTTTGAACTCAGCTCTCCTTTCTCTCCAAAACCCTTAGTCTTTTGCAAAGGGGCTGCTGCTGTGCTCTCTGGCTGCTTCACTGTCCTCAAAGCCCGGTGGTTCCCTGAGCTCATACGCTACTCTTTTTTTTGGAAAGAGATGAAGAGCACAAATCCCTGTTTTGTGCTAAAGAAAAAACAAACAAACAAAATAACCCTGCATGATTATCTGACCTTAGTTGATGTTTCTTTATTTTTTATTTTAAGTGGGATGAAAAGGAGTAACTATACCCAAGTTAGTTTTACACACTCCCTAGCAACCCCTGAAAAAAATGTCAAAGTCTTGAAATCAGTCAGACCCATCAGATACTCACTTGTTCTCTGCTTCTCATATACCCCAGGACCTTTGCACTGGCTGTTCCCACTGCTGTGTGTGCTCTTCATCTGGGAAACCACCTGGCTAGCCCAGTTCCCTTGCTTCCTTCTGCTCGCTGCCCAAAATGTCTCCTCTTCATGGAGGCCTGACAAATTCTGTACACAGTAGCTGTGTTGGTTTTTGTGTGTATATCTGCCACAGCAAAAAAGAAATTCCATGAGGGTGGGGTCTTGTTTTTTTGTTCACTGCTGTCATCTCAGCACCTACAACAGTGCCTGGCATAGTAGAATGTCAAGCAACACTAGATGTGTTAATGAGTGAATGGGTGTAGAAACAAGGCCTCAAATACTATCTTGTCTTTATATAAATTTTCTCCAGAATGGACAGGCATGTAAGAAGAGAAGTCATGAGTTATAGGAGTCTGAAAAAAAAAATGGACTTCTGACCTAGGTCCAAGCCTGTGGGGATGGTTTCTCTTCACAGGTAACTGCCATTTCCAGAAACCATAGGAAATGTTTGGGGGGAAAATAAGAAAGCTAATAAGAATCCTTTCACTTTCTTTAGTGGAAACCTTTGTATCAAGTAGGCAGAGCCAAAGCTCTCTGTTTCTGTCTACTAAATCAATATTTGAATGTCAATATTTTCTGGGAAGCTCCAGACTTTTGCAGAGAAGACTGGACAAGGCACAGAACTAACTCCAAGCATTCTTTGACTCCACTATTCATGTTGCTTCCCCCTCAGTATGGTGTGAGCCACCTGTACACTTCTTTTTTAAATTCAATTATAGTTGATTTACAATGTTGTATTGATACATGTATATGTCTTGTTTTCAGTAACACCATTTTTCACGTTTATAAACTAAAGTGAGTGTGTGTATTTATATATATATATATATATATATATATATATATATATATTTTTTTTTTATGTCTATATCTATGCATGTCTGTGTGCTCAGTCATCTCTGGCTCTTTGTGACCCCATGAACTGTAGCCCATCAGACTCCTCTGTCTATGGGATTCTCCAGACAAGAATACTGGAGTGGATTGCCATTTCCTGCTCCAGGGGATCTTCCCAACCCAGGTACTGAACCGTGTATCCTGCATTGCAGGCTGATTCTTTACCACTCAGCCACCAGAGAAGCCCCATCTATATCTATATCCCCATCATCCCTAGCTCACATTCATGTGAGAAACAGGAGGGACAACATTTGTACATTTTTTTTTTGGTATGGTCAATCCATTCTCCTTCTTAAGATTTTGGAGAATTGAAACATAAGCTAGTTTCAGTATTTAGTAACTATTCTTGCCAATAGGTTGTGATCACCCATGTATAATTGTTTCAAGTTTTACCATCTTCTTGGACTGTCCAAAGCTAGTAGTTCTGAAACCTGAAAGTCATCAGAGCTGCCTGAGGAATTAAGCCTGAATTTCTCCACCTTAGTTCAGTTCAGTTCAGTCACTCAGTCATGTCTGACTCTTTATGACCCCGTGGACTGCAGCATACGCGAGCTAGACTTCTCTGTCTATCACCAACTCCCAGAGCTTGCTCAAACTCATGTCCATCTAGTCGGTGATGCCATCCAACCATCTCATCCTCTGTCTTCCCCTTCTCCTCCTGCCTTCAATCTTTCCCAGCATCAGGGTCTTTTCTAGTGAGTCAGTTCTTCACATCAGGTGGCCAAAGTATTGGAGCTTCAGCTTCAGCATCAGTTCTTCCAGTGAATATTCAGGGTTGATTTCCTTTAGGATTGACTGGTTTGATCTCCTTGCAGTCCAAGGGACTCTCAAGAGTCTTCTCCAACACCACAGTTCAAAAGCATCAATTCTTCAGTGCTCAGCTTTCTTTATGGTCCAACTCTCACATCCATAAATGACTACTGGAAAAACCATAGTTTTGACTAGATGGACCTTTATCGGCGAGGTAATATCTCTGCTTTTTAATAAGCTGTCTAGGTTGGTCATAGCTTTTCTTCCAAGGAGCAAACATCTTTTAATTTCATGGCTGCAGTCACCATCTGCAGTGATTTTGGAGCTCCAAGAAAATAAAGTCTGTCACCATTTCCATTGTTTCCCCATCTATTTGCCATGAAGTGATGGGACTGGATGCCATGATCTTAGTTTTTTGAATGTTGAGTTTTAAGCCAACTTTTTCACTCCTCTTTCACTTTCATCAAGAGGCTCTTTAGTTCCTCTTCACTTTCTGCCATAAAGGTGGTGTCATCTGCATATCTGCTGCTGCTGCTGCTGCTAAGTCACTTCAGCTGTGTCCGACTCTGTGTGACCCCATAGACAGCAGCCCACCAGGCTTCCCCATTCCTGGGATTCTCCAGGCAAGAACACTGGGGTGGGTTGCCATTTCCTTCCCCAATGCATGAAAGTGAAAAGTGAAAGTGAAGTTGCTCAGCTGTGTCTGACTCCTAGCGACCCCATGGACTGTATATCTGAGTTTATTGATATTTCTCCTGGCAATCTTGATTCCAGCTTGTGCTTCATCCAGCCCAGCATTTCTCATGATGTACTCTGCATATAAGTAAAAATACAAAGTGACAATATACAGCCTTGACGTATCCCTTCTTCAGTTTGGAACCAGTCTGTTGTTCCATGTCTAGTTCTAACTGTTGCTTCTTGACCTGCACACAGATTTCTCAGGAGGCAGGTAAGGTGGTCTGGTATTCCCACCTCTTTAAGAATTTTCCACAGTTTGTTGTGATCTACACAGTCAAAGGCTTTGGCATAATCAATAAAGCAGAAGTAGATGTTTTTCTGGAATTCTCTTGCTTTTTCGATGATCCAGCAGATGTTGGCAATTTGATCTCTGGTTCCTCTGCCTTTTCTAAATCCAGCTTGAACATCTGGAAGTTCATGGTTCATGTACTGTTGAAGCCTGGCTTGGAGAATTTTGAGCATTACTTTGCTAGCGTGTGAGATGAGTGCAATTGTGCAGTAGTTTGAACATTCTTTGGCATTGCCCTTCTTTGGGATTGGAATGAAAACTGACCTTTTCCAGTCCTGTGGCCACTGCTGAGTTTTCCAAACTTTGCTGGCACATTGAGTGTAACACTTTCAGAGCATCACCTTTTAGGATTTGAAATAGCTCAACTGGAATTCCATCACTCCACTAGCTTTGTTCATAGTGATGCTTCCTAAGGCCCACTTGACTTTGCATTCCAGGATGTCTGGCTCTAGGTGAGTGATCACACCATCATGGTTATCTGGATCATGAAGATCTTTTTTGTATAGTTCTTCTGTGTATTCTTGCCACCTCTTCTTAATATCTTCTGTTTCTGTTAGGTCCATACCATTTCTGTCCTTTATTGTGCCCATCTTTGCATGAAATGTTCCCTTGGTATCTCTAATTTTCTTGAAGAGATCTCTAGTCTTTCCCATTCTATTGTTTTCCTCTATTTCTTTGCACTGATCACTGAGGAAGGTTTTCTTATCTCTCTGTCTCAACCCTCCTAATAACGGAAGCCCAATTGTTCTCTGTTGGAGGACTGTCCTGTGCACTGTAGGAAGTTGAGCAGCCTCCCTGGCCTCTACCTACTAGTTATCAATAGTAGTAGCCACCCTCTCCTAGTTCTGGGGACCCATCTGTCTCCAAATGTGGCCACATGTCCCCTGGGGCCAGAACCATCCCCCAGTTGAGAACCACTGAGGTAAAGCCACAGTTCAGATGCTGGGGGATTGTGATTGAGCAGGGGCATGGGAGTGTGTGCCTGAAAGCAGCCACCCCAGGTGAGTGACTCAATCTGCCAGAACTGAGAAGTCCTGCCCGATTTATTCTCCTGGCTGTTGACAACACATTTCTTATTCTGGGCTCTGGCAAGTGTCCAGTTTCCAACTAACTGAACGTTGGCTGTCAGCAAAAGATACTTTGGGAGGGAAAATAGAAGAAAAGAAGTTGCTGCCCTTTCCTTCCCTGGTGTCCCTCTTCCTGTGGTGAGAGACACTGACTCCAACAAAAGCCACATTTTCAAGGGACAAAGTCGGAAGCCATGTAGCCTCATCCAGGAAATGAAGGAACAAATAGGAAAGAGTAGTGTGTGCTTTTATCAGTCCATGGGCACCTGGCTACTCTGACTGGTAGCCCAGGCCTTTTGCAGGTACGGCGAATCTGAGGACAAATGCTCCACATCACGGTGATGGATTTTAGTGAGGTCTCCGAGGAAGTGCGCAATCATCAGCCTGAGTTAAGAATCTAAAAGGACAGTGGCAACTCTGAGCACATGAGTCTCACATGTGACCCTTTAGCCATACATTGTGATGTGGGTCTTTTTCAGCCTCCTTTCTTTTCTCGTGAGTCTCTGAAGCATGACCCAGCACATAAAGGCCACTGGATTTTCATCTCTGGAAGCAGATGATCAGAGCAGAGAGTCATCAGAATGGAGATGTAGGACCCATGGAGATCTGGCTCAACCTTATATATACGGCCTCTTGTTTCTTTCACTGTCTTTTTTCTTTTCTTATAAAAATGTGAGATGGTAGTTATTTATGTGGAAGTAAAACTATGAAATTGACATTTTCATACATTAAAAAAATGATGACGTATTGGTGGTTTCCTGTAGCTAATCCGAATCTCTATATCTTCTCCTCCCCCTCCCCCTTCTCTCTCCATCTGGCTCAGTCTCTTTTCAGGGCTCCATTCTCTGTTTTCTTGCCTTTACAAGCACATATGTATTATCCAGAATACCAGCTGTGAAGGTCAATAGACATTAACGGGAAAAAATTAAGAAAAAGAACAGGTTCCAAATTTCAGTAAGTGTTAATTTGAAAACCCACTGATGCACTTCGTATATCTGGAGGGGAGGTCCTGTCGTCCAGCTGAAGCAATGGCCTGTGAAATTCTTGATCCTGCAGAATGGACCACTTCTGATGAGAATGTGAATTCATCTGTGTCACCATTCTGGCATATGAACAGGATTGTTTTTTTCTTTATTTGTGCTCTTACATTCAAGGGGACTTTTCTGAATGTGGGGATGTAGTATCAGAGGGATTATACTCGCTTAATGAGTATCATTCAGATCAAAAATCTCTAAATACGTACTGACCAATAAAGCAAACCTGGCCGGACGGGCTTTGTCAAACCATCTCACTGATGGCCCAGGTGTTTGGTATCTAGTTTCCCATCCAAGTTGGCCTTCTGGATGAGCACTCTGGCCCTTGCAGCATCTTTGCAAGCTTCTTCTAACTGGATCCTGTTGACTGTCCTTACCCCACTTGCCAACCTCAGTTTTGTTTCCTGGATCACAAATGGAATCTGTCACCTTCTCATGGCTAATGCACCGCAAGTCACAACACCTTTGTTCCTCTGCACCGAATATGCCTTCTTTTTCTCTCGTTTTTAAAGATGCAACAGTTTTGAGCAAATGCAAATGCTCGTGGAATGGAGGCATCAGAAATGAGGTCACGTAGAAGTATGGGAGTGAATAGGGTACAGATCATTAAGAAGAGCAGAAACACAGTCCAGTTTCAGTACTTTAGGTACGATGTGTGACAAGTGCAAAGAAGAGCAGCAGTGTCACTGTCACATTTTCTTCTTGTCAGAATCATTTGGGATTAGAGTCAGACTGCAATTTTGAGAACCCTGCAAGCTTTTTGATTTATCTTTCCTTTTTGAATCTCATACTATGGAATCATGTCAGTTTTTTATTCACATCTCATTAGGGTCAATAAATTCAAAGCAGTGGTTATTTATTTAAAATATACTTCATGGTCAGTAGGTAGTAGGTGATGCGGGGATTGACACACAAGACATGATTGTGCTCTTGAGGGCTTTGTAATCAAGTTGAGAAAGCTGAAAATAGCTAAATAAGTCAAAGGAAATATATAAATGTGTTGAAGTGCTAAAGACAGGTCACCAGCTCCTTATCTAAAACATTTAGAGCCGGGACTTCAGGATTCATACATTTTCTCTCATTCTAGAAAGGTAGTATGGTTTGTAGCCTGTATAATACATAACAGTTCTAGTAGGGGTAGGGCCTTTGCACCCAATAACTAAACTATACATATACAGTGAAGTTGCTCAGTTGTGTCTGACTCTTTGCAACCCCATGGACTGTAGCCTACCAGGCTCCTCCATCCATGGAATTTTCCAGGCAAGAGTACTGGAGTGGGTTGCCATTTCCTTCTCCAGGGGATCTTCCCGACCCAGGGATCGAACCCAGGTCTCCCGCATTGCAGGCAGATGCTTTACCATCTGAGCCACCAGGGAAGCCAAAGTGAAAGTTGCTTAGTTGAGTCTGACTCTTTGTGACCCCGTGGACTATACAGTCCATGGCATTCTCCAGGCCAGAAGACCAGAGTGGGTAACCTTTCCCTTCTCCAGGGGATCTTCCTAGCCAGGGATCAGACCCAAGTCTCCTGCATTGCAGGCAGATTCTTCACCAACTGAGCCACAAGGGAAGCCCAAGAATACTGGAGTGGGTAGCCTATCCCTTCTCCAGAGGATCTTCCTGATCCAGGAATTGAACCAGGGTCTCCTACATTGCAGGCAGACTCTTTACCAACTGAGCTATCAGGGAAGCCCTATACATATAGTAAATAGATATAAAATAAAAACAATATGTAATAAAGGAAGACTGTTAGTAGGCCAGCTTTGTTGCCAAGTGAATTTAAATCAGACCTAAAAGAAAAAGGAAAGTTCTGCTTTCTGAAGTGTTTGGGTTTCAGAATTGAGGGAAGGGACCCTGAACCTTGCTGCTGCTGTTTAGTCACTAAGTCATGTCTGACTCTTTCGTGACCCTATGGACTGTAGCCCACCAGGCTCCTCTGTCCATGGGATTCTCCAGGCAAGAATACTGGAGTGGGTTGTCGTTTCCTCCTCCAGGGGATCTTTCCCACCCAGGGATTGAACCTGCATCTCTTGTGTCTCCTGCATTTACAGGCGGATTTTTTTTAACCCACTGAGCCATCAGGGAAGTCCTGTGTCCTGGGTATTGACTAGTATAAGGAGAGGAAATGAATATTTATGATATTGGTAGAAACTCTGATATTTTTCAGCCATAGAATCTGAGATTCAAACCAAGGTGTAATTTGTTCAAAGGTGTGTACAATTCAGCATCATCTGGAAACTTGGAAGACATACAGATTTCACGGCCCATCCTCCACCCACTGAATCAAAAGCCTTAGGGTTGGGTCGCAGGTAATTTGTGTTTTGACAAGGCCTCCAGCTAATTCTGATGCATGTTAAAATTTGAGAGCTACTGACATAGAAGGTTTATGACAGAGAACCCGAATTCAAACTCAGGTGTTTCTAATTTAAGACACTCGCCCCCCCCCCCCACATTTTTAGATACTAGTTTCCTGCTCTCAGGGTAGAAAGAAGCAAGAGATGGTTGAGAGCTCATATAGTAACAGCGACTTCAAAGAAGTTACATTGAAACATGCTTTGCTTTAATCTAATAGATAAAAGCAAAATAATTTTGTAATGTACCTCTGTAGAATATTAGTCTGTTCCTTAATTTTATCAGGAAGAAAAATAAGCATTGATAATTCCCTGTTTTATTTTCTCCATGTTAATATCTCGAAGATGGTATAATATATTTTGCAATTTCTTTAAGATCAAGGTAGTAGTTTAGCTTACTTGTGAAAATTAAGAGTTAAGAACTTTGTTAGGAAAAGATGTTCTCAAATGTTCTTAAGATGGTTATTGACCAATTATGTGGTATCTTTGATGTAAACATGCTTTACTGGTAAGATGATGTTCTTGCTTTTCTACTTTCAACATATTTCTTAGCGTGCAAGTTGACACACTTAAGAACAAGTCCAGTTGAAGACCATTAAAACATCCCTTTTCAAGTAAATGATGGTTATTTGTGTGGGCCCTGCTCAACTTAGAAGGCAAGAGATTTGAACTTAAAGGGCAGGTTTTACGGCACCGAGGAAAGAGAGAAATTGAGGACACTGATCACTTTGCACCTTATTCACTGATAAATGGGATGACTTACTTCTGAAAGTGAAGAGATGGACATTAATATGGCTGTGCTTAGACTGGGACCTAGCAAAACACAAGACTAATACGCCCTTAGGGCTGTTTTAATAACTCAATGTTATATTGATCTCCTTCAGAAATGGATACTGTATGGGAAACTAAATCACTGCAAAAACAAAATGGCAAAAAATGCTACCAAAATCACACCACTTATGAGTTCTCTTTTTACCGTTGTGAGTAAAGTTTTCTTTTATGGGATGAAAGGAGTATAATCTGGTATCTTCCACTAGCAATTAATCATATCAATTTAGGGCAGCTGTTCCAGTTATTTCTTGCTGCATAACAAATCACCCCAAGCCTTAGTAGCTTAACACAATAACGACAATAATTATGCTCACAAATCTGCAATTTGGACAGGGTTTAGTGGGGACAATACCTCCCTATTCCACTCAGTGACTAATGGGATGGCTTGAAGGCACTGGGCTGGAATAATCTGAAGGCGTTCTCACAGGTCTGGCTCTTGGCTTAGCTATTATCTGGGGCTTTCCGCTGAAATGTATTCTTGTGACTTCTTTGTGTGGCCTGGGCTTCCTCACCAAATAGTGATGGGGTTCCTGGGGTGAACATCTAGAGAAAGGGTCATTTAGAATTGGCAACACCTTTTGTGACCTAGATTCAGAAGTCATGCAGTGTCTTTCTATTCATCATAGTTGTAATAAAGTCCTGCTCAGGTTGAAGGGGAGGGTAAGTAGATGGCATCTCTTGATAAGGAAATGGTAAGGTTCTGGAAGAACACGAGGGGCCACTGTTGGAAAAGACAATCACAAGAGTTTAAGAATTACACCTCTATTTTTTTTCATTGTTATTTTTTAACTTTTTATTTTGAAATAATTTCAAGCTTACAGACAGGTTGTAAAAATAGTGCCAAATTCCCATATTCCCTTCATCCAATATCCCCTCGTGTTACATACGTCTTACCAAACTGTAGAAAGAACAACAGTGAAAACTGAGAAATTAAACTTGTTACAATACTATTAGCTAAACTAAATAATGTTTTTGGATTTCAGTGTTTTCTCCTAACGTCCTTTTTCTGTTCTGGGATATAATAGATGGCTCCATATTGCATTTATTAATAGTTGTGTCTCCTTGGTCTCCTTCAGTCTGACACTTGTACAGTGTTTTTTTGTCTTTTATGAAGTCACACTTTTGAAGAACACTGCTGAGTCATTTTGTAGAAGGTCCCTCAATTTGGGTTTGTTTGATGTTTTCTCATGTTTAGATTGAACTTAGGCATTCTTGGAAAGGATGACACAAAGATGATGTGTCCTTCTCAGTCATGTTGGAGGGTACATGATGTTCACATGTATTACTGGTGATGTTAATCTTGATCACTTGGCTAATCTGCCAAGTGGCATCTGTCAGTATTCTTTACTATGAACTTACTGTTTTTCTCTTTGCAATTACTAACTATTTTGGAGAGATACTTTGAAACTAAACAAACATCTTGTTTTTACTTAAAACTTTTGCAAATTAATTTTGGCATAAATTCATGGATCTAGCCCTCAGCAATTGCTGATGTGGTGTTCTAATATTTATTTTTCTATTTTCTTCATTCCTTCTGTATTATTTAATTAGAATTTTTCTCTATGGGAGAGCTGTCCTTTTCCCCCTATTTATTTTTTATTCAGTTGTATATTTATATCATCATGGACTCATGGATATTTATTTTTAGGTTTATATTCCAATGCTATATTTATTTTCTTGCTCAAATTGTTCCAACTTTGGCCATTGGGAGCTCTTTCAGGTCAGTGCCTATGCCATTTCAACATGACTTCATCCTTTTTTTTTTTTTCCTAATTTTTTGAAGCACTTCTTTACTTTCTGGTACCAAAACATGCTATAGGTTTATCTTGTATTTTCCTTGCCAAAGCCCTGGAATAACAAAGAACTCTAGTTCCTTTTATTGGGAATGGTATTTAGAAACCAAGATAGTGGGGCTTAGATGTAAACATTGCAACTGAGTTGTCATATGTATACTCACATCCGTATTTATTTCTATATCTATTTCTGTCTTTTAGGGTTATAAACCTGACCCTAACATTATTGCATTTGTCCATGTTGATAATTATGTCTCAAGTTCAACACTATAGAATTTATTCTAACCTTCCCCCTATCTTTATTTGTAATTTCTTAGTCTGAAAGTGATAACCTGGCTCTCATTATCTGCAATATATTTACATATTTCTCTCCTAGAAAACAAATTATTTCAGTTGTTAACCCTTAACCCTGTGAGAAACAAATTTAGCAACTAGAGTATAGTGCTTGTACACTGCTCCTTTTTGCCTTTAGACTTGGAGTATTTACTGTTTTTCAGAGTGATGTCAGTCATCTCTTTTTTTCCCCCCTCATTACCTTCCAGGTGGTTAGGTGATTCACTTGTGATACAGTTCAATTTGTCATAGTCTGCATTATGTCTTCCCCCTTACATCTTAGTTTTTGTTTTAGTTTACACGCGGTAAAATTCACCCTGTAGCGTAAAGTTCCATGGATTGTGACAAACTCAGTCATGTGACCACCACTAAAGTCCCTTACAAAACCATTCCATTACTGCAAAAATTCCCTTTTGCTGTCCCTTCATAGTCAGTCACCTCTCCCCAGCCCCTCTAGCCTTGGCAACCATGGCTCTGTTTTCCATTCCTATAGTTTTTTTCTAGGCTATCACATAAATGGAATCATGAAATATGTAGCCATTCATTTCTGGTTTCTTTCATTGGGCAGAATGCATTTAAGGTTAATCCATGTGCTTGTGTAGATCAGTAGTTCTTTCCTTTTCATTGTTGGGTGGTATTCCATTGTATGAATGTGCCACAGTTTGTTTATCCATTTATCAGTTGAAGGACATCTGGCTTTTCAGGGTTTGGTGATTTTGCATAAAGCTGCTATAAACATTCACATGTATAGGTTTTTTTTGTGAACAAAAGTTTTCATTTCTTTCAGGTAGATATCTAGGACTGTGAGTGCAGATACATAGGCTAGGTATATGTTTAACTTTATCAGAAACTGTCAAACTATCTCCCAAACTGGCTCTACAGTTTTGCATTCCCAACAGCAATGTATGAGAGTTCTGGTGGCTCTTATAATTTTTTTAAGAATGCAAATGTTTTTATTGAAGACAGTCATAAGAATATACTTTATTACCACTTTAAGACTGTCCAATGTGCTGATCACATGAGAGTTATTGTTCTTTTGAGTCTATTATTTTTAATGAATGTATTCAATGCATATATTTTTCTTATGAACTTAAGTACAAATACAGAGATATTTAGGGGACATTTTCACTTCAAAATGTCATTAAAATTTTTTAAAAGCCATTTTCTTTTTTAAAAATTTTGATTGGAGGATAATTACTTTGTAATATTATGATGGTTTTTTGCCATACATCAATATGAATTGGCCGTAGGCATACATGTGTCCCCTCCCTTCTGAACCCCCTTCCCACCTCCCTCCCCACCCCATCCATCAAGGTTATATAAAGCACTGGCTTTGGGTTCCTTGCATCATACATCAAACTCCCACTGGCTATCTATTTTACATATGGTAATATATATGTTTCAATGCTATTCTCTCAAATCATCCCACCCTCTCCTTCTCCCACTGAGTCCAAAAGTCTGTTCTTTACATCTGTGTCTCCTTTGCTGCCCTGCATGTAGGATTCGTTGGTACCATCTTTCTAGATTCCATATATATGCATTAATATACAATATTTGTCTTTCTCTTTCTGACTTACTTCACTCTGTATAATAGGCTCTAGGTTCATCCACCTCATTAGAACTGACTCAAATATGTTCCTTTTTACAGCTGAGTAATATAAACTACCATACAACCCAGCAATCCCACTACTGGGCATATACCCTGAGGAAACCAGAATTGAAAAAGACACATGTACCCCAATGTTCATTGCAGCACTATTTACAATAGCTAGGGCATGGAAGCAACCTAGATGTGGTACTTATTATACACAATGGAATATTACTCAGCTATAAAAAAGGAATGCTCTGCATTCCTGCCACTGCCCTTTGATGGTTCTGTGACTCCAATTCTCTGATAGGTTTGGAATTTAGATATTTAGAATTATTTTGGTTATTTTTTTCATCATTGGCATAAGAGCAATGCTCCTTTTCACTCTCTACATCACAAGTGGGAATCAGAATTAAAAAAGCTTTGATTTTAAAGTTTAGAGAGATAACATAAGTTTAACTGGGAAATTAAGGTCAAAATAATAGACTTTTATTATTTTGGAATGAATAGAGCTTCACTGAATAGAAATATGATGTACTGGGAGGTAATGGGGATAAACATAGTTTTTTTGAGTTGTCTCCTTCACATCTTTCATGCCAAGCCATCTTCTCTGCTGGTGTCACACGACTTTGCCAATATTAATTAATCACAGATTGTATATTGAAATGCTTATGGAATCAGAGAGATTACTTAAATAGACTGGATTGCATAAATCTTGCTGGATATGATACAGTAGTAAGAGTAGGTCAGGGGTTAAACTAGTTTGGAAGTGTATACACTGCTTTAGGGTAATTCAAGTAAAAATTTATATGTGCCTGTGTGTGTATTTATCTTCTAACAAGTAAAAGTGTTCAAGGCACCAGCTCTTGTTCCCTGATTCATTCTGTATGGTTTAACTGTCAGTTCTGCAGGGAGTGGTCAGCATGGTGCCAGTAGCACTAGTTAGTAAGTGTTCAACAGATATTGAATGAATGAATGACTTGTCACAAAAGATGGCAAGAAATCCAAGGTATTATTGATTACATTTTGAAATAGACATTTCTTTCCTTGTGTTTTGAGAACACAATGTTTTTTTTATAGATTTTATGGAACATCTTGCCCCATCACAGCTTTTGTGAAGATCTCTATGTCTATATGTCATAAGGAACTAAAATTAAAATAATGAAAGGACTAGTTTTCTGTAGCAACACATGGGATATTTCTATATCAGTTACTGAATTAAGTGATAACATTGAAGGGTCGATTTGTTGATTTTTGCCATGCAAAATAGCTAATTTGGGTTAGTGAATGGTAGCAAGAAATTTAAGATTAAAAATTCCCTAAGCTCCACTCATCTCCACCAGCATCATCTCACAACTGTTTCAGGCTATATAACTATTTAATGGGGATATTTCAGAGAATCAAAAGCAATAAAATAAATGTTTTTATCTTACATTCATTCCAATGGGGCAATGTGGGATTTTAGATTAAGATTAGTATTTTGAGGTAAATGTGAAATTGACAAGGCAGAGACTAAGAACTGCTCTGGAGTCTAAATTGAGTGTTTTTAAGAAAAACTGAAGGGACAGAGAAACTTCTTTTTGTTTTGTTTTGTTTGTACTTCTCAGTTGTCATTTTGTCTGTAAAGGATTGAAGAACTTTTTCTTGGGGTAGAGTGGGTACAAAAGGAAAATTATAGGTTAGGAGATAAAATGCCTTTTGGGCAGAGGAAAGATTGTCATAATGGAGATGGCCGATCTCAGGGTGGGAAGGATACATACATTTACACAGAAGAAAGAACTCAGCTCTAGCAAAAATTCCCTGGGGTAGGTAAGACACAAGAATAAATTAGGTACAAAGCACAAAATTGTAATATGAATGTAACCAGTCGTCTTCCTCTGAGTCAGACATCCTATGTTCACTTAGCTCATGGTTACCTACGACCAATACAACATTGGCCAAGTTTAAATTAGCCAATCAGCATCATGTGTTTTTCATCTCTGTTTTTGTTACCTAAGTAAAAAAGGCATCTTGTTCATGTTTATCATCACCCTACTATCTGTACTTCTTTTGTCTGGCTCACTTTTTTAACATATAAAAACACTGGTCTGAGACTTCCCTGGTGGTCCAGTGGCTAAGACTCTGTGCTCCCAGTGCAGGGGGCCTGGGTTCGATTCCTGGTCAGGGAACTAGATCCCATGTGCTGTAGCTAAAAACCCCAAGTGTCACAACCAAGACCTGGCACAGCCAAATCAATAAATACATATTTTTAAAAATCACTGATATGCCATACAAATTACCTGAGTCAGTGTGAACCAGTGTTTCAAATGCCACACACCCACACTACCAAAGCAACTTCTAGCCATTGATGTCATCAGCATTTCTTTATGCCAAATTCATTTGAAATCTTGCTTCAGTTTTCCCTTCATGTGATTAAATACTTAAGCATTAGGTCTCAAAGGTCAATTTACATAAATAATGAGGAACCTGTCTATGTTGGCCCCTCCTTCTATTGTGGAAGTAAATGCTGTAATATACATGCATCCCACATTGTAAGCCATTTACCATTTCTATCCCTTAGAAATATTAATACTGAAATACTAAAGAGGTTTGGCTTTCATGGGTACATTGCTGCCACATTTTATCAGTTCACAGAGGAAGAACTATGAATTTCATGTGAAAAGGCAGTATTTGGGAGGATGATATTTATAAATGACAGTGGCTGGAAGGCTAATGTGTTGATCAGACTTCTATGGCTTTGAAAAATAATGGAGCGCTCCCTCTGCATAGCCGTCACTGTGTAGTCCAGGGCATAAATCCATACCATTTAAGATGACAAGACCTTGTATTTACATAGAGACTTTCTCTAAGGAATTCACATCACTCCTTAGGAATGGCTCCATTAATTCTTAAAGCTTTGGGAACTAGAGTGGGAAAAGATATGTTTTTGACCAGTTGTCATAAATGAAAGAACCATGCCAGAGATAGGTTTGTAACTTTCTCAAGGTCACTCTAGCCAAACCGAATTGCCAGAAGTGTGGAAATGCAGAGTAATATCAATTTCCCATGTAGGGGAATGACTGTATGGTCACTTGGGATATGGGAGGAGCATGGCTTTTCAGAAACTATCTTTTATCATTCTTACTCCCCCATGTAATCTGTGACTGAGGGATATGATCTCTATAATGGTTAATGTTTCCCAAACCGTGGTCCTCTGAACACTAGACCATGCAAGACTTCAGGAGGTCTTCATTGAAAAAAACAAAACATGGCTTCCATGGCCAAATAAGTTTGAGAACTGCTTCTCTTGTATTTTTGTTTTGCTGATTCATGATTCCTATTAGTGCAGTAAAAGCTCTGAGAAGTCCTGTAGTGAAGAAATTACTAACTTTAAGTCACAGTTTTCCAGATTTATTTGACCACGGACATAAAGTTTCTTTTATAAGAGCACCTCTTAAAAACTTAATGGACTGCATTTTGAGGAAAGATGTTTCTTAAATAAAGGCTCTGGTGAAGAGATGCTTCTCAAAAATCTGTTTTTATTCTCTCATCTTTTCAGGCCCATACTCTATGTGGAGGCCTCATTCACAGATGACCTGGGTAGTGTTGGAGCCTTAGAGATGCAGGAGATATTCTCAGTGATGCTAGATGAGGGTTGATGGAAGGAATGAGATGGTGCTAAAAAATCCAAGAACTATACCACAGCTTTCACACAGATCTCCTTCCAGTTCCTGCCTTGTTCTTCCTATTCCACACCCTGATCTGGAGCCATTTGCTTGGAATGGTGCTGTCAGCACAAGTTCTTGTGCCCAATGCATGGTGAAGCCAAACAAATTGAAACAGAGTTTGGAGCAGAGAAAGGTTTATTGCAAGGCTATGTGAGGAGACGAGGTGGCCCATGCCCTAAAAAGCCTCAAGCTCCCCAAATGGTTTCCACAAAACATTTTTAAAAGCCAGGTGAGGGAAGGGTTTTAGGGTACGTGATTGGGTCATGCACAGTTCTCTGGCTGATGAGGAGGGACGAGGTTTGTGTCACAGGGGTTAACTTTATCAGTTCTTAGACTCCAGAAGGCCTGAGGCTATGTGCTGATGGTCGTCAAGTAGGTAACATCTTCTACATCTGCAAACAATTCAGGAAATTTGCCTCAAATACTGTTATCTAGGTACTTCAGAGAGGAGCTGAAACAGAGGATGTGGAGGAAGGGCCTGTCCTGGGAAGGCCCATAGGGTCTTGCTCAGTTGAAGTGCTAGAGTGCCCTGTGTGCTGGGCACTGAGGGGATGAACAGTCACAGATCAAATAGCACATATAGTGCAGACCAAGGAGGAATCAAGAACCAATTGGACACAAACTAGAAGGAGTGTATCATTGGGGCACAGAAAATAACATGGCTTCTCAGAGCGGATGTAGTAGAGATAGCGGTGATGGCAGGAAATGGGGAGACATGGAATCTCACATTCTAGCATCTTGACAAGTTAGGCAAGTGGCATCCCAGAAAGGGTTTCTGGGCTAGGGCAGGGTTCAAGATGAGGCGCCACCAAGAGTTGTCCTTCCAGTAGCTCTTGTCCATTGCTTAGGCAAATCCATATTAGCATATATTATATTTTTTAATTAATTTTTTCTTTTTAAAAAAAATATTTATTTATTTATTTATTTGGCTGCACTAGGTCTTAGTTGCAGTACACAGGATCTTTAGTTGTGGCATGTGGGATCTAGTTCCCTGACCAGGGATCAAACCTGGGCCCCTGCATTGGGAGTGTGGAGTCTTAGCCACTGGACCACCAGGGAAGCCCCAATATTACCATGTTAGTTACTCTCCTACAGGATGTGATAACTGTGCTGCCCTGTCAACTAACATTCATTTGGAAAGTGGGTATTTGTCAATATGAAGACTGATAGCCTGTGGATATGGTATTTTGGTAAGGCAGAAAAAACAAAATCAAAAACTATGTCAAGATGATCAGTTGCCTTAAAAAAAGAAAGAAAGACCAGGTGAGAATGCCTAGTTTTAGGAGCATATTGGGTTTTTAATTCTCTTTTTCTTATTCTTCCAACCAGTGCTGTCCTCCCTGCCCCCATAGACATCTTGTCACTATCGTAATCAAACAAGGCAGGAGCTCTTACTCCTCAAGTTCAGTTCAGTTCAGTTCAGTTGCTCAGTCGTGTCTGACTCTTTGTGACCCCATGGACTGCAGCATGCCAGGCTTCCCTGTCCATCACCAACTCCCGGAGCTTGCTCAAACTCATGTCCATTGAGTCAGTGATGCCATCCAACCATCTCATCCTCTGTTGTTCCCTTCTCCTCCTGCCTTCAATCTTTCCAGGCATCAGGGTCTTTTCCAGTGAGTCAGTTCTTCGCATCAGGTGGCCAAAGTATTGGAGTTTCAGCTTCAGCATCAGTCCTTCCAATGAATATTCAGGACTGATCTCCTTTAGGATTGACTGTTTGGATCTCCTTGCAGTCCAAGGGACTCTCAAGAGTCTTCTCCAACACCACAGTTCAAAAGCATCAATTCTTCTGTGCTCAGCTTTCTTTATAGTCCAACTCTCACATCCATACATGACTACTGGAAAAACCATAGCTTTGACTAGATGGACCTTTGTTGGCAAAGTAATGTCTCTGCTTTTTAATATGCTGTCTAGGTTGGTCATAACTTTTCTTCCAAGGAGCAAGTGTCTTTTAATTTCATGGCTGCAGTCACCATCTGCAGTGATTTTGGAGCCCAAAAAAATAAAGTCTGTCACTGTTTCCATTGTTTCCCCATCTCACTCCTCAAGTGTCATTTTAATTAGAATGTGGTGCCTGGAGAACAGCATTGAAATGTGACAGGAGTTAGGGGAGCTAGGAAGGTAAACTGGGACCAGTTATAAAGGACTATGGCTGTCATAAGTCAAAATGTCATGAGTCATTCACCATGTGAAGGAGTTTGAACCCTGTTGTCTGGAAATGCAGAGAATGCAGAGTTTTGAAGTTGGCATGTGGCATGATTGAATATTACACACCTGCTCAGGTGTTGACCAGCCCCTGTATTGCCCCCACCCTCTCATAGCCACCCATTGAAGGACTGTCTCTTCTGGGAAACAGTCTACACTACAGAGACATTGAAGTCAAGGATATATGTAATCATGTTTAGTGCATCTTAGGTCATGTTTGGTAAGTAAGTAAATGGGATGGTAAGTAAATGGGATGTCTGTATGTATCTCAGGACTTCCCAGGTGACTCAGTGATAAAGAATCCACCTGCCAATGCAGGAGATGCAGGTTCAATCCCTGGGTCAGGAAGATCCCCTGGAGAAGGAAATGGCAACCCGCTCCAGTATTCTTGCCTGGAGGAATCCCATGGACAGAGGAGCCTGGTGGGCTACAGTCCATGGGGTCACAGAGAGTCAGACATGACTGAGCGACTAAAGAACAGCAACAGCAATATGCATCTTCTTTGATTATTATGAAAATAGCAACCGAGAGATAGGTTTTTATTCTTGCAATCAACTATAAAGAATAATTATAATAAGCAGATGCAGAGAATTTCATAGTAGGCCATCCAGAAAAGTTCATTGGGTTTATGTGAGTAGATTTTCTTAAGAGCAGGCACCATTCTCCTCTGAACATCTGGCTGGGAATTCCCTGGCAGTCCAATGGTAGGAGCTTTGCGGTCTCACTGCTGGGGCCCAGGTTCAGTCCCTGGTTGGGGAACTAAGATCCCACTATCTGCATGGAATGGCCCAAACCAGAAACAACAGCAGCAGCAACAGCAAAACCTGCAAGGCTTTTATGAAAAGTAATGCCCATGAGAGGGAGCTGAGCCAGGCTCAGAGAGCCATCAGACCACAAGGCAGGGGTGACCCAGAGGGCAGTGGGGAGGAGGGAGCGTGGGTGGAAGCATCCTAGAGTGTGGTGCGGTCACAGACAGCTGCTTTGGCAAGGCGGTCGAGGTGTCCTCCAGCCAACACTGGCCATCGGAGGTTCTCCCAGCCCCTCAGTGGGCCTCCCTTCCTTAGTACCCCTGTGGCTCTCAGTCATTGGATTGGAGTGGCCGGTGCGAGATGTGACCCCACCCAAATGCACCCGTGGCTTTCAGAGCAGAGCAATAGGGCCCAGGCCCCCAGGAAATCTGTGTGTGGGGGGGAATACCTTCTGTTGGCTGCAGTCATGTACATGATTCCAATTTCTCCTTGGGATTCTCCAAATCTTCACAAAAAGTGTGTGGGCGGAGGGAGGGCCTGTTGATAGAAACAGGAAGATGATGGCAGGTCAGAGATGGTCATGTTGGTTACATCTGAACATGCCACCTGCCTGCTATAAAAAAAAGATGAGAAGGGTTTGCAGCTGGTTTTACCATATTCTCTATCCTTCTGTGAATTCCATGGCATCTAATGCTTTCGTGCTGAAAAAGAAAAATGATACTACAGAGGGGGGAAGAGGTAAAATGTTGATTTCAATTTCTGAGTAAAGCTGTCAGACTCAGGAAGTTCTTGACACTTCATTATAGGTAGAAGCACTTTGTGTAGTCTCTTTACATGTTATACCCCAGATAACTTCTGTGTTGATACAATTATTCTAAAATAATGCTCCCGTCAGATCAGAGGCAAAAACAATTAGACAGAAGATACCTTTGTTTGAAATCAGCATGATGAAATGTATTAATAAAACACAGTGCATAATCTTGATCTTTTGATAAATTGCCTGCTCTGGAGAGCATGGGCAGCTCTGTAGTGTCTATTGAGAAAACAAAGGAATCCTGTCAAGATGACATCTGCTTCTTCCATGGAACGTGTTAGGAGTTACAAGGTTTTGAATATGATGCAGTTAGCAGCATCGTGTACTTAATCAACTGGCAAGGAGGACTGTCTTCTTTTTCGGGCATCTGTGGATTCTAGAATGCAGCTCACATTTGGCTTTACCTGAAAATCAGCAGGACATTGAGTTTGAAAATGCAGAATGAAATTGCTGTCCCCAGTCAAGCGTATCTGAGGGTTATTGTTCTTTAATTCCTCAGTTATTTCCAACTCTTTGTGGCCTCCTGGACTGTAGCCCACCAGGCTCCTCTGCCCATGGGATTTTCCCGGCAAGAATACTGGAGTGGGTTGCCATTTCCTCCTCTAGGGTATCTTCCAAACCAGGGACGAAACCTGCATCTCTTGCATTGGCAGGCGAATTCTTTACCACTGAGCCACCTGGGAAGCTGTATCCGAGGGTACTATTGGCCATGTGACATTGAGCTTCGATGATATGGGGCTGGGGGTGGTGTTTCAGTTGATTATGGCCATAGTAATGCTGCTCAACAACCAGCCACAAAATCTGAGCAAACCAAAAGTGGGTATTTGGTTCATACGTCTAGGGATTGACTGGAGATTGGCAGTCCAGATTGGGTTGCGCTGGGGCAATTTGATTTTGCTCTGTGTCTCTTATCTTCCTCCAGGGTTCAGTGAGCCAGTCTAAGCACATTGTTCTCATTGTGATGGTAAAAAGGCAAAAGTATAAATACACAAGTTATATTAAGGCTTAGGCTTGGAACTGGCACATGATCTCTTCTGCCTCATTTTATTGGCCAAAGCAAGTCACATGACCATAATCACAGGAAAGGCACAGAGAAGTGGAATCTGCCCATGATGAGGCCATGGTAGGCATGTGGATGCAGAAAGTTGTGATGAAATGGGCCCCAAATAGAAAACGTACCACAGGGAGAAATGAGCCCTACCTTGATCTTTTGTTTAATCTAGGTTCCCAGGAAAACTCTGGCTGGGAGTGGAGGGTGGGGGGTGGGGGGGTGGAGGGGTTGAGGGGATGGTGCTCAGCCCACACAAGGTATAAGGTCTTGACTCTTTTTCTGCGGCAGGGGCTGTTAGCCATTTACTTAAATCCATTGCTGCTTCATCTTGGGTTGTTTGTCTTTTTGCTTTTGAGTTGTAAAACTTCTTTATATATTCTATTTTGAAGAGTACTCTTAACAGAAAAATGGCATGCAAATATTTTGTACTATTTTCTGGGTTGTCTTTTCACTTTCTCAATGGTTTCTTTTGCACTAACATTTAAGATGTTGAAGTCCAATTTATCTACTTTTTCTTCTGTTGCTTGTGCTTTTCGTGTTATATCTAAGAGTTCTTTGTTAAGTCCAAGGTCATGAAGATTCATCCCTAAGTTTTTTTCTAAGATTCTTGTAGTTTTGGCTTTTACATTGAGGTCTTTGGTCCATTTTGAGTTGGTTTTTATGTATGGTATGAAATTTGGGCCCAACTTCATTCTTTTGTATGTGGATACCCAGTAATGCCAGCATTGTTTGTTGAAGAGAGTATTCTTTGAGAACCACAGATCCAGATAGAAATGTCCATAGCTGTTGTCATTCAGGCAGACTCGGCCGTAAGGCTTTGTGATTTGCTTGGTACCGTGGTGAAGAAGACAAGGCATGGTCAGAGTTGTGGTGGGAAGGGTAGAACTGAAACTGATATGGAGGCTGGCCTCTGGAGATGTTGTATCAGTCTTGGAACACAGCCAAAGGAATGTTATAATCTCAACTCAACTTTTAGAAGGTTTTGATATCAATGAATTCATGGATAGGCATAGACCTCGTAGTTTGGAATCTGGATGACTGTCGAGAACTTGGCAAACAGTTATGTATTACCTGATTTATTAGGTGTCTATAGGTATGCAGTGGGACTGTACTCAGTGGGCTAAGGTTTTGAAAATAGGGGCCACTACTGGAGAAGAGGCCCACGTAGGGTGAAGCTAAGCAAGATGTTGTAGATTGATGATTAAAATTGCTGCAGTTTTTCACCCCTCCTTGTGTCTAGTCTTGTTGCATTGTGACTCTATGGCTCATTTCATCAACAGGTGGAGGTAATTTGCCCCCACTTTAATCTGGGCTGGCCTCATGATTCTTTTTGGCCAAGAGCATATAACAGACATGACTATATGTCATCTCTGAGCCGAGGCATCAATATGTCTTGTGCACTTCTCTCTGTCTGGGAGCCTTACCCTACTTTCCATGAGAATGAGCCCTAATGGGAGGATGAGAGACCTCATAGAGGCAGTGGGAGGCAACCTAGTCAATAACTAATCAACCCCCTAGCCCATCCACAGCTGAGCAAGGCTCCATGAGGGAGTGCAGTGGAGACCAGAGGACTTGTCCAACTGAGCCTAGTGGAAGTCATCAGTCTCCAGAATCTTGTTATAAATAAGTGATTGTTACTTTAAGCCACTGAATTTGGGGATGGTTTATTACACAGCAACAACTAATAATACACAGGGCATAGAGGTTCTGTTGAATGGACTGTAGATCAGGATGGGTTTTCTCAGGACCAGGACTAAGGTTGAGCAAGGGAAGGGCCTAGGTGCAAAATTTAAGGTGGCATTCACTCTTAGGTGCAGGCCCTGTATTTTTCCTAGGCTGAGTCTTCTGTTCATGAGTGGGAAGTATTGAGAGTGAGAGCTAAGGAAGGCCATTAACACAGACTGAATCACTGGGAAAACAAGAGTGATGGCAGGGAAGCAGTGGGTCAGGGTACACACAGGCTCAGAGCTCTTCTTGGCTTTGTGTTGGTGAGGAACACAGATGTTACCATGTATGGTGGGTGGTCAAGGAGATCCCATTTTCAGCACAGAAGCCCATCTCTGTGTCTGGACAAGTAGACCCCAAACATGGGTGTGTGTCAGAAATGAGGAGAGGCTGTGGTCTGGGCTGTGAGCTTAGTTCCTAAGCCATGAAACTCAAGAAAGGACATGATGAGGAGGCCAGGCTGTCATCAGCTGCGTGCACATTCCTTGGCCTCTTGCTCCTTTGACTTGTTAGAACATAATGGCTAAAATTCAAGAAATAATGGGCCACTTTCAGAAAAGAACCGCCTTGCAGAACATGCTTCAGAACAAATGATTTTCATGATAAGCGGTAAGATTCCTTGCTCCAGTTGCAACTGCCGCAATTTACACATTGCATTGAGTTGTTGTTGTTCAGTCACTCAGTTGTGTCCAACTCTTTGCAACCCCATGGACTGCAGCATGCCAGGCTTCCCTGTCCTTCACCATCTCCTGGAGCTTGCTCAAACTCATGTCCATTGAGTCAGTGATGCCATCCAACCATCTCATCTTCTGTCGTTCCCTTTCCCCGCTGCCCTCAATCTTTCAGAACATCAGGGTCTTTTCTAATGAGTCAGCTCTTCGCATCAGGTAGCCAAAGTATTGGAACTTCAACTTCAGCATCAGTCCTTCCAATGAATAGTCAGGGTTGATTTCCTTTAGGATGGACTGGTTTGATCTCCTTGCAGTCCAAGGGACTCTCAAGAGTCTTCTCCAACACCACAGTTCAAAAGCATCAATTCTTTGATGCTCAGCTTTCTTTATGGTCCAACTCTCATATCCATACATGACTACTGGAAAACCATAGCTTTGACTAGATGGACCTTTGTCAGCAAAGTAATGTCTCTGCTTTTTAATGTACTGTCTAGGTTTGTCATAGCTTTTCTTCCAAGGAGCAAGCATCTTTTAATTTCATGGCTGCAGTCATCATCTGCAGTGATTTTGGAGCCCAAGAAAATAAAGTCTGTCACTGTTTCTGCTGTTTCCCCATCTGTTTGCCATGAAGTGATGGGACCAGATGCCATGATCTCAGTTTTTTGAATGTTGAGTTTTAATATTGCATTGAGTAGTGATAAGCAGTTTTAGAAGTGACAGGGACAGGCCATATTCAGCTTTGCAAAAGCTGGATCAGACCAACAGGGTGAATTCCTAAGCTATCACATCATTACCTTCATTTTAGTAATAAATGATAACAAGAATAGCTCTTTAGATTTGGGGAGGGGAGTTGCCCAGACAGTGAAGTAATAAGGGTATGTGTTCCTGGGGCTAAGATGTGAACAGATGAAGAGACTGTCTGCACTGTAAAACACTATGAAGCCTCTAGGATAATAAAGACATATTGGAGACAAGCTTTCAGTTCTTAGCTTGTCAGTCTTTGTGGAATATCCTCTTCTCTTTCTAAATCAGGAACCGAGCCATTCCAGGCTTGGGTAGTTAATGAGAGCAGAGGAAGGGGCCATTGGGTAGCTTCTTGGTTACAGCTCCAGAGACTGCCTCTCACTCACCGAAGGTACAACCCTATTTCTCCATCCTCTTTATCCAGGCTTGGACTGTCCTGGCCCTGAGTTTACTATTGCCCTACTAGTTCACTATTTAATAGTTGTGCCTTCCCTCTTGCCCTCTGTTTCATTGTAAATGGATGTCCTTAATCTAGTTATACAATCACTCCTTCTTGAAACTGCAGTCGTGCAGCCTCTCTGAATTATAACTACTCCTTCAGGACCCAGGATCTGGAGATGATTTGGCCAGTGCATTTTTGTTCTTACTGGGAAAACACTTATTGTTTTTTTAATTAATTTATTTTTTCCATTAAAGTGTAGTTGAGTCACAATGTTGTGCCAATCTCTGCTGTATAGCAAAGTGACTCAGTTATACACATATGTGTGTGTGTGTGTGTGTGTGTGTGTGTGTGTGTGTGTTTAGTCGTGTCCCACCAGTCTCCTCTGTCCATGGGATTTCCCAGGCAAGAATACTGGAGTGGGTTGCTATTTTCCTTCTCCAGGGCATCTTCCTGACCCAGGGATCGAACCCAGGTCTCCTGCATTGCAGGCAGATTCTTTACCATCTGAGTCACCAGGGAAGCCATACACATATAGGCATTCTTTTGTATATTCTTTTCCATTATGATTTATCTGAGGAGATTGGATTTAGTTCCTGTGCTATACTGTAGGACCTTGTTAATCTGTTTTAAATGTAATAGTTTGCATCTGCCAACCCCAAACTCCCAGTCTATCCCTCTCCCTCTCCTGCCTTGGCAGCCACAATTCTGATCTCTATGTCTGTGAGTCTGTTTCTGTTTTGTAGGTAGGTTCATTTGTGCCATATTTTAGATTCCATGTATAAGTGGTATCATATTGTATTTGTCTTTCTCTTTCTGATTTACTTCACTTAGTATGATAATCTCTAGTTGCATCCATGTTGCTGCAAATGGTATTATTTCATTCTTTTTTATGACTGAGTAATATTCCATTGTATGTATGTACCATATCTTCTTTATCCATTCATCTGTCAATGGACATTTAGGTTGTTTCCATGTCTTGGCTATTGTGAATAGTGCTGCTGTGAACATGGAGATGCATGTATTGTCATGGTCCATGCATGGGTTGGAAAAAGAATTTCCAGACTTGAGTATTGCATAATAGAGTTTTCTAGAGTGGGAGATACTGTTAGAACAGCAGGCCAGCTGAAGGGAGAGCTGACCCTTTCGTGGACTAGTAGCCTCAAGACAGAATTCCTGCTGGAAGGATGATATTATGTGATTGGTTAGGGTGCTATTCAGTGGGTATATTTACCTAATATGGGGTCAGGGAGCTGGCCGGTTTAGTTCAGGGGGATTCATGGCAAAGAGTTCATGGATCGTGGCAATGGGACTCAGTTCCAGAGATGACCTTGGTGCAGGGTTCCACATCTGTGTCCTTGGTACAAGGCCTTGCACCCGTGGCCTTGGTGTAGGCCTCCACGTGTATCTTTTTGAATTATAGATTTGTACAGGTGTATGTCTGGCTTAAAGCTTAACATTCAGAAAACTAAGATCATGGCATCTGGTCCCATCACTTCATGGGAAATAGATGGGGAGACAGTGGAAACAGTGTCAGACTTTAATTTTTTGGGCTCCAAAATCACTGCAGATGGTGATTGCAGCCATGAAATTAAAAGACGCTTACTCCTTGGAAGGAAAGTTATGACAAACCTAGATAGCATATTAAAAAGCAGAGACATTACTTTGCCAAAAAATGTCCATCTGGTCAAGGCTATGGTTTTTCCAGTGGTTATGTATGGATGTGAGAGTTGGACTGTGAAGAAAGCTGAGCACCAAAAAATTGATGCTTTTGAACTGTGGTGTTGGAGAAGACTCTTGAGAGTCCCTTGGACTGCAAGGAGATCCAACCAGTCCATCCTAAAGGAGATCAGTCCTGGATGTTCACTGGAAGGACTGATGCTGAAGCTGAAACTCCAGTACTTTGGCCACCTCATGTGAAGAGTTGACTCATTGGAAAAGACCCTGATGCTGGGAGGGATTGGGGGCAGGAGGAGAAGGGGACGACAGAGAATGAGATGGTTGGATGGCATCACCGACTCGATGGACATGGGTTTGAGTAAACTCCGGGAGTTGGTGATGGACAGGGAGGCCTGGAGTGCTGTGATTCATGGGGTCGCAAAGAGTCAGACATGACTGAGCGACTGAACTGACTGACTGACTGACTGATGCCCATGAGTGAGATTGCCGGATCGTATGTTAGTTCTACTTTTAGCTTTTTGAGGAACCTCTGCACTGTTCTCCATAGTGGCTGTACCAATTTACATTCCACCAACAGTGTAGGAGGTTTCCCTTTTCTCCACATCCTCTCCAAGATTTATTAGAAACCACTCTTTCTATAAGGCTCATCCCAATCAGTTGTTGCTGATAAACCCATCTTTGCACTGTCATTTGCAGACAGCTTGGAGAGTCATTGAGGACGTCAACCCTGGCTCCTTCTCACTTTCTTCTTCTCTAAGTGTGGTCTTTATGAGTGATGATTTTAATGATGCCTGGGCATGGCAGAGCCTATTTCATAGTCATCTCTTGGAGCTCTTGTATCACTGCTGAAATCTGGTATTATCTGCCCAATATTTAAATCCCCACAATTTAAAACTGGATAAAGTCTGACCCATAGGACTTAAGGAAACTTGGGGGGCCATCTTGTTAATAACATTCCCTACCTACTGAAAATGCTTTCCAAACTCCAGTGAGAACAACTCTACTAGTCCCATCAATGTATAACTCTTATGCTTTACTTGGTTGCTTTTGATGGTAGTCCCCTGAATTTAGGGACTATGTCTCATCTTTACTATCCTTCAGAGTGCTCAGGACACAATAAATACCTTTTGGTATTATTGTATTAATATTTAAGGTTTGACGCAATGGGAAGTGGACAGGTAGTCAAGTTTTCACTTTAAACATTGTTTTTGTTTTTTTTAAAATTCTGAATGCCCAGGTTGCTGTCATTGGCTTGGCCTTCATTCTCCATGCAGGAGTAGAGAAGACTGAAAATAGAGTTGATTTTTGCCTTACCCAATTTTGAGTTCAAAAGAATCTGATGACTGCTAAGAAAGAAAACCTACGGGAAACTGATGTATAATTTATTCAGTACCCGGTACCCGCAGGAAACATCTGTTGTGATTTTATAAGCCTGTACAAATTCAAAACAAGCTAAGTGAAGAAAATGTGCCTATTTAAAAGACAGCAGAGCAGTCTTCTCTAAAAACATTAAGGAGAGCGATGTCTGCAGCTTTATTTGGCAATTGTATATAATCTCAAAGGCAATACAGCTATTTTATTCATTTAATTAAAAATGGAAAATGTATTACAATGAAAAAAGTAAGCTGTGGAAAATGATGAACCACCGTCCCTGAATTCCTAACTTCTTTTTTCCCCCACTTTGTGTGGTTAAGCTTTCCTGGCAATTAAGATGTTTAAAGGAATAGAATGAAAGTACAGAGTTATAGGATGGCTGGTTAATTTCCTCATAAAGTTATTTTTTGAATCCCTTGCCAATTACTATATAAGCAAAAAACTTAAACATTGATGTTAATTACCTTCATTAGTGCTGACAGTAGTAGTTTGCACTAATGATCAGGTTTGTTCTCTACTCCATTTGATGAGCTGAGTTGTGAATTATTAATGGGTACAAGTGCTACTTTACCACAGATGGCAATACTTTGCAGGCTGTTTTTCAAAATGCATGTCAACATAGTCCTCAGTGTTAAGACTCTGTGCATCCATAAATACTATGTTAAAAGAATCTTTCTGTACCTTTCTACTAATCATCGGGCCTATGATCAGTGTGGTTTAGCTACAGACAGGATGAGTCTGCATTTCAAGCTGCATCAGGGCTGTGATCAAGTTTCTGCTTGGTCCTGAGTCATTTTGAAACACTGGGCTAGTCAGTTCTCTGGATTTCCTTGACACATGTGTAAATTGTGCTGTGTTCAGTCGTGTCCAACTTTTTGCGACCCCATGGACTGTAGCCCGCCAGGCTCCTCTGTCCATGGGATTTCCCAGGCAAGGATACTGGAGCAGGTTGCCATGCCCTCCTCCAGGGGATCTTCCTGACCCAGGGATTGAACCCACGTCTCCTGCATTGGCAGGTGGATTCTTTACCACTGCACCACCTGGGAAGCCCCATGTGTAAATTAACCCCCCTCTCCACACTTTATTTTTTATTTTTATTTTTTCCATTTATTTTTATTAGTTGGAGGCTAATTACTTTACAACATTGCAGTTGGTTTTTGTCATACATTGACATGAATCAGCCATGGATTTACATGTATTCCCCATCCCGGTCCCCCCTCCCACCTCCCTCTCCACCTGATCCCTCTGGGTCTTCCCAGTGCATCAGCCCTGAGCACTTGTCTCATGCATCCAACCTGGGCTGGTGATCTGTTTCACCCTAGATAATATACATGTTTCGATGCTGTTCTCTTGAAACATCCCACCCTCGCCTTCTCCCACAGAGTCCACAAGTCTGTTCTATACATCTGAGTCTCTTTTTCTGTTTTGCATATAGGGTTATCGTTACCATCTTTCTAAATTCCATATATATGTGTTAGTATACTGTAATGGTCTTTATCTTTCTGGCTTACTTCGCTCTGTATAATGGGCTCCAGTTTCATCCACCTCATTAGAACTGATTCAAATGAATTCTTTACACCATGGAATATTACTCTCCACACTTTAAAATTTGACTGTGAGCCCAGCTAAGTTCAGGCCTTAAAAAATTCCTATAACCCTGCCCAGATAAATATGAAGTCAACATAAAAAGACCCAATCCTGGTTTGACACTCCAAAGATCATGGAACAGTACCTCGTTTTGAGTCTAGGTGACTCACATTCCCACCTCCCCCGCCCCCATCCCAGTCAAATTCCATGCAGGACCAGAGTGAGGACCACATAAATGACTGATTACTTCTCTTGGACCAGGTGCAAGAAGAGTTCTCAACCACTGAGTCATCGGGGAAGACGATCACACGCCTGAGTAGCAGCCTGTGTATGGGAATAATAATAACTAACTCATTTATTTGTGCAGTGCTCTGAGCTCTTTCAAGTATTTCACACATATTTTCTCATTTTACTCAGAATAGAATGAGGGTGATGATCACAGTGGTCTGGAAGCACATTTTCAAGGAACACGAGTTAAGGTTTTCAGTCTTAGGCAAAATGAAGGACTGCCTTTTTCCTCTGGGATGAAATTGCATTTATGTTGTTCTTCCTGAATTTCATTAGCTTCTCACTCCCAACTTGAAAGAAGACTGTGAAAGGCAATGAAGACATGAGAATGTGGCAGCAAATGCTGAATATAAAGTAGAAAAAAAAATGGAAGTCTTGCCTTTGAATTTAAAGAAAACAATGGTCTTGGCACTCTAATCATTGGGTTTGATATTGAAACACTGTGTGGATTGTCCAAACCAGGGGAATTGTATGAATCTGAAACTGGAGGCCTGAACTGCTGGAAAGGATAGATTCAAGGATGTGGCCAGGTTGCTGAGACTGATTAGACAAATTTAGCAAGAGCAAGTTAATTTTTTTTGTTCCCACTGTTCTTCAATAATGAAACTTCCAAAACACTAAAAGACTATCAAGGCTTGAAACAGATGGAAAAAGCAGATGCACCTTGCATTTTCCTTCAGACAGAGTTCCCTAATAGCCTGGGAGATGGGCAGAGGAACACGTGCTCCTGGGAGCTTGTGGGTCCGTCCGTCTCCCTCCTAGGGGACCTGGCTGGCCTGGCAATGGCCAGATTAAGTGTTGCACTTAAGAAACCTGGTTTCATGGTTTTTTGTTATAAATATTATTATAAAAAGAAAGTGAATACATATACATATATGCATATGTATTTTTTTTCCTCCCCCTTAAAGAGGTGGCAGTGTGGGCTTTGATTTGACTTTGTTGTTTTGCAACCTGTTACTGTCAGGGTTGTTGGAACTTCGGAAAGCCTTTCTGGACTTCCTTTGGTTTAGAACAGTACTGTGTTAAAGCCCTTAGACTGTTCTAGGCTGAGACTGCCAGGGGTAGTAAGCTCAAACCTGATTTAAAAGGGAGCAAAAACTACAAGGAATGAACCATTTCTGATTGATGTGTGTGGGGGAGCCACCTCACCATGGAAACCTCACCAACCAGTTTTTCCAAATGGGTTAAAGTTCACAAATTGATGTTTTCTAGTGTTTCTTAGTGTGGCCATCAGAATGACCTGGAAACTTGTTAGAGATGTAGATTCTCAACCCTACTCCAGACCTGCTGAGTCGGAAACCCAGGAAGGTGCAGCCCAGCTGTCTGTTTTAACAAGCTCTCCAGATATTCTGGAGGAGGAAATGGCAACCCACTCCAGTATTCTTGCCTGGGAAATCCCATGGACAGAGGAGCCTGGCGGGCTACAGTCTACAGGGTCACAAAGAGTTGGACACAACTGGGTATGCATGCTCACGCACCAGGGTATCTGATGCGGGCTTACATTTGGGTACCACTGCTGTTTGCTAGTAGAGTGGGTCTCAACATGGTCCAAACAGTGGAATCACCTGGAAAACTTTATAAAGAAATACCAGTGCCTGGTCCCCACCACTGGGCATTCTAATTTGTTTGGGGTTTGGCCTGTTTATTGAATGTTTCAAAACCTTGCTGGGTGATTCTAGTATTCAGACAAGCAGAGGATCCACCCACGGTGCTATCAGCATGCTCTCTTATAAGGGGGAGTTTAAAAAAAAAGAAAAGCAGGACACAGCATTGACAGAAAACAAAGCAAAATAGGAGTTTGGGGAGAGACAGATAAAGTGAGTTATACATCCAGAATGCTTTCTTCTCTGTCCAAAGGCATCTGAGTCAGTCTCCAGAACCTTTTTAAGTGATGATTAATTCTCCAGGTAAGAACATTCTTCTCTGTCTGAGAAATAGTCTTGCTTTTATGGTTGACACACTTCAAAATTTATGTGTGAGTGAGATTCCTATGGGGTTCTGATGACAAAAATATAGGGAAATAGAATAACAATTTTGAAGAAGTTACTTTGCAACTCAAGAATATCGGTCCAAAACCATCTGTATTGCTCTTGATCTTTGTAACCTTAAATGACCAAGCTCCATTTTAAGCAAGAATTTGTTTTGTTTCTTGGAATCTTACAGTTGGACGGTAAAGGCCACAGATGCTACAAGAATACCCCCTCTTGTTTCTGTGGGTTGGTTGCTTCCAATGCAAATTTGCCGGGAAACTTCAACCAACCAATTATTAGGAAGTTCTTTGACATTAACAAGTTGAAACTGAAATATATCCTCTTATAAGTTATACCCATTCCTTTCAGTTCAGCTTTGGAAAACTACTCTTGAGAGTCAGGTTATTTAAAATCCTCTCCAGGTCAAGAAAGGATGTATAAACATAACTCAAAAGCCTGGTAGGGGTTTTGAGGGTTGTGATCATGATCATGTGGTTAACTACTGATAACATTTTCCCCATTGGTTTTGAGCCAACCGGAAATAGACACAGAAATCAGATATCACTGTGAGGTCCACATTATTGTGGATAAAACTGGGGCTTTGACCTGAAAACATCATTTGGCTTCTACCTCTTCCTTTTGAATTGGGCTGACTTTGTTGCAGGGCAGAGAAGCCATCTCTGAGCATATCTGCTGCATCCTATAAGGGCAGAGTTCCCCATGAGCTCTAAAACAAAAAGCCAACAAGGTCAGGGCCCACACATGCCTGAGCCCCTTCTTCCTCATCTCCTCTATTGCAGAGGGGGTGGTTTGGAGAGAGAAAACCAGAGTTCCTTCCATTCTGGTCCATCCCAGGAGAAGAGAGGGAACTGGAGGTGTGTGGTCATAAATTCCTATCCCCCAACGTACATCAAGCCTTCTGAATGTTTCTGTTGTATGCTCAGTTGCTAAGTCCTGTCCAACTCTCTGCAACCCCATGGACTGTAGCCCACCAGGCTCCTCTGTCCGTGGGATTTCCCAGGCAAGAATACTGGAATGGGTTGCCATTTCCTCCTTCGGGGGACCTTTCCAACCTGGGGATTGAATCCACATCTCTTTTTTTTTTTTTCGAACCCACATCTTCTGTATCTCTTGCATTTGCATCATACTGATTATCCGTATGTGGACATGAGTCCCTCTGATGTTCTTCTTAAGATGTGATCTTCAGAAGTGGGAGGGTGTTTTTAATTTACTTTGATTTGATTGTTTTAGCTTTGAGTGGTTGGTATTATATTTTGTGATCTTGCTTAGTAAATCTTTTTTTTTTTTCACCCCAGTGGCATAAGGATAATCTCTAATACTTTCTTTGAAGTATTTTAAGGTTATCGCCTTTCACATTTAAGTCCCTGTATTATGAAGAGTTGATTTCTTTTTTTCAACAGAGAAATTCAATTTTATTTTCCTCCTCATGTGTAACCGTTTCAACACATTTGTTTAAGAGTGCAACCTTTTCCCCAATTTCTCACAACACTTTGGTCATGTACCAGGTTTGCATTTAGGCATGAGTCTGTTTCTAGATTATCTGTTTTGTTATTAGGGTCAGTTGGCCTATTCATATGCCAAAAACACAATGTTTTAATTGCTATAATTTATAAAAAGTTTTCATGACTGAGTTCCTACACCTTGTTTTTCTTCAGATGTGTCTTCAATCAAAATCTTAGAGTCAGCTTGTTAAATATCTCTAAAAAATTTGTTAGGATTTTTATTAAAATAGTATTGAATCAAGGGATGCATTTGAGAGGAGAGAGCTTTATAAAACCATATTCTTCATATCCATGAATGCATTTTTCCATTTCACTTTTAAAAAAATTTATTTTAAATGAAACAAAGATGAATATTTTTAATGATAAAAGGTACAATTCACAAAGAAGATAGACATCATAAACCATTAGACACCTTAACAACAAAGAAACAAAGATACATAAAGCAAAAATCAGAAGAAATAAAAGGGAAAAGAAAAAATATATAATCATAGTGAGACATATTAACATTTCTCTGAGAATATTTTATCAAGTGCAGAAAAAAGAATAGGAGCATCTTGAATGATGTCATTAATAATTTAAATATAATAGATTTATATTTAATTAATTTATATTAATCATATCCTACACAAATATATTTAAAATTTTGTATCTCATATGAGATGAAATGGAGGATATGAAATGATATGAAATATTAATAAGTGACCAATTTCATTATGTGCTTTGTGATTTATATTCTTCCTTTCTCTCTTCCTCCTTTGTTCCCTTTCTTTTGTGGCGACTGATCCTTGTAGGAACTGTTACCTATGACAATTCTTTGAAACCTGGTTCTATGTGCCTTCTTTCAGAAAGCAGTGGTGTTTACTTCTGTGAGATTTCTGAATCTCTAAGTAAATCTCAGCCTGTGTTTTTTCAGTTCTTGGAAGTTGGGTGATTTCTAGAGCCAATTTTGCATGATCACCAGCTTACAGTTGTATCAATAGATTATCAGGAGAGACCTGCCACCTCCACCACCAAAGAAACGACTAAAAAAGGCAAATGACTTTATTCTGTCAGCTGAAATATTTCCACCTTTCACGGTAAGTACAGCACCTGAGGGACCAGGCATTACAAAGGAAACCATTCAACTTTTCTATTTGCTAGGGCCCAATCAGTCATTGTTCCTTTAAAACCCAAAGCTCTAGGCAGCCAAGGCTCTGCAGATAAGCTCAGGGCTGCTGTTGGCCTTAACATTTTGCTACCTCTCTGGATTCTTGCTTTTTCTTCTTTTTGGCCACTGAAGACTTCATTTTCTTACTAGCTAATCCACTCATCCAGTGACTCTTTGTATCTAGCTACCATCTATCAGGAAGGTGTGTTTGTGTAGGTGTATATGTGTGTGTGTATATATATGTGTGTATGTGTTAGTTGCTCATTCATGTCCAATTCTTTTTGAACCCATGGACTGTAGCTGTCCAGGCTCCTCTGTTCATGGGATTTCCCAGTCAAGAATACTGGAGTGGAGAGCCATTCCCTTCTCAAGGGATCTTCTTGACCCAGGGATTGAATCCAAGTCTCCTGCACTGCAGGCAGATTCTTTACCATCTGAGTGACCTATTTACACATAAGTTTATATACCAAGCTTTTAAAGTATTCTGTAGCAGGAGCATTTTCCACAAGCTGATCTGTTAAACCAAGATCAAATTGCTACTGAATTTTAAGTTAACCATTAAAGAGTTAGTTATACCTCTTTTGCATTACCTAAAGTTTGGCTTCTCTGGTGGCTCAGACAGTAAAGAATCTGCCTGCAATACAGGAGACCTGGGTTTGATCCCTGGGTCAGGAAGATCTCCTGGAGAAGGGAATGACAACCCACTCCAGTATTCTTGCCTGGAGAATTCCATGGACAGAGGAGCCTGGCAGGCTACAGTCCATGGGATTGCAAAGAGTCAGATACGTTTGAGCGATTAACACTTTCACATTCCAAGTTTGATAAACAAGTTATTTGTGTGTTTCTTTTGTTAAGGTCTTCAAATTTTTAGCATTAAGATCTCTTAGAAGCCCCAGTTGCTGTTGTTTTCCTTACAGTTCTTCTGTCACTAAGCTTGACGTTCAGTTCAGTTGAGTTGCTCAGTTGTGTCCGACTCTTTGCAACCCCATGGACTGCAGCACGCCAGGGTCACCTCCTTTGTCCATCACCAACTCCTAGAGCTTACTCCAACTCACGCCCATTGAGTCAGTGATGCCATCCAACCATTTCATCCTCCATCATCCCCTTCTTCTCCCACCTTCAATCTCTCCCACCATCAGGGTCTTTTCAAATGAGTCAGTTCCTTGCATCAGGTGGCCAAAGTATTGGAGTTTCAGCTTCAGCATCAGTCCTTCCAATGAATATTCAGGACTGATTTCTTTTAGGATGGACTGGTTGGATCTCCTTGCAGTTCAAGGGACTCTCAAGAGTCTTCTCCAACACCACAGTTCAAAAGCATCAATTCTTTGGCACTCAGCTTTCTTCATAGTCCAACTCTCATATCCATATATGACAACTGGAAAAACCATGGTTTTGACTAGATGGACTTTTGTTGGCAAAGTAATGTCTCTGCTTTTTAATATGCTGTCTAGGTTGGTCATAAATTTTCTTCCAAGGAGCAAGCATCTTTTAATTTCATGGCTGCAGTCACCATCTGCAGTGATTTTGGAGTCCAAAAAAATAAAGTCTGTCACTGTTTCCATTGTTTCCCCATCTATTTGCCATGAAGTGGTGGGACTGGATGCCATGATCTTAGTTTTCTGAATGTTGAGTTTTAAGCCAACTTCTTTCACTCTCCTCTTTCACTTTCATCAAGAGGCTCTTTAGTTCTTTGCTTTCTGCCATAAGGGTGGTGTCATCTGCATATCTGAGGTTACTGATATTTCTCCTGGCAATCTTGATTCCAGCTTGTGCTTCATCCAGCCCAGCATTTCGCATGATGTACTCTGCATATAAGTTAAGTAAGCACTATGACAATATACAGCCTTGACGTACTCCTTTCCCAATTTGGAACCAGTCTGTTGTTCCATGTCCAGTTCTAACTGTTGCTTCCTGACCTGCATACAGGTTTCTCAGGAGGCAGGTCAGGTGGTCTGGTATTCCCATCTCTTTAAGAATTTTCTACAGTTTGATCCACATAGTCAAAGGCTTTGGTGTAGTCAATAAAGCAGAAGTAGATGTTTTTCTGGAACTCTCTTGCTTTTTCAATGATCCAGCAGATGTTGGCAATTTGATCTCTGGTTCCTCTGCCTTTTCTAAATCCAGTTTGAACATCTGGAAGTTCACAGTTCATGTACTGTTGAAGCCTGGCTTGGAGAATTTTGAGCATTACTTTGCTAGCGTGTGAGATGAGTGCAATTGTGTGGTAGTTTGAACATTCTTTGGCATTGCCTTTCTTTGGGATTAGAATGAAAACTGACCTTTTCCAGTCCTGTGGCCACTGCTGAGTTTTCCAAATTTGCTGGCATATTGAATGTAGCACTTTAACAGCATCATCTTTTAGGATTTGAAATAACTCAACTGGAATTCCATCACCTCCACTAGCTTTGTTCGTAGTGATGCTTCCTAAGGCCCACTTGACTTTGCACTCCAGGATGTCTGGCTCTAGGTGAGTGACCACACCATCATGGTTATCTGGGTCATTAAGATCTTTTTTGTATAGTTCTTCTGTGTATTCTTGCCACCTCTTTTTAATATCTTCTGCTTCTGTTAGGTCCTTACCATTTCTGTCCTTTATTGTGCCCATCTTTGCATGAAATATTCCCTTGGTATCTCTAATTTTCTTGAAGTGATCTCTCGTTCTCATTCTATTTTATCCTCTATTTCTTTGCATTGATCACTGAGGAAGGCTTTCTCATCTCTCCTTGCTATTCTTTGGAACTCTGCATTCAAATGGGTGTATCTTTCCTTTTCTCCTTTGCCTTTCACTTCTTTTCTCAGCTATTTGTAAGGCCTCCTCAGACAACCATTTTGCCTTTTTGCATTTCTTTTTCTTGGGAATGGTCTTGATCACTGCCTCCTGTACAATGTCACGAACCTCTGTCCATAGTTCTTCAGGCACTCTGTCTATCTATCAGATCTAATCCCTTGAATCTATTTGTCACTTCCACTGTATAATCATAAGGGATTTGATTTAGGTCATACCTGAATGGTTTAGTGGTTTTCCCTACTTTCTTCAATTTAAGTCTGAATTTAGCAATAAGGAATTCATGATCTGAGCCACAGTCTCGTTTGTGCTGACTATATAGAGCTTCTCCATCTTTGGCTGCAAAGAATATAATCAATCTGATTTCTGGTGACATCCTGGTGATGTCCATGTGTAGAGTCTTCTCTTGTGTTGTTGGAAGAGGGTGTTTGCTATGACCAGTGCATTCTCTTGGCAAAACTCTGTTAGCCTTTGACCTGCTTCGTTTTGTACTCCAAGGCCAAATTTGCCTGTTACTCCAGGTATCTCTTGACTTCCTACTTTTGCATTCCAGTCCCCTATAATGAAAAGGACATCTTTTTGGGTGTTAATTCTAGAAGGTCTTGTAGGTCTTCATAGAACCATTCAACTTCAGCTTCTTCAGCATTGCTGGTTGGGGCATAGACTTGAATTACTGTGATATCAAATGGTTTGCCTTGGAAATGAACAGAGATCATTCTGTTGTTTTTGAGATTGCATCCAAGTACTGCATTTTGGACTCTTGTTGACTATGATGGCTACTCCATTTCTTCTAAGGGATTCTTGCCCACAGTAGTAGATATAATGGTCATCTGAGTTAAATTCACCCATTCCAGTCCATTTTCATTCACTGATTCCTAAAATGTCGATGTTTACTCTTGCCATCTCCTGTTTGACCACTTCCAATTTGCCTTGATTCATGGACCTAACATTCCAGGTTCCTACACAATATTGCTCTTTATAGCATCAGACTTTACTTCCATCACCAGTCACATCCACAACTGGGTGTTGTTTTTGCTTTAGCTCCATCTCTTCATTCTTTCTGGAGTTATTTCTCCACTGTTCTCCAGTAGCATATTGGGCACCTACCGACCTGGGGAGTTCATCTTTCACTGTCCTATCTTTTTGCCTTTTCATACTGTTCATGGGGTTCTCAAGGCAAGAATACTGAAGTGGTTTGCTGTTCCCTTCTCCAGTGGACCACATTCTGTCAGAACTCTCCACCATGACCCGTCTGTCTTGGGTGGCCCTACATGGCATGGCTCATAGTTTCATTGAGTTAGACAAGGCTGTGGTCCATGTGATCAGTTTGGTTAGTTTTCTGTGACTGTGGTTTTCAGTTTCTGTCTGCCCTCTGATGGATAAGGATAAGAGGCTTATGGAAGCTTCCTGATGGGAGAGACTGACTGAGGGGGAAACTGGGTCTTGTTCTGATGGGCAGGGCCATGCTCAGTAAATCTTTAATCCAATTTTCTGTTGATGGGTGGGGCTGTGTTCCCTCCCTGTTATTTGACCTGAGGCCAAACTATGGTGGAGGTTCAGTACTGCTCAATTCCCTACATTCTGTCCTTTCCCTGAAAACAAGTCCACAGACTCTTATCAATTTAAAAGAAATAGATATGGGGTATGTCCCGGTTATCTTTTGGTGCATAACAAATCAACCTCCAGATTATTTTATATTTTTTGATATTTTATTATTTTTTGTTTGATATTATCTTTCACAGTTCAAGGAGTGTTGGAGGAGTTGACTGAGCTCAGCTGGGCAGTTCTCACTTGAGGTTTCTCATGCAGTTTTAGTAGGTGGAGTTAGAGTCAGCTCAAAGCTTTTCTTCACTCTCAGGCTTTCAGGTCAAGGCTGACTGTCTACCAGGACCTCAACTGAGCTATTGTTAGAGAACAGGGCTTGAACAAGTGTTCTGTCCAAGTTGCCTGGGCTTCCTCACAGCTTGGTGGCTGAATCTCAAGGGAAGGAGTGCTTTAAGCCATGCTACCTTTTATATTATAGTCTTGGATGTTGTAAGTCTGATGCATTTTATTTGTTCCAAGAGAGTTGCCAAGAATGGCTAAATTCATGGGGCGCAGAAATAACTTCCGTCTTTGTGAAGGAGGATCAGAAAACTTATGGACATACGTTACAGCCACCACAGATTTAAGTAGATAAACATAGGAAGGTTTCATGTTTTCAAATGCTAACAAGTTTTTTTATTGCCAAGCTCTGCTGCTGCTGCTGCTAAGTTGCTTCAGTCGTGTCCAACTCTGTGCAACCCCATAGATGGCAGCCCACCAGGCTCCTCCATCCATGGGAGTTTCCAGGCAAGAGTACTGGAGTGGGTTGCTATTGCCTTCTCCGATTGCCATGTTCATAGCTCTTCAATCCCTGATCCTTTTGGTGGAAATACGAATATGCATTTTCCTTTGATTTTATATAGCTCACTGGGTTTTACTCACTAAATCTTCTTCTGAACCTGCCTTTATGTCTTTCAAGCCCTGAAGGTGCATCCAACCGGCAGTACTTCTTATCATGTCTTTGATCAGGTTTTTCTGCCTCTAGAGTTACCCTCCTCTTCTGATACACTTCTGAGCAACACATCTGGTCATGTTTCTCTCACGATTGAAAGACCACTGTGGCTCTTTATCTCCAGTTCCTCAATATGGCACAGAAAACCTTCCAGGATTGGCTCCTTACCTTCTTCTATGCCTCATCTCTCATTTTGCAGTTTCTCTTTGCACTCCAGCAAAACTAAACACACTGCCTTTTTCACATCTCTGTGCCTTTGACTGTGTTGATTGCCTCCTCCCTACAATGTCTATCTGTCCATCTCTGACCTACTTGGCAGTCTCAAGCATTCTTAAGGTGCAATCACAATTGTATCCATGTTCCTCAGTCTGTAGCACCCATTTGTTGAGTCTGCTGGCTAGACCTGAATTGCTTTACTTTTGAAACCCTCTAAGTTCAAATCTGCTCTAATTCCATACTGTTTCCTTGGGGGAGGATGTAATCAATACATGCACCTTTCCCTTCTGACATGAGAAGCAGCCTGTCAGCTCTGGTGAAGAGCTCAGCAATCTCTGAGAACCCCTGATCTTCAGAGGACTGGGCATTTTTTCTCAAGAGTTGTCTCACCTCACTTTCCTTTGGTGACAGGATCCACAGTCATAATCACATTGTTGCTTCCAACTGTGAGATTATAGCCTTACAGAATTTTCTTAAATATCCACCAAAACGAAGACTTCCCTGTATATAGACAACTTAAAAAATAATTTAGCAATATAAAAGACAAGCAGCAGTCTAAAATATAAATAGCATTACATATGTGATGCAGCATATAAAAATTTTAAAGCATAAGAACTTGGGAGAAGAAAATTATTAAAATGGCAATTTTTGATATATCATAATTTAAACTTCCCTATTGTTGGACATATCAGTAGTTCCAGTTTTCCTATATAAATAACATGGAAATAAGCATCTTTATTCTCAAAAAGTTGTTCTCTCGTAATCAGATTCTTTTTGTATGGATTTCCAGAAATGTAACTGTTAAGTCCAAGAATATGAGTTCTTGTTAAGTTTTTTGATATAGTGGGCTTCCCTGGTAGCTCAGACAGTAAAGAACCTGCCTACAATACAGGAGACCCAGGTTCGATCCCTGAGTTGGGAAGATCCCCTAGAGAAGGGAATGGCAACCCACTTCAGTATTCTTGCCTAGAGAATTCCATGGACAGAGGAGCCTGGCTGGCTGCAGTCCATGGGGTTGCAAAGAGTCAGACATAAGTGAGTGACTAACACACTTTCTTTTGATGTATTACCGAATCCCCACCATTCTTCCCAGGACTGGATGAGAGTTTGGCTTCGTTGACCCTCACAAGCTTTGGCATTTTTTTTTAAGTTTTGGTAATTTGAAAATTAAAAAAAAAAAATCTTGCTTTAGTTTATAATTCAAGATAGTTGAGTGTTTTCCATCTTTTTATGCGTGGAGGATAGATTGGACCTTGAAAACAAAGACGTGGGGTTAGAAGAGATAATTGAACCTTACATATGAGAAGAATTGCATTTTAAAAAACTCTTAAAAGTGACTATTTTGTATCCAGGTTAATTATTTTCTTCAAAAATAACTTTCTATTCTCCATGATTGTTTCAAAGATGGAAGAATTGTTGTATGTTCTGTAGATTTCAAATACACTTTCATAAATAAGACTTTATAACAGTTAAATCTTTTTCATCCTCCTTCAGATTTCTATTTAAAATATTTCTGTTCAATTTTATCCCTTGTGTTCTGAATAAGGTGGCCCACATTTATGGCATCTGATGGGTTCTACATAGCTTAATTATGAAAGAGGATGAAATTTAAATTTTCATAAGTTGGTGCCAATTAAACTATGTAAATGAATGTTTCCTGTGGTTTCTGTTGTTGACTTCATATCTTTAAAATTTCTTTTGCTAAATAGCTCTGTGTATACTTACCGTGAAGGTGTCACACAGGGTGTGTTGATAAAATAAACATTTGGCTTTCTTCCGTACTACCTTTTGAGATGTCTAGGAAATATACTCTTGCCCTAGAAATTAAATGAAGACATCAGCTGAGCCACTGATGTCCCTTCATCCCCAGACTTGCCATCTTGAATTTCTAGGATCTCTGGGGAGTGATTCATTTAGTCTATATCTTAGTCACCAATCTCAGCCAACAGTTTTTTCCCCCCCTAAGGTGTTTTCCTCTCTTATTTAAGTTTAATAACCTTGATTTAAATTAGAAAACACATTCTTTGATCAGAGGTATTTGTGTCAGGAGATTGCTTGGGACCTACATGCAACATCTGCTTCACTGTCTCCTAGGAAGATAAACATTTGTGTTGCAACTCCTGTTGGTCATTGAACCAGTTTATTGGTGAAAGTACTGTGACATTGGAAGATTTAGAACTTATCGATCAGGGAAATGATTTTGCAAACAACGTATACACCTGTACTTAATGTTCACATTGTTATAAATCATTTTTTTTGTGTGTGTTTGTTGTTGTTTAGTCACTCTGTCATGTCCAATTCTTTGCAATCCCATGGAATGCAGCATGCCAGGCTTCCCTGTCCTTCACCATCTCCCAGAGTTTGCTCAAACTCATGTCCATTGAGTCAGTGATGCCATCCATCATCTCATCCTCTGTCATCCCCTTCTCCTCCTGCCTTCAGTCTTTCCCCAAATCAGGGTCTTTTCTAATGAGTCAGCTCTTCGCATCAGGTGGCCAAAGTATTAGAGCTTCAGCATCAGCATTAGTCCTTCCAATAAATATTCAGGACTGATTTCCTTTAGGATTGACTGGTTTGATCTCCTTGCAGTCCAAGGGACTCTCAAGAGTCTTCTCCAGCACCAAAGTTCAGAAGCATCAATTCTTTGGCACTCAGGCCTTCTTTATGGTCCAACTCTCACATCCATACATGACTACAGGAAAAACCACAGCTTTGACTATACAGACTTTGTTGGCAAAGTAACGTCTTTGCTTTTTAATATGCTGTCTAGGTTTGTCATAGCTTTTCTTCCAAGGAGCAAGCATCTTTTATTTTCATGGCTGCAGTCACCGTCTGCAGTGATTTTCAGTTCAGTTCAGTTCAGTCGCTCAGTCATGTCTGACTCTTTGCGACCCCATGAATCGCAGCACTCCAGGCCTCCCTGTCCATCACCAACTCCCGGAGTTTACTCAAACCCATGTCCATTGAGTCGGTGATGCCATCCAGCCATCTCATCCTCTGTCGTCCCCTTCTCCTCCTGCCCCCAATCCCTCCCAGCATCAGGGCCTTTTCCAATGAGTCAGCTCTTCTCATGAAGTGGCCAAAGTATTGGAGTTTCAGTTTCAGCATCAATCCTTCCAATGAACACCCAGGACTGATCTCCTAGAGCCCAAGAAAACAAAGTCTGTCACTGTTTCCACTTTTTCTCCATCTATTTGCCATGAAGTGATGGGACCAGATGCCATGATCTTTTTTTTTTGAATGTTGAGTTTTAAGCCAGCTTTTCACTCTTCTCTTTCACTTTCATCAAGAACCTCTTTAGTTCCTCTTCACTTTCTGCCATAAGGGTGGTGTCATCTGTGTATCTGAGGTTATTGATATTTCTCCTGGCAATCTTGATTCCAGCTTGTGATTCATCCAGCCCAGCATTTCTCATGATGTACTCTGCATATAAGTTAAATAAGCAGGGTGACAATATACAGCCTTGACATACTCCTTTCCCAATTTGGAACCAGTCCATTGTTCCATGTCCAGTTCTAACTGTTGCTTCTTGACTTGCATACAGGTTTCTCAGGAGGCAGGTAAGGTGGTCTGGTATTCCCATCTCTTTAAGAATTTTCCATAGTTTGTTGTGATCCACAAAGGCAAAGTGTAGTCCGTGAAGCAGAAGTAGATGTTTTTCTGGAACTCTCTTGCTTTTTCAGTGATCCAACGGATGTTGGCAATTTGATCTCTGGTTCCTCTGCCTTTTCTAAATCCAGCTTGAACATCTGGAAGTTCTTGGTTCACATACTGTTGAAGCCTAGCTTGGAGAATTTTGAGCATTACTTTGCTAGCATGTGAAATGAGTGCAATTGTGCAGTAGTTTGAATATTCTTTGGCATTGCCTTTCTTTGGGATTGGAATGAAAACTGACCTTTTCCAGTCCTGTGGCCACTGCTGAGTTTTCCAAATTGCTGGCATATTGAGTGAAGCACTTTCACAGCATCATCTTTCAGGATTTGAAATAGCTCAACTGGAATTCCGTCACCTCCACTAGCTTTGTTCATAGTGATGCTTCCTAAGATCCACTTGACTTTGCACTCCAAGATATCTGGCTCTAGGTGAGTGATCATACCATCATGGTTATCTGGGTCATGAAGATCTTTTTTGTATAGTTCTTCTGTGTATTCTTGCCACCTCTTCTTAATATCTTCTGCTTCTGTTAGGTCCATGCCATTTCTGTCCTTTATTGTGACCATCTTTGCATGAAATGTTCCCTTGGTATCTCTAATTTTCTTGAAGAGATCTCTGGTCTTTCCCATTCTATTGTTTTCCTCTATTTCTTTGCATGATCATTTAGGAAGGCTTTCTTATATCTCCTTGCTATTCTTTAGAACTCTGCATTCAGATGGGTATATCTTTCCTTTTCTCCTTTGCCTTTCACTTCTCTTCTTTTCTCAGCTATTTGTAAGGCCTCCTCAGACAATCATTTTGCCTTTTTGCATTTCTTTTTCTTAGGGATGGTTTTGATCACCACCTCCTGTACAGTGTTATGAACCTCTGTCCATAGTTCTTCAGGCATTCTGTCTATCAGATCTAATCCCTTGAATCTATTTGTCACTTCCACTGTATAATCATAAAGGACTTTGATTTAGGTCATACCTGAATGGCCTAGTGGTTTTCCCTATTTTCTTCAACTTAATTCTCCATTTGACAGTAAGGAGTTCATGAGCTGAGCCAGTCAGCTCCAGGTCTTGTTTGTGTTGACTTTATGGAGCTTCTCCATCTTCGGCTGCAAAGAATGTAATCAATCTGATTTCGGTATTGACCATCTGGTGATGTTCATGTGTAGAGTTGTCTCTTGTGTTGTTGGAAGAAGGTGTTTGCTATGACTGGTGTGTTCTCTTGGCAAAACTTTGTTAGCCTTTGCCCTGCTTCATTTTGTACTTGAAGGCCTAACTTGACTGTTACTTCAGGTATCTCTTGACCTCCTACTTTTGCATTCCAATCACCTATGACATTTAAGCATCCCCATTTCTTCATTTACTGTTACTTCCTATCTCCATACTAATGCATACATTTTGAATTACTATCCTAGTTAAATATGCCTGTCTTTTTTCTTCCCTTAGTACAAAATAATCTGTTCAGCTGCAAAGGCCAATAATGTCCACATAATGTTAGCAAAAAGTTTGCCCAATGAAAGAACTGTTTATTATACTGTGGTAATTTGATTCTTGTGGGCCTTGGTTTCTTCATCTGTAAGGTAGAAGTCTGCAATAGTCTAATGTTGAGCCCTGGTAGGGATTCAGTTCACCTCTTTCTTTACCATTGAGACAACTGATGACAAACCTTCCAGAGACCTAGGACATACACTCAAGTTTCTTGACTTGAGAGTCCAGGGTTTCAGGGCTTAGGTCTAATATTTCACTTGAACAGAAACTGAGTGACTTTAACCCATTTCATTTAAATGAAAGTGATAGAGTAATGAAGTGATCAAGGGGGAAGAATTTTTTTTTTTAAATATAATCTTATTTATTTTTGGCTGTGTTGGGCCTTTGCTGTTGCATGGGCTTTTCTCTAGTTGCAGAGAGCAAGAGCTCCTCCCTAGTTGCAGTTCACAGGCTCCAGGGCTTGCAGGCTTAAGTAGTTGTGGTGCTTGGGCTCAATAATTGTGACTCTCAGACTCTAGAGCACAGGTTCCGCAGTTGTGATGCACAGGCTTCGTTGCCACACAGCATGTGGGAGCATACATTCAATCCGGGATTGAAACTATGTCTTTTGCATTGGCAGGTGGTTTCTTTACCACTGAGCCACAAGGGAAGCCTGGGAAGAACTTTCCAGACAGAGAAATTGTCGTGAGGAAAGGCCTAAAATCAGGAACGACATTGGTTTATTTGAAGAACTAAAAGACAACCAATGTGATGAGTACGGAGAGTGAGGGGGATAAATGGAGAGATGGGCCTGGAGAAGTGTCCAGGAGCCATGTCATATATGACCATTTGGTCATGGTGATAAGTTTGTATCAGAGACCGGAAGCATGGAAACAGGTTAGTTAGGGAGATACTGTAGTATTGGGTTGGCCAAACAGTTCATTCAGGATTTTCTGAAAGATGGTATGAAAAGCTTGAACCAAGTATTTGGCCAACCCAGTATTCCAGCCAGAGGTGTGTTGGTCTATGGTGGATGCATTAGAGATGAAAAGAGCATATATGTTTGCTATCCTGTATTTAGAACCATCAGGATTTGGTCACTGTGTGGGAGGCATTGAGAAGGAGTTCACATTTTCTGGCTTAAGCAGCATGGTGGCTGGAAGTAGCATTTACTCAAATGGGGAAGAAAGGTGGGGAAGATTTCAGAAAGGACCAAGGGCTTGATCTTCAGCATGATACGCCTGGGAGAAGATGTTGTTTAGTCACTAAGTCACATCCGACTCTTTGTAACCCCATGGAGTGCTTCATGCCAGCCTTCTGTGTCCTCCACTGTCGCCCATAGTTTGCTCAAACTCATGTCCATTGAGTTGGTGATGCCATCCAACCATCAAAGAGGCGACTTGTTGGAAAAGACCGTGATGTTGGGAAAGATTGAGGGCAGAAGGAGAAGAGGGCAAAAGAGGATGAGTTGGGAGAAGATATCCAGGTTACCAACTGCATGTATCAGACTGGTGGTTACAAAGATTTTTGCAGGAGACATAACTTTGGACATTATCTGCAAGTAGATATTTTATTTATTTATTTTTTTTGCAAGTAGATATTTTAAATAAACTACAGGCCAATGCTTAGAAAAGAATCTGAACCTTTCCCAAGTCTAGGGATTTGATCTTTAGAGTTCTGATAGAAAGGAAGGGCCAGGAAAAGAGCTAGAAGAGCAGTTTCCAGTAAATGAGGAGGCAAACCAGAAAAGCAGGGCATCATGGAAGCAGGCAAGAGTGTTTCAGGCAGGAGGAGAAGGGGTTATAACAGTGCAAAATTCTCCAAAGAGGACTAAATGATAATAGTGTTAAGCTGGAATCTAGGTAGGCTGAGTCTCCTGTATTGAATCATGTGAAATTGCTATTTTTGTAGTTAAAAAATGGTCAATAGTGATCATTTTGTAGGCTTTAATGTAATACATACTTGGAGAAGGCAATGGCACCCCACTCCAGTACTCTTGCCTGGAAAATCCCATGGATGGAGGAGCCTGGTAGGCTGCAGTCCATGGGGTCATGAAGAGTCGGACACGACTGAGTGACTTCACTTTCACTTTTCACTTTCATGCATTGGAGAAGGAAATGGCAACCCACTCCAGTGTTCTTGCCTGGAGAATCCCAGGGACAGCGGAGCCTGGTGGGCTGCCGTCTATGGGGTCGCACAGAGTCGGACACGACTGAAGTGACTTAGCAGCAATACATACTTGGCTTGAAAGTATATATTTTAGGCTAACATCTATTAGGTGAGAAACGTCTGTAAGCACAATTGTAACCCATCCTCCCCACCAAATTCTCTTTGTCTTTCTGTTTACCTATTCTCTCAGTAAATTTGTATTCACTTGGCTTTTATTCTAGAGCTTTGGGAAGCCATTGAGTGATGTGAAGCAGGGAGTGACAGATCTGATGATATTTTATTTCTTTGGATTGTAAACTCAGGGACCTATGTATGTTTGCACACACAGCTCTTTGCCCAGCCAGTGGTTGATAGCAGGGGTTTCCTTTTTATACCCTCAGAGAGGTTCTTTCCTGAAAATGCAGCACAAATCCTAGTCTGAAGGTATTTGCCCTAATACTTTAAAGTATTATGGGTGTTGAAGTCCTACCTACAAATGCTATGACCTCTTTGGTTTACCTGTCACAGCTTTTATCATCCAAATGGTGGCATTTGCCATTTCAGTGTAGAAATGTCCAGAGTTACAGAATCAAGGCTGGTTCCCTTTGATGTCAGCACAAACCCTGGACTAGGCATCTGGAATCCTGGCATTTATTGTAGCATCATGAGCTAGTTCACATGACCTCTGAAAGCTTAAGTTTCTCTATTTTTTCCCCTATTTGCATTACTTTTAAATAACTAAATTGAATAACTTCTTTTAGTTTTCTTCTAGCTTTAACAGTCAGTGCTCCTAATAATGATGTAATACTTCAGACAGACTATGACAGTTGTGGTTATATTTATTTATTTTTTAATATATGTTTTGTCACTGGCCAGTACCTGAAGGCAATGTTGACACGCTTTGATTATTTATACTCCCCCCCACCCAATATTTTTTAATGTGAGCCAGTTTTCTCAGATTGCAAGATCTCACATTAAAAATTCAACTTTCTGGTTTCTCTTTAAAAAAAATCAAGATCTTTGGCTGCATGGGGCTGATGTTCTCACAGGGTAGCCCTCCGCTGGATCTGATCAGCACATGCCTCCTGTTAGACAGGCATTTCACGTTCTAGTGCATGACCCTCACCATTCTGGGCTTTCTCCTACCCTCTGCACTTCCCCCCTGATTTTTCCCAGTCCTTGTAGCTATTTGAGCACAATCGACCTGGGATGACCCAGGCTAGAAAACATCTCAGTGATGAAACTGCAGTATGAGGTGAACCCCGTACAGGTGTGCAGCTCAGTTTCTCGTTTCTTTTTGTGGAGACTTCTGCAAGTTGGGCACATTTGGTCAAAGTATAGCCTAAAAATAGACATGCCAATTCAGGGAGCAGAACTTGGCTGTGTTTAGTCACGGTTGTCACAAATGCCTCTGAGCAGTGTTTCTTCACCCTGGTCACTCATTAGAGTTATTTGGGGAGCATTAAAAAAAAAATCTACATCCAAGTTTCACCCCAGAGCAATTGGATCTGAATCTCTGGAGGGGCGGCCCAAGCATCAGTATGTGTGTGTATATATATATATATATATATATATACATATATAAAATATCAGACGTGCTGATGTACAGCCAGGATCGAGAAACACTGCCATAGAAACTGTGAACCCAGCAGTAAGGACTGACATCATGAGCCTAGAAAAATCCGCAGAAGGTCTGGGAATTATCTGTGGCTGGTTTGCAGCACGTGTGGAGTCACTAAAACCATGCCTAAGAACAGCCTCTTTCCTCAGAAGCTGGACTGCCCATCTGTCTGGGGTTTCCATCACTCCTGGTGGCATTCACAAGATGCTTCCGGCATAGGTCCCTGGGCCATGGCTCTTTCTGCCTCTGCTTAGGTGAGTGTGCAGGGTGGGAAGAGTCCTAAATGGAGTGGTGAGCTGAAAAAAAGAAGGGAGAGAGGAGGGATGTTGGTGTTTTACTGATCTAAATGCCGATCTGCCTATTATGGAAAACTGTGGCTTCAATAGCTTAGCTTTTAAGATGATTGATGAAAAAGCACAAACAACCCAGTGGTAAAACAAAGATGAAAACATAAGAATGTGCGTCTGAGAACTGCTGCTGGTCCATTGGTTAGGATTCTGAGCTTCCAGTGCTGGGGACTCCGGTTGGATCCTTGGTCATGGAAATAAGATCCTGCAAGCCTCATGCCCCTTCCACCCCATCCCCCCCCCCAAAAAAGGAAGTGCTTCCATTTGAAGTGTTTCCTTTCTAGTGTCCCCATTAGGGCTACTTTGATCTGGAAAGTCTGAAAAATGACTTCCTTTTCCTAGTATTGTTAAACAAATAGAAGACTAGGGTAAAAGTCCACAGTAATGCCAGACCACTGTTCCCAAAGTTCCCATAGAGAAATTATTTTTCCAAATGACCTAGGATGATAGGGTGAGAAGAAGTGCTTGCAAGAATAGCTACTCAATGACATTCTCCGCGTCTGCCACACCAGTAATGTCAGAACAATAGGCTTTGAATCTGAGCCCAATATGGAATTGAAAAATTGCAGACTTAGGGTTTATGATGAACACAACCCAGCTGGAGCATTGACTGAACAATGGCAGGATGGTTTGGTGGAGCCAATCCGGCCGGCTGTGGTTCTGCCACAAGGGAACGATGAGTTTTAAAGGACACAGCCTAATTTCTCTCTGCAGCTGGGTGTCATTGACTAATGAAAATATATTGGCACGCTGCTCACGGGTTATTGTTCCATGTAACTGCACCTCTTAGCTGGGGATTTGTAAGCAGGCCATGATTGAAAGCAATATGACTGGGCTCGGTTATTAAAATATTCCAAATACAGCCTGCCCTATTTATTGGAAACAAAGTTTGACAAGATTATGTTGATATGAGGAGCGGATAATGAAACATCACCGTGCATAGGCACTGCCAGTGTCAACTGGGCAGAATTACAGTCCTTAAATATTTATACAGGAAAATGAAATGCAACTATTAATACTTCCAGGAAGTGATACAGCATGAGAGGAGAGAGAGACATGAGGAATAGGATCCTGTGCTACTTGTAACAGGCCAATTTATCATTTTTATAAAATGGCTGCATGTCTCATTTGCAGGAAGTCTTCAAAGAATGGGAAAAAGCATAACTACCTCTAAAGCTCTCAAAATTAGGCATGTTTAAACAAAAGTGTCCAAAAACCTGATGACTACATTTGGGTTTTAAGAAGGACTTCATTTTTAGGAGGGTTATGTCTTTTGGACTGATTTAAGCTTGAGTCCATTTCTTCAGTCATTTTAAAAGGACAGTTAATTAACTTGGATGATATAATTTTGTTTTACTTTGGTATTATTTTGGGGAGAAATCTCTTAAGAGCCAATGAAGGCAGATGTCCAGATAGGCATATTCACTGTGAAAAGCAATGAGAATGGCATTAGTCTAAGAATCAGATCTGGTTTTACTCCAAGCTTTGCCTCTAGTTGGACTTAGGGGGTGGAGAGGAGGATTTAATAATACCTTAATTTTTCTCCAAGTGTTTTAGGAATGCATGCCTTTTTTTTTGTTTTTTTTTTAAAAAGTCTTTATTGAATTTATTACAATATTGCTTCTGTTTTGGACTTCTTGGCCCTGAGGCATGTGGGGTCTTAATTACCTGGCCACGAACCGAACCTGTACTCCCTGCACTGGCAAAGTCTTAACCACTGGACTGCCAGGGAAGCCCCCGGAATGCATGTCTTATAGTCAGCAATTTTACCCATTTCTGAAGCCTGACTTCTTTTGAAGTTTACATCCATTAATATTTGAAGAACCAGCAAGGAGCGCTGTGAAGAGCTAGAACTTTCCTGAATTCTGGGGCCTTTGGGTTCTGCCCACTGAACCCTCTCTCTTCGGTTCTCCCATCTCTCCCAGTAGCTCTTCCCTCACTCTATCACGTAGGCCTCCTGCTCTTCAGGCTCTCTACCCCTCCTCTTTTCTCATTCTGCTCCTTAGGACTCTCATTCTTTGCCCATTAGAAACCCCCTCTCCAGCGTGGGCAGCCCAAGAGAGAATTTTTCAGGCTGGAGGCTCCCTCCCTGCTGTTGAGTTGTAGGTTGATGGAGCAGAGTCAATTGTACTTTCCTTAAAACACTTCTCTAAAACCAAAATGAAAACCACTCCACTGATATTTAGCAGAAGCCTTCAAAAAGCTGTTAAAAGCATCACATTCAATACAAAAATGCTCTCAACTATATAGTTGTAAGAAACACATTTTGTGTAAATCAATACATTTGATTAATCAGTCATTTGGCACACTGCTCATCTGTTGATTTAATTTTCAATGAATTTGTGCTAGAGTGAAAACTGAACTCTTCTTTTTGTTTTTTCCCCTTTTTTCATCTTCCGACAGGCTCCTTTTTAAAAAACTGTCCTCAGTTAACAATTTGTCTGTTGCTGATTTCTGGTATTGAACTGAATAAAGTAATTGACAGGGATGTGTCTAAAATGGAAAAGGAACATAGTTTAATTGCAGTAACTTCCAGAGTATGTTCCAGTCAGAGTTTTCCAAAGCCTTTTCAAGAATTTGGTTCGAGAGCAAAGTTTGATTCAAGAGCATTCTGAGGTTGCAAGGGGAGTTATTAAAAACTGTTACCACTTGCAATTACTTTTCTGAGTCAGGATTTTCTTAGTACCATGAAATAAAATAAAGAAAAATTGCATGCTGAGACTGATTTGTTGGCATCCATAATTCCTGATTTCAAAAATTTCCAAAAATCTCCTCTTTGATGTTAAAAGTAAATGCTGCACATAATACCCATAAATAATTTTCTACTAATAAAATGCAGCTTTTATCAGTTACATATATTGAGGTTAAATAAGATTTGGTTCAGAGGAAAAAAAATGGCTCCGTTGTTTAAAAATGTTTGAGAACTTTTGATAATATAGAGACAAGAACTCTGGACTGGGAAGTTAAGACTCTGTTTCACATTCATACTCCACCAGTGATGGGCTCAGTGACCTTGAGAAAATCATTTAAAAAGATATGTGCTCGGGCCTGGTGCACTGGGAAGACCCAGAGGGATTGGGTGGAGAGGGAGGTGGGAGGGGGGATCAGGATGGGGAATACATGTAAATCCATGACTGATTCATGTCAATGTATGACAAAAACCACTACAATATTGTAAAGTAATTAGCCTCCAACTAATATATAAATGGAAAAAAATTTGGAGGCTTTAGTTTAAATCTATGAAATGAGAGAATTGAATTCTTTCATTTTGAAAGAACAAGAAAACAAACAAAAATAACCTATGTGAGGATTAAGAACCCCCAGAGATACTTGGATGTTTAAAAAGGTTGGTGCAGGGAATTTCCCTGGTGGTCCAGTGGTTGGGACTTTGCCTTTCAGTTCAGGGAGTGCAGGTTCGATCCCTGGTCAGGGAGGTAAGATCCCACATGCTTCTCAGCCAAGGGACTGAAACATAAAATAATAATGATAATAATGAAAATTTTAAAAGTTGGTGCAAACAAATGTCTAGTATGTGACAAATGTGGAGGAATAATCTTAGTCTCAGATTCATCTCCTGCAGCTCTGCAGTATGCTTTATCTTATCCAGTGGTCCTGCTTACCATATTGCTCAGAAAAATAAGAGGCCAGTGTGGAAAATTTGTAAATACCCAAGGCTGCTATTGTATGGTATATTCTCTTCTTATCCGTGAGGACCTTCAAGTTGACTTTCATGAGATACTGAACATGCCTGGTATCATGTTCATACATCCCAGGTTTATAAAAATCTCTCATCTATAGCACACACTTTTTCCAAGTAAAATTCAGATACCTCATGAGTGTGACTTCTAGAGCAATCTTG